>NW_028186346.1:3190418-3500119 GCF_003343005.1 Rhea americana | reverse complement strand
CTTTTGCCTTTCCCTTTCCCTTTTTCTTTTTCCTTTTTCCCTTTTCCTTTTTCCTTTTTCCTTTTCTAGAGAACAGCTATTGTAGCATGTTGGACACTACAGAATCAATATCTAGTCCTGTAAGAAAAATAAGACTAGGTTTATTTGTGAACCTCAGGAGAAACCGCATACTTTGCTGGACTGCTTAAAAGACAAAACCTGTATTTCTTCTGAAATCTAGCATGAGATTTAATTCTAAAAGCATGGCTAACCATTACAAATCTGTTTGGCAAAACAGTATTTATGTACGAAGCGTGCATTAAGACATTACAGATGGTTTTGTGGTTTGTTTTTTCACTTAGGGCTAAGCTATGTTACATCAAGTARTTTGTTTTTTCTAAGATAAGAATTTATTTAAAAAAGAGGAGAAAGTGGTGTCAGTRCCCATGAGTAATTGGTCAGCTAAATGAAGGGAAAACTAACCTGTCTCAAAAGGGGTACATTTTGAAAACAGTGCACCCCTTTTTTTCCAAGGATTTCCTAAATGGGGGGAAGCTCTTCTGCTGAGCTTTTGAGGGCCAGAAAGAGAAAAAGTCATGAGAACTGCAGTGATCTGAAATGCTTAGCAACAAAACCCACCAAATTTCCCTTTGCAGATTCATATTTCACCTCCTTGCAAAACACTGCAGAGATCCTCATCCTTTTAGCTGGTTCCTTCAGGAGTTTCTGTAGTGGGGGCTGGCACAAGCCTGAAGAGAAATAAAAAGCCCATAAAAAAAAAAAAAAAGAGGTGGCAAAAGACATATTGAATTACTGTTGGCAGGTTATGGAAAATGTTAAGGTTCTCTTAACAGATAGACTAGACTAGACTAGAATGTGTAAGCCTTGTTGCTGAGCAAGAAAATGAGACGATGTGGTACATACCAGAGAGGAGTTTTGATTTAGACAGTAAGACTGTTTCTTAAGCCTTAAAAATAGAAGAAATCTTCACAATACCAAACCTTTTGGAAAGTGATTTTTGAGAAATGTTGAAATTAATATCCAAAGAAGACTTTCTTCACTAATCCTGTGTAACTATTTTGGCTTCTGATCTGTGCTTTTCCCAAAGATGCAGAGCTGGAGATTTTATTTGACTCAAATGTACGTAATAGAAGAAAGTGGTCATTTTCTCTCTAGCTTCATCTGATACTGAAGTGCTCATTATATCTTCTCTTTATAGGACCTGGCCGCCCTTTCACAGCTATTGATTTCTCACACCAAGGACCTGCCTTTGTTACTTGGCATAGGTACCATTTGCTCTTGCTGGAAAGAGATCTACAGGTTAGCAAACTATCCTTTCTATTTTTTCAGATAGCTTCTCTCTTATGCTATACATCTTTGTCCAGCTAGCCGAGGATAAGCTATTTCCTYGGATAGTTTCTTGTACAACCTACTCCCAAGTATGTTTGCTTACTGGTCCTTTTTTATTTAAAGTGAATTTAGTTCTTTCAAGGTGCTGAGCAGTTTGAAGATGACTGTGAACATTTTCAAGAGGAACTAGAACTTAAATGAAGTCAATAGTCAGATGAAGATATACTAGATCCCACATTAGGGGCTTTAGTATGAACAGCTACATGAAGGTTAGCATGGAGATTTTCCTATATATTCTCGACAAAGAGCAGAAGATGTGAAGTAACCTCTTTATTAAGAAAATCAAAGCAACACTTATAAACAAAYACTGATGGCAGATATTGCCTGCTAATTTTGAAGACACCATCTTAGGGAAAGCAGCTCCAAATATTAGCCCCTTTAACAATAACATTTAATACATTCATTTATTTAGGTATGGATTTTAAAGCAATGTATATTAATGTGCCAGACACTCAGTTGGCTAAGCATTCACATTTGCATTACTTCCATATTAGCAGCATTACTATAGTTTAACCTTGAAATTGATTGGTACCAAAATAGTTGCAGGATCTTGCTTGCATGAAATCCTATCTAACAAGCAAATACAAGCAAATAAACAGAATTCCTCTATTAATACAAAATCAGATTCTTCCCCAAGGTTACCTTTTCTGGAGCGAAAGCAAACCATATATATAATTTTACCCGTTACTCATTCACTTCACTGATAAAACCTCTTAATTGTTTAAAGGCTTGATTCATTTCTTCTGCTCTCCTGCTTGGTTACTGAGTTGCTAGAAAGCTTAATTTGAACAAAAAAAAAAGTATAATCCAAAAGTATAGTAACTAGAGACAGTATTTTTGTTAGGACTGACTTAATGCAACAACGTTTTGAAAAGAGTTGGAGCAGCATTGTGAACTGTGTTGCTCATTTTCAAATGAAAAGCAGAATCAGAGTATCTACCACAACAGTTTTGGAGAACCACTTTTTTTCTCTTTCCTTTARAGGCAGTTCCCCGCTAACATGTTTCTTTCCATCGTAGCGACTGATTGGCAATGAGTCCTTTGCATTGCCCTACTGGAATTTTGCCACAGGTAGAAACGAGTGTGATGTGTGCACAGATGAGCTCTTCGGAGCATCTCGGCCAGATGACCCAAGTCTAATCAGCATGGACTCCAGATTCTCCCTCTGGCAAACAGTTTGTAGCAGGTAAGAGAATGACTACAACAAACTTACATACTGGCCAGATCTTGTTTTTTCATTCACTATTGGTGRCTCACAGAATCATAGAATCACAGAGTGGCTGAGKTTGGAAAGGACCTCTGGGGATCATCTAATCAAACTCACCTGCTCAAGAAGGGTCACCTACYGCACTTTGCACAGGATCGTGTCTGGRCAGGTTTTGAATATCTCCAGAGAAGGAGACTCCACAACCTCTCTGGGCAATCTGTGTCACCTTCACAGTAAAGAAGTTTTTCTTTGTGTTCAGGTGGAACTTTCTGTGATTCAGTTTGTGCCTGTGGCCCCACGCTCTTGACACCCTCCCRTAAGAGATTTCTAGACATTGACAAGATCCCCTCTCAGTCTTCTCCTCTCCAGGCTAAACAGATCCAGCTCTTGCAGCCTTTCCTCATAGGGCAGATGCTCCAGTCCTTAATCATATTTGGAGCCTTCTACTGGACTCTCTCCAGTAGCTCCATGTCTCTCTTGTACTGGAGAGCTTAGGATTGGACACAGCACTCCAGACGTGGCCTCCCCAGGGCTGAGGAGAGGGGCAGGATYACCTCCYTYRACCTGCTGGCAACACTCTTCCTCATGCACCCCAGGAGACCATTGGCCTTCCTGGCCACAAGGGCACATTACCAGCTCATGGTTAACTTGCTGTCCACCAGSACTCSCAGGCCCTTCTCTTCAGACCTGCTTTCCAGCAGGTCAGTCCCCAGCTTGTACTGGTGCCTGGGGTTATTTCTTCCTCCCTAGGGGCAGGACTCTGCACTTGCCCTTTACTGAACCTCAKGAGGTTCCTCTCTGCCCAACTCTCCAGCCTGTCCAGGRCTCTGAATGGCAGCACAGCCCTCTGGTGTRTCAGCCACTCCTCCCAGCTTSATATGTCTTAGATTGCTCTCGCAGTGGGAGTGAATGATAGGAAAAGAGCAAAGATTGCTTTCTAAAAACCCGGGCTCATGATGGGTTAGTAGGCAGATGGTGCTATGTAAGCTTCACCACTGAAAGAGCAGAGAAAWTTGAGATATACTTTTAGGAYGATTCTTTTGGTACAGAATCTTCAYTGATTCAACCAAYCTCAGTCTGACAAAAGTTTGAAGAGTTTGCCACATTTGTAAATATCTTTTTAAAGGAGAAATGCCAGTATGCTGATTCTCTGTAACACCCAGTTGATCTTGGAACAATTTGCAGGTAGGCTGAAAATTTTGTTTCCTTGCATTGCATGAGATCTTAAATCCAATGTATTTAATACAGTTTTGTAGTTGACTTCAAAGTGGCTGAATTTTCACACAGATTACAAAGTWAAAAAAAAAAARGTAGCCACTATCTCACTACCAGCTCTCTGTAGGTATGTAGCAACTTGGGTTAGTGCAGGGCATTGATGGTGGATTCCCATGGAGGACTGGACCCTTATGATGTATGATGCTGTTGGTTACAATACTCATATTCTTCTGTGAGACTGGGGCTGGTAGGAGGTCAGAAGGAGGTGCTGAAAGTTCAGGGCTCTTCCGAAAAGATTCTATTTCTCTGGGTACCTAAAGAGCTTAACTAGAGCCTTAGGCACTAGTTAGCTTTGTATTTTGTCCCTACTTTTTCTCTAAGATACATAGGGTTTTGCTTTTAAAAACTGAAGTGACTGGACTCTCGTCTTTAAACAGAAAGACTTTTCTTACTCCAGCAGTTTAGGAAAATGCCATTTCATTTAATATTAAATAGCACTTGCATATTTTTTTYCCCAACTGTTACATATTTTTTCTCTTTCCCTCTTATCTCCTGGATATAAAAGACTCCACCTCATTAGCCAGCAGACAACTGCTGCAACTGCAGGGCTTTTTGTCCTGCAGGYCCTGAAAAAGTGGATGTGATGTAATGTAGCCACTTTTCTGCTAATAAGTTGAGAAAATGAAAAGTGAAAACCTGTTTTCTATCATTCCTTGCATTTCTTTAGCCTATTGCATAGTGGGATTTCCATGTTTTTTCTCTTTGCTAAAAGTTAAAAAGCTAGTCCTTACTCAGTACCAAAAGTTTCAACAGTTTGGRGTTGTCTGGCAAAAACTGCTCTTCCAAAATGCTCAGATGGGAGAGGGCCTGCATGGAGCTTTGCTTGCTCTTTCTGAAATGTCTTCTCTGCTGAGACGCATCTAGCGACTCTTGTTCTGAATGAGCCACTGAGTATCGGGCCATGACGGCAGCTCCGCAGTAATTTCAGCTTCCAGGCCACTGGAGGCAAACAGAGATTTCCCATGGTGAGCCTGGCCGTATATTCTGCCCTCTCAGATAGATGAGGTCCCTTTTTCACGGTGGCAATGAAAAAAAGGCAAACAGGCATAAACACCCTGCTCTAGCTTGTGCCCTTTTCCATTTTCCACTCAGTTTGGATGATTACAACCGCCTGGTCACTCTGTGCAATGGGACGGAAGAAGGGCCGCTGTGGAGGGGGCCGTGGCAGAGCTCCAGCCGGCAGCTACCTACCCTGGAGGACGTCAGGAACTGCCTTTCCCTGCAAGAGTTTGACAGCCCGCCCTTTTTTCGTAATTCCAGTTTCAGTTTCAGGTTTGTCCTTTGGCTCCTCTGCAGCCAGCTACGTCACATGTATTTATTATTCACGTGTTTCCAAACAAGATGTGGTTGCTTAACATTTTTTTATCCATCCACAGGAATGCGCTGGAAGGGTTCAATAAACCAGATGGTACCTTGAACTCGTCAATGCTGAGCCTTCACAATTTGGCTCATTCTTTTCTGAATGGGACCAGTGTTCTCCCTCACGCAGCCGCCAATGATCCCATCTTTGTGGTATGTTTTTTTTTTTTCCCCAGTGCGAGTGTAACTGGCTGTGATTCAAAGGCAACTATCTCACCAGGGATTTGCAGAATAGAAGTAAAGCGAATCCCCTAAAATGAATCCTCTACGTACAAAGTGAGACCTTTTTCTCTTTGCTTGAACACTGCCACATCTGCGTAATGGTCAAATAAAGAAGGAAGAAATCTCAGGATGATTTGTGCAATATAAAATCAGTTTCTAGGGAGAAGAGTACTATTCCAAGTCACGTTGCCTAGAATCCTTTCATTATGTAGGATCTAAATTTCATGGCTTCTACCAGACAATTTTATAGCAACAAGAGAAACAGAAAACTAGGTTAATTATTTTTCAGACAGTAGATTATTTTTTTTTATTTTTATTTTTTAAACATTTCTCTAAAGGACAGTCTAAGAGGAAGAACATCTGGTTTCTCAGAGAACAGAAATAATAGGATTTTGCTGATGTGTTAGTATAAAATCGCACTGCAATGTACAGCATAAACAGCAACATTCAAATAAAAAGCCAGCCAGTAGCTGGCTACTCTCTGCTACTCTTTTTGGCTCCCTGATATATTAATGCCAGTTTTTTCTTCTTTGTTAGATTAAACCACAGTGATTACATAGAAATATTCTAATAGAATTTATTTATCTGTTTTAATATTTTAATTCTATAGTTTTGTAATTTTCTGTTGAAAATAATTTGATAAACTAGCCTGACTATTTATGTAGTGGTTCTCTAGATTGTTTCCTTCATAATTCTTCAATTCCTGCATTAATTCCTTTCTTACACAATGACATCTTTATTTCATGGTCCTTTCTATTTTTACACACAGGTTTATTTGTCCTAAGGCATTTACAGGACTAATTTTTTCCAGGGTGGTCRTTAAAAAGAAAAGTACACTAGAAATGTGTTTGAACAGCCCCAGACATATATAATAGTTGTCTGTAGTCAACTTAGAAACAGCTTTCCTGAACTAGAATTTTATAGGCCTATAAACTTACTGGGAAAGACTTGATCAAATCCGTGGGGAACAGGAATTGTGCTGCTGGTGGAAGGCTATAAAATGACCATGAAGAATCCAATTTGCTGCAATTTTCCAGACACGTTCAAAGGCAAGCAAGAGTAAAATACGCATGAGAGGCAGATTAACCCGAATGAACTYGGTGGACCCTTACATAAGAGGAAAGACCTACCCATTAATTTCCATCTGAGAGATATTATGATATCAAGTCTTAAATATACATACAGAGAGGAAAAGCAAAGGATTTCCCTTCTGCTTGATACTGCAGACATTTCACAGCTGTTTGGACAACAGCATTCAAACGAACCACATCCCTTCACACTGTGGACGTACTATGAGCTTCCAGCATAGGCTTTGGAGCAAAGATTTTATGCCTTTCCGCACCTGTAAAGCACTTAATGCCTTTGAACATAACSACAGTATTAGGCATACTCTGCAATACCTTCGTGAAGCTCCTTCCCCTCTTGAAATGTCCTTTCCCGACTGCGTCTCACGCATTAAAGCGCTGTCGGTTCTTGTGAGTGTCTTGAGCTCCCTCTAGTGACCAATCTCAGCCTTGCTGCCCTGAGTAAGTGCTGGGACATTAGAGCCCATTTTCACCCACACKGTCTCTAAATGAGGCCGAGATTAATCGAAGCTATTTAGCAATTCATATTGCATTCATTTGAGCCTAAATTCCTGGGTCGGGATTTTCAAGAGAAAGTGTCGAAAGTAACTTGAATAAATGACCTGACTTTTCAGTGCACTGGCCACTCAGAGTAACAAGGGTAGAAAGCTAGCTTTTGCAAAATGATGACCTGGAGAAAGAGTTCACGATGAACAACAGTAAAAGAGCAAGAAAATATGTAGTAAAATATCCCACATGGCGGTTTAATTTGTCCATTCTCATAAGTTTTGCCTGTTTCCTCTTCTGTAAATCCCACCTAAATTAGATTACCCTCTTGCTTTTCTCTCATTTCTCTCTTGCTGCCCCTCTCTTTCTTTAAAAACTGCTTCCCTCAAGGTATCAGTAAGTAGCTGTCCCCAGCTCTGTGCATGGTAGGGCAGTGGTGCAGTTCCAGTAAGTCCTTCAGGACATCTGTCCTGCTCAGGGGAGGGCAGGCAAAATTTCACCATTCCTGKGGCAATAAGAGGGTTGTGGGGACCAAGCTGGGATATTCTGAGTCACAACCTGAGTCCCACACAGTCCTTTGGTGACAGAAATGTTGTGCTTATTGAGGGGAGATTACAGTGTGCCTGTATAGCTCTTAGGTGCCTGGTGCCTCCTGAAAGGACCAGTTGTGCAATTTTTTCAAGAGTGAACTTAATAAACATGCATGACTCAATTTGCAGGTTCTTCACTCCTTTACTGATGCCATCTTTGACGAATGGATGAAACGGTTTAGCCCTCCTGACAATGCGTGGCCTGAGGAGTTGGCCCCAATTGGTCACAACAGACTGTATAATATGGTCCCTTTTTTCCCTCCTGTGACCAATGACCAACTCTTCCTCACTGCRGAGCAGCTTGGCTACACCTATGCCATCAACCTACCAGGTATGTTTTGGAGGTATGGAGGTAATTCCAGGCCAAGTGATGTGACAGCTCAAGTTTTCAGTCACATAGGAATTTGGAAAATAAGGCACCATTTATGAAAGCATGTGTGTGTTCTCCTGGTCACCAGCAATCATGTACATGTGGGATCCTGTTGTAGCCTGGGTAGTTACAATTCACCAGGTAAGCTGTGGGGACCACAAGCATATGCAGAGTTTCCTTCTGCTCTGCAGCGAAATGCACCAACTTAAACTGCTCTGACATTGATGAGCATGCTCCTTTGGGACTGGGGAGTCTCTGATTTTGGCTCCTGTTCCTGCCACTGTTTATGCCTGTTACAGCACCCTTTAATCTCTCAGAGGTCAGGCTCTCTGCCAGAAAGCTTGTCTGGCTAATGTTGGTCATTAGAAAATACTTGTTTTGCACATTATGCTGCACCATGAAACTCATTAGAGATACACTCTGTTAAGCTTTGGATGCTCTGGATGGATGTATKTGGGGTGTTTTGTGTTATAAACTCCCAGTTTTAAAGATTTCTTCATAACTATGTTTTGCTTCAGAGTTTATCTGTTCTTTTGAAATCAACTTTGACACAAACCAGATCAAGACAAAGAGCAAAAAACCCTCTAGTATTTCTGTACAAAGTTCAAATTTTGCAACACAAGTTACAAAGTTTTATAAAAATTACAAATGGAAGAAATGCATGAAAACTGTCCTTCATGTACTTAACCAATATTAAATATGAGCAGTTTCTTTCTCCGAGTCCATTGAGAGGCTATAGGTGCTTATCTAATCTGCATGGCCAAAAAATTATTTTAAGAGCTTACCTTGTATCTCTGGTTCTAATCTGTGGAAACTGCTTAAACATCTACAGACTGCAAAAGATTGAAATCCCCTGTCCTTCCTTCACAGGCTGCCCTGATCTGAGGCATGCTAGACACCTGCGCAGTGCTTTTCTCAGGGATATCCTCAGAGTTTCCCCTGAACATTTTGACCTCCTCTGTTAATGAATTTCRGTTTTCCACCCTCTGGACCACTGTACCCCCTTCTTCTTTGGAAATGCTGCTGACCCCTGGCACCACTTACCTGGAGAGTAGCAAAGGCAGCTTGYGATTGTGCTGGTACTTGACTGTGACCTGAATAAATTATTAGCTCACTATGAAGCAGAATTTCTTTTCCCATTTGGATGGTCAATGTTCAAAGAATGAAGCTTTTCCGTTATAACCCTTCTCTTTCRTCTAAATATATAACTTGATAATTCTATTCTATGTAACCACCCAGCTGGAGATTAATGTACCTAATCACATTACTGCCTCTAATCTAAGAGCTGGAAGAACGGTAAATAAATCATTTTGGCTTCATACTGAATTTGGGCRTGACTGCCCTCAACTCTCTTGTTGAGAGGCACTGCTGATTGGGGCACACAACTTTTAGTCACGTCTGTAGACAATATGTGACATCTGCTYGAGTCCTCTGGATTTAAGCCTTTATGTCTAAATAGAACCAAGATATTGAGAACACCTTAAGCTTTTTTTGAGAGTTTTTCCTGAATGTTGTTTGAGTCAGACTTTGTAACTAACATCTCAGTATCTGTAGCATTTTTCAGAATAGGACAGTAGGAATTTCTTGCCCAAATCTTCCGAAAGTATTAATTACAAAAACAAAATAAAATAATTCATTCAAGTGGTASTGGGATGAACTTATTCATACAGTAAGAAAGATCAATATTATATAAGAAAACAGTAGTTCCCTGACAGTGGTTCARGATCAGAGGATGTGATGTATAGCTAGCTGTCAGCAGAACCATAATAAACAGTATTTTCAATTAAAAATTTGGCAATAGGTTGCATTGTCTATAGSAAAAGCTGAGGATTTTCCATGGACAAAATTATCATGGATATTAATATGCTGAAATATCATCATGAAAAGAGTGACTTAAGTCATTCATAACTTTGGCCAAATTAAATAAGAGAATAGTCTCTATTTCCTGTTACTGTTCATCCTTCTCATTCCCAGCTGTTTCATTTGTGTGAAATGTCGGAGGCAGGAAATGTTCTGGCTCTGCTACATGTGTTGGTTACATGATGGATTGTCAACTTTCCTTGTAGCCAATGGATCTCTTAGTCATGCAAGTAGTAATAATTATCAGACTGTATGTTATCTCTTTCTCTCATGTGATTTGAGAAATAAAATTATGAGCAGTCTTTACTTCAGATTTTCTGTATTTCCAGATTCACTTGAAGAAACTCAARGCTGGAYTATCATGGTTGGAGCCACACTTGGAGGAGCACTTATAGCTCTGGTCCTGCTAGTTCTRCTGCTTGTCCTTTTACAACACCGAAGACAGAGGAAAGGTTTTGAACCACTGATGAATGTGAGCTTCAGTCCAAAAAAGTACRTGGAAGAGGCCTAGTGCTTTGGCTTTGTTTTCTTGGTTATTCTTACAGGAGGTGACCTTGACTAGTTTCAGCTCTTAGCTGGATTTTTAGCTATCCACTTATTACACACTCCTTTGGCAGCTAAGTATATTATTCTAATGAAAARTTCAGTTTTTCTCATTATCTTATGAATTGTAATAAATAAAGTCTCTGAGTGCCTATGTGTAATGCCCAAGACAGACCAAAGTTTTCTCATTTCCAAAGATTATCTGGAGTGTGTGATACATATTCTCTATAGATTTAGATCAAGATAGCTAAGAATCTGAACAAGGAGAAAAACAACTTGAATGATCAACAAGCAAGATGATTTTTCAACTCAACGTGTTTTTGACTTCATTTAGCAGCTCTGAGATGCACAGAATGTCGTTAGCTCTACATGTATATTTGAATAGCAGAACATTTTACAGTTATCAGTCAATGTTCTGAATAAATGATGCAGACTTTTTTTTATGGTTACAAATGTTTCATGGAGTTTGGTGAAGAAGATAATTCAGCTTGACAGAATAAGAAACCTCTATTTAGCTTATTTTGGAAGCAGGATGAGTTCCAYATGTTATTTCTAATCAAGCTGGTGCTAGCGGTAGGTAAAACTCCCAACTCAGATTTCCCTGTAGTTTGATTAAGAGCAGGAATTCCCTTACAGTTAARTATAAACTTATGTTTTATATCTGTGTTAAGGAACTGTGGCAGAAGCTGAACATGGTGCTTGTCCTCTCTTTTGGCTTTGCTGTACAGTTTTGTGGCGTGTGTGGAAAGGAGAGGGAGGCTCATAAATAGAAAAAGTGGCACTAAATTCAGAGGAAAGAGGAAGTTTTTCAGTGATGGGAAATGTTCCAGGTAGCAGAGAAGTAGGAGTGAGTGTGTGTGTGGGGATAGAGCAGATGTCAGATGGGAAATAGGCAGGAAAACAGAGGTAGCTCTTCAGAAAAGATTCCTCCACTGTTTAGGGCAAATGTTATAGTATAGTACAGTATAAAGCAGTCACCTTCAGTGTCTACCTGATATTCAAGCGGTGGCTCAATAACCCAAACTGTGTAACAATCACAGCCATTATTGATCGTATTCTATCTCTATATGCATTCACAGTATAAAAGGACAAATTATTYTGAACACCCAAAAGTTAGTTAAACGCTTGGCTAAGAAAAGTTTGTTCTGATTATTTTCTCATAGGACTCCTTTACTAACCAATCTATCTTGTGGCCCAAATTTCCTACTAAACTTGGGTAGCTGCTGCTTTAGATTTGGTGATATAGATAACTCTGCATTAGTGGTTTAGGAAAATATGAATGTTGAAAAGACTCCTTGCAGAAAAGAATGTAGACCTAAATATTTCCAAAAGTCTGAGACTCAKGACTCAAGGTAACAAGGCTGAGGTATCTTGTATTACTCAGGTCTGCAGATAGGGGAACAGGTTTGGATATGGCACTCCCTAGATCTCTATCTTAAATATTCCATTATAAATGCTATTTAAATCTAATTTGCACCATATTTTTGTGGCTGTCTTATGCTGTCTTGAAACAAGATTTTTATGTAGCAAATGAAGTTCTGAATAGATTGTGTCAGGTTCAGTGTTATATTAGTGGAATGCTCAGATTTGGCATTTTTATAAACTGTAATGGCTTGGGTCTTAGAAAGGGTCTGCTTGCATAGCCTTGAATAAAAATTCCACTTAGTAAAGGTTTCTTTGGCATTTCTTCTAGGTCTACTTAAAACTAGCTATTTGAACTAGGAAAAAAGATCTTATAGACCTTCACATATGCTAACATAGCCCTTGGTGTACTAGCAGAAGAAATGTATGCTAAAAACATTAAGTAAAATACTTGCAGTATTCATCAGATCACCAAGATTACCTGTAGATTCTCTTTTGAGTTTCTTTTTCTTTTTTCCTCTTTTCTTTCTCTTTGCCTCTTTCTCTCTTGGGGTAGTGATGCAGTTATGCAGGGCCATTGGAGGGCCTCAAAGACAGCAGGCATCATGGTAACACCGACTGCGAGCCTGACCTGCTGCAGGTACTGCGCAGGGTCCCACCTGGCCACATGTTTTGGATAGAGGAGTGGGATGGGCTACACAGGTGTAGAGCATGTCTCTGCAGCCTGGGCAGTATAGCCTTTACATCGCACCACCTGTGCACGTTGGACTTGCACTGTCTGTAGGTCTCGTTAAATAAAGTATCTGGCTGGGGTGTGGACCTGGGGACCTTAAGATGACACTACCTTTATTTGTTGTTAGACTTCACTTTGGGACTGGGCAAGGTGTACAGCATCCACAGTGCCTGTGGCAGCAAGCTGTCTGATGAGCAGCAGAACCAATAAAGCAGGATTTGCTATGGATCTGTATCTCAAGGTTGAAGTCCTGTGTGAATTCCCTCGTCTATCCAGTAATATACGCTCACACAGCAGCTTCAGTAGAAGAATCAGATTCTGACTTTCATTTGGCCACAYGCTTTCATAAAACATAAAATATTTACCTTTCTATAAAATGTGATTGAAAATGGTTGATAAATTAATGTTATTAGGATAGGACCAACACACACACAGAGTGGTTATGTGATTTTAGTTCTTTGGGAAATCCGGGGTAAGAATACCAAGTTTTTGGTGATCTATTTATTGCTTTTCTGTTTATCACTTTACATTTGATATAACCTCTGTTCAAATCAAGTTCAGTGCTGAACTAACATTGCCCCGTATTCACCTATAAGTCCATGGATACTGCCTACTTTTAGAATTAATTTTCATGTGTCTTACCAGAATTTCCCATCACTGTTTTTCTTCACTGAGGCATTGATTAGGCATTAAGTAATAGCAAATTCATACCAAATTTTAACATATCCCACCAACATTAGGATTCATGCATTAGGTCTTCAAAATATCTGCTATGCATCCTGGCTCTCCACCCAGTGCACAGATGAGTTAGGTGTTTGGGGAAAGGCTTACATTTTGCAGTATGGTGCAGAACTGAACTCTCATCGAGTAACATTGGTAAGCTGGCTGAGGCACTGAAATTTGTACTGCTGAGCAATAACCTCATAGCACCTTAAGTGGGCTACATGGCCTTTGGGACAGTGTCCATGCTCTTGGTGGATGTTACTCCTCACAGCTAGCTCAGATTTCTCCAGCAYAGTCCTGCATTGTGCCACTTGGGTATGCCTGAAGAATAAGAGCCACAAGAGATAGTCTGAGGAAGSGAATGATGATGGAAAATGCTGAGGACAAGTGTTTAAAGGGGGACTGAGGCTCATCGCTGCTCTAGAGAGCAAAATGCTATGTTAGAGCTGGTGGTGCAGGGATGATACATGGAACGCCAAAAGGGATTCAAGAGGATAGTGGGCTGCATGAAGAGTTCTCTAAGCTGGGAGAAGAGTCCACAAACACCAGTGCATTCTCTGAGGTAGGTGCTTCAACCCACTCCCTCATAAAGCTATTTCCTTGGGTCTTTCTTTAAAATGTGATAAGACAAAGAAAGCTCCATGTTTCAGACTTAAGGGCAAGGTAGGACACAAGCATCTACCCGCCTCTCTGGTTCACAGCCAAGATACCAGGGGGTGGAGCACTTTTTGTACAGCCGCTGCCCTGCCTGGTACCTTAGCWCCCAGTTAGGTTACGCTGCCTTTGTGGGACTTTTTATTGTGTAGGGAGCTGCTTCATGTGGTGCTGAGAACATCACCAGAGGCCTCCAGAGAACGGACTTGGGCATGTACCAGATTAAGCTCCATTCTGAACTAGTTCTGAGGTTCACATGCTCTTCTCAGGAGAGGAGATRTCAGCCACTTGCTAGCACTGCAGGACTATCAGACTTCAAATGCACCAGTTTGTGCTGTATTCTGCTTTAATAAGACACTGCTGGCTCATGATTACTACCTTTTGTTCTATGTGTGACATGAATGTCAAGGTGTAGGAGGCAGGCTGGGCTGTTACATTCAAGGCTAAGTGAGATTTTTCCTTTGGGTCTGAGGGCACAGTGTATATCTGACTTGCTTTACYGTTTTGGAGGTGTAGCTACTATTATTCCAAGCACTTATTTGAAAGCAGCCCTAATTATGGGCAGATGACAGTGGGACTGGGGGAGAGGAAGGACAGAGAGACAGGCGAATAAAACCAAAAGATGTACTGTAGCCAGCTAGCTTGTTAGAACTGATTTTGCCTAGAGATGGATGAGTAAAATAAGCGACAGTTGTCCAGTTCTCACTGGTAAATTGAGTGTAGTTCCTGGAAAGGTGTTTTTCTTTCCTGAAGAAAAGCAATTAGTGCATTAGATTAATATTATACACATTAAAAAACCCTAGGGTAAAGAGCCATGTTTTGCTCTTTCCACTTGCTTGGCCTTGGTTTAATAGCRATAGCATTAAAGCTGTGTCTAGACTTCCAGTTACTTACAAAGTGCAGGCTTGAGCAGGCTGTACGGAGAGTGCAACCTGCCCTCTTGTGGCTTACCTAAAAAATACCTGGTGACACTAAAGCTGATTTTCTCACATTTTTGCAAGTACAGTCTTGGAATGGCAACTAAGGAAAGTTTGTGTCCTTAGTGAAAGGAACAAGTGCAGGTAAACKTTATAGGAAATTCTTAAAAAAAAGAAAAAAAAAGGAAAAAAGAAAGCTGAGCGTGTGCAAATAAAAAAATTTTGATTTYAGAGGTTATTTTTAAAGGTTTTAGTTTTTCATCCATCCCAAGCTACAAAAAAGCATTTTTTTTATTGTTTGATGCAGATATTAAAAATATGTATGATCTACTGTCGCATGAATTGTACTGCAGCCGTTACAGCTGCTGGGGGGWGATGAAGAAGGTCTACTTTGTCACGTARTAGTGTAGTGGTTATCACACCTGYTTTACATGCTGAAGGTCCTGGGTTCAAGCCGCAGTAGAACCAGCAACAGCAAATCTTCGGGAGGTTGGACTAGATGATCTCCAGAGATCCCTTCCAACCTTACCGATTCTGTGATTATCTGTGATTCTGTGATAAATGGAAGCAAAGACTGATAAGGCTCCTAAAGACTCCTAAGCTGAGGAAAATAGTCCTGAAAGCACATGATCCTCAATCTCCATAAAATCCTGGAGGCTCTGAGATTTTAGTCATGAAAGTCGATCCAAAGCTTGACCTCAACTCCTAGAGTTGGTCTGGGTAGGGATGCAGTAGTGGTCATGTCACCTCCCCAGCYTCAACCTGGCCAGGCAGCTCTGAGCTCAGCATGGACACCAAAAGGGGGCAATAAAAGCAGTGTCCATCCATGACAGGGACACTGAAGCTCTGGGACTGCCTTTGCTCATCACTTTTACCCTCTCATCTTCRTAACTAAATAATCACCTAGCAGAATGAGGAAGGGTGAAGGACCAACACATCCAACCTCTGTGGTACCTTTCTACTCAAGACACTTTGCAAGCAGATGGGAAGTGCAGCCATGAATTACCTCAAGCTGTGGTGGATATAAGCATCATCATCCCCCCTTTTAAAACGATTTGTGTTGAATTGATGTTTCTTTCAAACAAAGGGCTCTGAATCACACAGGAACATGCAATATATGGTTCCAAATGAGATATTTAAGCTCCAAAGAGGGAAATGTGCTCAGAATCATCCCTTTCTCTGCCTTTTTATTAACTAGACCTTGCAGCTTCCAGCTCTGTGTTTAGGGCTTTTTGTGTGGTTTATCCTTCTGAGGCGTTTAATTGTCTCCAGTCACTTGTTAATTGTTCTCTCAATTGACTGWACAGGAGCTGTGGGCAGCTAATGTTGGCTTTCTGAATTAGCCATTGGGCCAGGTGCCTATTTTTTTGGCTCTATAGTAAGCTGGCAGTGGCCACCTCATCTCTGTCAATCAYGGCCTATGCTTCTGTGCAAATGATTGTCATGAAAATTCTCTGACAGAATTAGTGAGAACCTGTCTACTGAATTGAATTCAGCCTCATTACTGGCCTCATTACTGGCTGTTTAGCTGAATGGAGCAACATGGAGCAACCACATTTCATAACTGTTATTGTAAGATCTGGAGTTGCAATGATGTTCCTGACTTTCTGCTTCAGTTGACTAGTTACTTCAYGCTACTGTGCTTTTGGGACAGAAGTCATGTGACTATGCTTGTAATGGGACCAAAAGAGAAAGGATAGGTAGRTTAAAAGACTATCAGTTAAATTTGACCTGGCATTCAGGCTAATGGCAACTTGGAAGTAATCTAGTTGCCCTAAAATATGTCCTTTGGCCTTTTATATAGCGAATGAAGCCTGTTAAGAGCCCCTCCACAGAGCTGCCTGGTGAATGTCAGGTTAAGAACAAGGCTGTGTCTATGATGTTGCTCCACTTCAGAGTTCCTGAAGCTGAGATAGATCTGTGGAGAGATATTCATTATTCAGAACTCTTCTCTATAATTAGGCTTTCCAGGTCTGGCTGGCCAGAAGAAATGGTAACAATGCTGTTCATCTTTTTATATAACAGTTTTGTGGCTTACACTTAGCCAGGAAGAGAGATAATCAGAATGCCATCCCTTCTCATGAGGGAGCATCCATCTGAAAGCTCATGGACATCAAAAACTACCCCTACACTGCATTTCAAGCATTTCAGGTTAAGTCTGTGCACTTTCCACTGCATAGTATCGATCCAAAATCATGCTCAGATGCTAGCTTGAGAGCCCTACAAGGAAGAAGCCTGAGAAGAAGATGTGACCGTTGACCTACCACTTAATATGGCTCTAGTTATATACCTAACTGCAGTGTTTGCAAGTCTGGTTTATTTTGCCTGGGCTGATCTCATTCACTGATCCTATCTGCACTCATGGTGATGTTACCATCACCATGTATTCCTTCTTCAAAGGGCCTGGTCATGCTTGTGCTTGGACAGATGGGATTTGCAGACAGCAAACTAAGCTGATAAATAGTATGATGAAAGTGAGAGATCTGAATTAAAGAGCTATCTTGAAGAACACCTAGCACTGAACATACCAGACCATCAGCAGAGAGGGAATAAGTGGCGAGATCTCTTCCACTGCATACAATCCCTCTCTTTTCCGCTCTCCTCCTTTCAGTACCTTGCTGTCTCTGGCCTATTGACAAACCCTTAAATACTGGAGCAACTTCCACAGGCAGGATGGGAAGCGCTGGCTTACTCCAGTCATTGGCTTTGGCAGCACTTCTAAGAGAGGAGGGACTGCACTGAGACAGGCACTTTATCTGCAGCTCAGGTAAAGTGTTTTAAATCCTTATCTCTGCCCTCAGGATTTCTCACAGAGCAGTTTAAATAACTCCTTTTTCAGCACTGTGGATTCTGCCTTTGGTGGGTCTCCTTCAGTTCCCTATTTTCTGTGTTTGTGTAATAGAGAGCTCGTCTGTCTGTTTTGGATATAACGAGTTGCCTGGGATGCCTGGGAGTCAGGTGCTCAAATCTTAAGTAATGGGGTCACAAAGTCCCCTCTTGTGGCTTCCTTCACTTGGTGATTTTGTTACCATGTTTCAGGCTTGTTTTCCATGTGATCTGTCTCTGAGTGTTTGGCCCATCTGGTGCCTTAACAAATTTTCTCATTTCAGTCTCAGAAGAAAGTTTCCTAAGATTTCACTATTTTTTGGTGTCTTTTGCTTGAAAGCATCTTTTAGCAGCCTCATTTTTATGTGGAGCTGTTATTGCTTAAATATCTGTAACACATTTTCACAGYTGGCTCCTCTGCATGAGTTTACCGAAAAACTATTCAACACACTAAATGCTCAGAAGCTGCTATTGTCAGGAATAAGGCCGATGACTGGCTTCCTTTGGGCTGATTGCCACTGATTTCAGATACAGCCCGAACTGCTTGTTAAATCTAAAYCTTCCTCAGTTAGTTGGCTTATTTTACATTTTAAGTAGATAATTTCAGATGCTGGTGGAGCTCTTAACAACACATTCTTCCACTTTCCTTCATGTTTCTGTGTCCTGCCACCCTGTGGCTGGTGACTGCCCAGGTCCTGGGAGACCTAGCCAAAGAGCTGTTTCCTTCTATGTTGGCTCCAACTGGCTGCACATGGCGAGATCATCATGAGGTTTGGTGTGCCCAGCACATACACGTCAAATATAGTTACAATCCTTAGGACCTACATCGATGGCTGACTTACTGGTTAGCAAGTTTGCTCTTGCTTGGCACGCTATGCTATTGCTGGTCTGCTTGGCATAGGTATCTGGCAGAGGCATGAGCAAATGGCTTTATTTAGGACAGCTCTAAGACTGTTCAGATTTGTGTTGCATCCCAAACAGGCTGTGTCCACCCCCCTCCTCCCCAAGCTTGGAGACTGAAGCTTAGATGAGATGTAGCAAGTTTGCTGCTTTTGTGGTTGTGTATCCCCCTCTCTGTGTGCCAGACCCTGTAGATTTAGAATTCAGCTCAGAGCTTTGAAAAATAAACCTTGTGAAGGCAAAGCACAATCTCCCAGAGAAAAGAAAAGCTGGATTTTTAACAGAAGGAAAAATCCTTTTATTCAGGCCAGATACATTCTTTCCCACTCCATTTTCCTTTCCCTCCACCTTTCTGTGTGCAATATTAGGGCAAATGTCATGATTTTGCAAAAATAATGTAGAGTTCATCATTAAGTGCAACATCCTAGCTAAAAAAAATCTGAACACGAACATGGTACATGGAGAGGGAGATAACAGAGCTCAGTGTTCATTTATACCATGTCTGTCTGCTGGTAAGAAAGAAGTATACCCTGGTGGCTGGGCTAGGATAGAAGAACAGATAAAAGGTGTATTTCTATTTAAAACTGAGAAGTAGCATCCTAGGAGGATAAAAAGTGGTACCTTTTATTTTAGTCTTGCTTCTATATACTGTTTTTTGGCTTGGTCTTGGAATTGACTATTCATTTTTTTAATGTATACTTATTTATGTTATTCAGACAGATGAATATACTTTTAGTCAATCAGTCAAAACAGCCTGTCTCATGCTCGTTTTTGCCTCATTTGCTGCCAGTCATTTGATATCAGTGTAGCTCCTATCTAGAAAGTACATCTCTAGCAGTATCACACAGATTTGCTCCCTCTCCTTTTCTCTAATATTCCGCAGCTTATTTCATATAGAAGCAAAATAAGGGCAGGTTTTACAGAGCAAAGTCAATGGGAATGGAAATTTATTAAACAACAACAAATATGAACTGCTTGGAATATTGCCCGACAAGTTACCATAAATTCACTTTGCAGCCAGCGAACGTCAGGCTTGTTTCTTCCCACATTTCAAGGAGCACGCAGCAGAGCAGCTTTCACTAGACTAGAAATCTCTTTGTGATTGTGGCATGGCTAAAGAGACGTGAAATTGTCTTAGGGAGAGACCCTGGAACATTTCAACATTTCAGGGAACTGTAGCTATACATACACCAACGATTATTGAATGGGGAAACAAAGTCTTTTGCGCACCACGGCAGTCAGGGAAAGAAAAAAGCTTATCTGAACTTCAGGCGTGTTCCCATCGCAGTGCAGGATTGTCACAGCTGTGTGATTTCCCCTGGGAGGTGCCCAACTATTTCATCCATCAGTTCCCCTGGAGACTTCTCCAGCCTCTCTCCTCTTCCACACTGCTTGCCTTTTCACTTCTAGGTCTTCCTGTCTTGCTTTACAAATGTTTCTGTTTCGCTCTCTTCCAGCTTATTTATTAATATTTTACAGTATCTTTTCTTTTAACTCCTCCATAAATACAGAGGGAAAAGGTAGGCTGAGAATTAAGACAAACTCTATTTTTAGAAAACACTAAAATGTGTAGTATAAACAAGTGTCCTGTGTGTTAACCATTTGTATGTATTCTCTGTTGTTTTTGGACAGGTCAGGGTTATAGTTAAAAGGTGGAGGTTTTTAATATCTAATGTGTGTATGAGGAGTTTCTATATTTGTATTAATTTTATTGACTTGTATTCATTAATTTTTGTGCCAAAACTGGATGAATAAATAACTGAAGAAAACCATTAACCAGGAAAAAAGTAAAGGAAGAAAAATTTCATCCCCAAAAAACATAACCAGAAGAACATACTTGGCATGCCAATCTGTTTCACTTTAAGGACATTTTTCTTGATCACTCCAAAGCTTCCTCTTAATTGTATCATTGCATGACTTCTGGACTTCCCTTTCCCTCTCCCCTCTCTCACATACCCATCGTCTCCTCAAATAATTTATTTGTGGTAATTACAAACATCAAAGCTGCATTGTTTCAGTGAGCTAGTTCCTTCTCCAAGCTCCTCATATTTGTAATCATTTCTCATAGCCCTGTCCCCAGAGTGCTCTGACTGTGTGTGCTGCTCAGCCCTGGGGGCCAGCCTCTGCTAGGTGAAGCTGAATTCAGAAGTGAGCACGACGGGTGAGATGTAGCTGTATAAAAGTGGGCTCCTCTCTGTCTGTGTATAATGCAATATCATTCTTCATGCAGATCCAAATTCCAGTGRAGTTTTTTTGGCATTCACATTGTACTGCAAACACTTGACACCTGTTCATTTGTATATCAGCTTGGCAGCCTTAGCTSATAGCTCTCTGGTATGTCTGAGCTTAACGATGTGTCAGAAAATGTCTTGTTAAGCCACAATTTCTCCTGGATAAGTGAGAACAGAACTGGATTTATTAGCATTTGCCTTTTTTTCAGAAATCATTCTGTACTACCCATATATTCAAGTGAATGGATGTGTATTTTGGAGATAYAAATATGATGTTACATTCAATAGTGTATTAAAACAACAGCATGCTAATAAATTTAATAGATCCCTAGGATTTAGTATAACTATATCATTTCAGTGATAAAAACTAGTTTTCAAGTATCATTTCTAAGAGGTAAAGGAACAGACTAGAACCTTTAGTCTCCATTCAATTAAAAACATCTGCTGTTTTCAAACAGTTACCTAATTCTTTTTTCAGTTTTTTGAAATACTTTCTCACATTTCATTCTTCTTGAATTTTATTTGCATGATGATGAGTCAAAAATATCATAATAGTCTTGCAATCTTTCATACAGTCATGAAAYAAATAACAGAAATCTGACTGAAACAATTGTCTTCATAGTATTTCTAGACTAAAGAGGTTGTCATGGATGAGTGACGCACCATCACAGAGGTTCTGGAGTGTTAGAATAGGCAACTACATTTTGGACACTTCACTGAATCGAATGTATAATAATTCACATTTTCATGCAGTCCCAGCAGGACTTAAATCAAGGCATCATTAATTAATAGAACCTTGTACAATGTGCCTGAGAAAGAATAATAATTAATAGGAGTTACTAATTTTCAAATTTTCTATGATTCACAGAAGGATCTTTCCACTGTTGCATTAATGTCTTTTCAGGCAAGCAGTAGAATTTTAAACTGATGCTTCCACTAAGCTGTTCTCCAATAAGCAATTGTGTTTTCCTCTTTGTAGGACATGAATCATGCACAGGAAGGTTTGCCTTGCTTTAAGAAAACAATGAATAYTGCAAAATTTTTAGAGTCTGGAATTTTCAGAGCATGGAAACTGCAAAAATACTCTTTTTGTTTGAGAACTCAGGTTTGTGCCTAGATGTGGAGCACAGGGATCAGGGCTGGTCAAGTGAGAGCATTTGCAATCCAGCTCAAATGATTCTTGCATTATTACTGTCTAAACTCAGAGACAGACCCCCAGAGGGTAGTTCACTTTATCTATCTTAGATGCACAGTGTAGCTACCCATAGCTGGGCAATTTAGTGCCATTTGAGAAGGCTAGTAGAGCCAGRTACTGTCTCCAGCACTTACCCCAGGAAGGCGTGGGTTTCCAACTGCTCTGCAGCAGATTGACCACCTATGTACAGGTGTTGGGAGTGCAACAGAAGCCTTGATTCAGYGAGGCCCCCAAAGATGTCTAGTGCCTTTTGAGACACCTTAGAAAATSCTGGATGAACGCATGGGAGTCCATGGTATAAACATACAACTTGTTTAGCRGGCAACTGAATTGAGCCCTACAGTATCCAAAATGGCCTATATTTAGACAACTATATTGCATCCCATGGTGAGGTTCAGTTCACCTAAATCTAGCTATGTTCCAGGTAAGGGTGAGATTCAGCTCACCCAAATTTAGGAAACTGATTCTTCTGCCTTGCCATAGGCATTCTAATTGCATGTAAGATTCTCAAAACCATCCCGCCTAATGTCCAGCTGCCAACCCAGAAAGGTGCAGGTCTTCTGTAGGTCCTGCRTCACATCTGATGACTCTGTGCAGTTGTGACAGATCTCAAATGGCACAAGACACCAATATGAACAAAGCTCTTARAGCTGAATAAACAGGAGAATTTTAAGCTGGCTGTATCTATAGTTTGAAGACTTAGTATTAGATCTCAGAGCCCACTGCAGTAATTAGAAAAGATCAGATAGATTAAAATGAAGAAACAAATCCCTCTTTGGGCCAAATCCCCTGTTTCTTAAGGGGCAAGATTGATATACATTCTAAGACTTCCTGTATCATAGATACTCCTATGTAGAAAGATGGGGTCAACAGATGGAATAACATGCCAACATTACATGAGCTCTCAATCTAACTGACTCAGAATTAAYAAGCAAGTGAAAAGTACAATTGTGAGTGTCATTTTAAAAACTGTTTTACATATAGTCCCAGAGAGCTCTCATCTTTTGTAAGAGAATAATGGAATAAATAAATATTGCCTGAAATTTCATCCTCAGATGTCATGACTTTTGACATTTCCACAAGGTTCTTCAACTCTCTGACAGATTGTAGAGGAACATCCTTTACACATAAATATAACTGGAAAAGAATGCTGTGGAATGAAGCCTTCATGAATTATTTTAGGTTCATCTTACCTTGTGACAGYAGCTGGCAATCATGGGATTAACATTGCTGGCCTGTAGAGAGCACATTTCATTTTACAGCTGAGAAACCACAAGACACAAAGCATGTACTTACTTCAGATATTTATTGTAGTCCATCAGAGAATACCAAATCCCTGTTTTCAAACCACCAATGTACATTGCCTTCATGGTGTGAGTGAAGGGTGATAAGGCTAAATGAGAAGAACTGATGAACAAGGACAGATTTGTTTAACCACCTTGCATAAAAATGAATTGGACAATTTTAAGTCAGAGTAGTTATTGTTTTATTCTTTATATGCTAAAGCAATCTAACAAAACCAATACCATAAAAATAACTAGAATGAATAAGGCATGTCAAAGTCTTCACTGAGGTGTCAAGTATATACATACAGTACTGAATATATTAGCAACAGTGTAAAAGATTGCCCCACACTTTATTACTATTGTAATTATGAACTAATGAAGTAAGTGTCATCAGTGTTGTTTGATAGGTAGACACTGAGGATACAAGCACAAAATTTAAATGRTTAGTATCAAAGTTGTTGGATATGCTTCTCCTCACACTGGAGTCAATGGCAACTCTCASTAACTTCAATGGAAGGAGGGCCAGAGAGGCTGGAGAAGGCATTTCTGATCCTCCATTGCATAGTCCTCACACAGCTGAAATTATGTTGTCCACATTACTGTCACGCTTTAAAACTTTGAATTGAAAGGAGAAGTCATACTACGGAGTCCATAAGCTATGGGGATAGTTAAACCAGTATTAGCGGGCTATGTGCAGACCGTCTACTATGGCATTGTGCATGTCTATTAAGGTTTCTAAGTTGGAGATAGTTATGAATCATTCATACTGCTTACACTGTGCAGCCAGCCCAAGGCTTCTCTCTACTGTCAATGGAGAGAAGCTGGCACAACATGTAATTTATGCTCCTACAGGAGGTGGACAGAATATGTTTCCTCATTTCTGTCTGATGAGTGTGTAGGCAGTCAAGATCTCACGCATTAGGTAGTAGATTTTTTGACTTGCTCATTGCTSTCTTGACATTATATGCCACAGTAGTAGCTGCAACAGGATACCTATATTAGATGGTCTGCATATGCCTTTGTGTGACTTTCCTGACAAGCAATCAGATCTTTTTAGGTGAGATATTGCTATGGAGATTTAGCTAATCATGGATTCTACTTTTTAATACTTTACCTGTCCAATTATGGCAAGATTAATACATAGTCAAATTTTTTTTTTGTTTAACTGAGGAAAGTCTCTTTATTTCTCACAGTAAAGACAACTGGAAACAAAGTGTTTTCTAWTTTTTTTTAACCAAGTGTCTTTATGGAGATAAACTGACAATTACGGAGTTTGCTTTGTTTTTGAGAAAAATATCCTTAACGTCTAATAAATTAAACTTTCATGTAATGGATCAGGATTTTATGTAATGCTGTCTTAACAAAAGCAAAGTTTTGGCTAGTGATCAGTGACAATCAATTAGACTTTACAACAAGCCATTGCAAATTTAAAATATGCACATGAATAAACAGTAGAATAACACTATGAGAGAAATAACTTGTCTTACACTGTCGTCAATGAAAATATGTATTCATTAATATATGTATACTATGAAGCAGGGAAACTAACAAGGTACAACCTGTCTGGAAAGCATTATGTGGATAACGTTTGCAGGCAAATAAAATCAATCTTTAAGAATGCTAGTTATTGTCTTAGTCTGTTACTGAATACTACAATCCTACTCTAACTCTCAAATGTGTTGTAAGCACTGAAAAGGTGTTTTTTCAACAGGCAGCAAAGGAAAGTATTGATTTAGAAAACAAAATGTATGGCCTTTATCAAATRCCTTTGTCTAGTAACACAATACTGTACCAGGCAAAATTACCTTGGTAGAGCAGCAAGATCTTCTAATGCCTATATTTTAGGAAGATGCAGTTAYAAAATATGAGTTTAACAGGAGGTCATTCATTATCTGGTAGTAATTTCAAGGTATGTGAAAGAAGCAGGTGCAGCACTACAAATATACATGTATATGTAAATGACTGTTAATACAACCCTTCCAACAAAATATCCCTGCAGTCAAACTTTTCTTACTAATAGACAGGAACACAGCAGTTTATGGTCTGGCTGTTCTATGACTTTCAAATATCATCTTYAAGATCATGGAAGAAGCAAGCTTGAGTACCACAGAATTCCATCTAACCCTTGCGGGAAGAAATGATATTTACATTACTGAACACTGCTCTGGAAACCACGTAAACTGTTGTGCCCTGGACTTAGTAAAGGCTCATGAGTAAATGGAAAAGCAATGGGCCAAGCAGAACCATCTGAGATTATCTTGAAAATGTCAAAAACTTCCCTTCTTTCTATCAACAGGGGATTCTTAATGCATTTYTACTAATCAAAACTCCATGGAGCAAAGTGTTGGGGAAGGATGTGATGAAAAAGATCCAGTAGTTGCAAAGGTAATCCATTGCGTACTGTTGTGTCATGTAAGCGCTTGGATGATGGACAGTGGCAGTGTGGTTATAAATCTCTTTACACTTTCTCCTGTGTATTAGGAATTTCATCTTAAAAAGGGGAAAACAGGATGAGAGTTCTGATCAATATTTTACCCTCTTCACTTCTGAAGGATATATTTTCATAAATATAGAAAAATCATCATTTAGCAATTATGGTAGTCTGAAAGTGGGAAGAAGATAGGAGTCCTGAAAGACTTGGAGAGCTTTTAAAGGCTTTTCTCATGTTCGGATCAAGAGCAAGAAATAATCAAATACATAACAGCACAGCCCCAAAATATTAAGAATGAGATACCACCTAGGTTGCTGTTTTTATCTCTATAGTTCTCTTTTTTTTTTGACTGTTTCCATATTAACATTAGCAGATGTTGCCAAATAATATCTACAGACTCACTCTTTTACACAGTTATTTCAGAAATTGCAATAACATTTATAGAGACTCAAATTATCATCATCTCTAAAGCAGAAGTCCCAGCCTGGGATTCCACTATTCAAGTCTGCRTCAAGTATGGTGGTAAATGGAGTCCCTCCAATACAGTGATCCTTTTATAGTGTATGTACTTGAAATTTACTGGCTTGTGTATGTATGTAGACATCTGTGTGTGTGTACGTGTAAATAAATGTGTGTATAGGGAAAGATATGCATGCTCATATATACTACACACGTGTGCCACTCTCAGAAATAGGAAAGGAAAAYAGCATGAGAGCAGGAGACTTAGAAAGTCAGAAGCAGAATGCTTTACAGCTCAGACTTCTGGTCTCTGCTGCATGTTAAGTCCCAATCCCTAAACAGGGGAAAGAAAAAGGATTTCCTCGTTACGGAGCCCCAAGAGTTGGCAAGAAGTACAGAGCAAGCTGCACTTAGTTATTTTCAGGTTTTTGAAGTTATTTTATGTCATAACAATCAGCTATTTTGAATGAGGGATATTAGAGATTTGTCAGTATTATCTAGTTAATGTTAGCCTTCTTTCTCTACTGACCTCTTAGAAAATGTGTGTTTTCCTTTCGTTGAAGCAGTAAGGGCTGARTTTGACAAATGATTAATTACATTAATGGTTAAACCTGAAGGGTATCTTTATCGTAGTTCTCACTCTTGAGACACTATATTAATCTCCTTTCTGTCCTTCAGTGTTGGTATCTTACTCTTTACTAACCCTCTGAGCTGGTCTGAGCCCTGTTCACTGCTTTCACCAGCCTGTGAAAGGCATCTAGGGTTTCAGGAGAGATCGTTTTGAACCCCATCCATTTGTGCATATGGGTTTGAAGGCAGCTGTGTTGCATGTTCATACCTAGGAAAGTCGACAGATTCAGATGTCTCATAAAGGTGAAACAGCAATACACAGAATTCATGACAACCAGCACAGATTGAGCTGTACATCCAGCTACGTCAGCGTTGATCTGGCCAAGAAACGAAGGAGTCATTATACCATGACTTCCCYGCACTCCCTCTTGACTCCTCACTCCAGCAATGGCATGAAGATGAAACACCACTGTGCCGACAAGGAGCAGGACAGGAAAGAGTCTGGGCTAAGCCTGGATCCCCCAGTCTCACCACTGGCATCTAACTACAGGCACTTAAGTGAGGTGCCTGAATTWCAGGCTTTGTCATACCAGGCTACCTGCACGGGCAAGAAAAACAGGTCCTTTCCCAAGAGCAGTCTGGATTTGGCAGTGCCTATTTCTTCTGAGCACCTGCAGAGACTGAGAAAGACCTCCATGCTGAGCGAGATGCTCACTGACATGCCCAGTGCTAGGTGGGATGACTCTAGGCCCTAAGACACAGTTGGTTTTCATGAAGACAAATGGGGTGAAAGCATAAAGAGTGAGCAGGAGAGGATTTCAAGCCTGAGAGAACTTAGGGATGGCCTGTCAGGTAGGTCGCAGTGCTTTTGTCACCATGACYTCTTCTCACTTCTGAGCTCTAAGCATAAGCTGGACTGAAAGTGCATTTACAGCTAATAAAGCAGAGCTTCCATAGTCCATCTACTGTAGTTAGGAATCGTAAGGCTGTGTATGATTGTAGTGAAAAGGAAAGTTTAGTGTTGCATCCGAAGTAATTATTATAAAAGGCTATATACAGAAACAAATTCAACTGCATTAGCCCTACAGAAAGTGATTTAAGGCATTTTACACAAAAAATACTGGGCTCTGTGAAACCTATTTCAGGAATGTATCAAAACAATTTTATATATTTTTTATTTCTCTCCATGGTACATTACTTTTGTAAAGTTATAAAGCCATAAAGAATCTTTTCCTTAAAAGTTCAAACTCTGCCTTGCTACACTGCTGTGCATATATATATATATATATACACACATACTGTTACACACTACTAAATAGAGTCTTTAGAAGTGGGAGAATTTTTTAAAAAATTATTTTGATTGGAACTCTCCCAAAACTGACGCTGCATCATTTAGTTTCAGGTATGATCTATATACAAGATCTGTTTTCTTTGTCTCAGATTAGGCTGAAATGTTAAAACTGTTTATCTAGAACAACGGGTTTAATAAGATTTTTTTCAACCCAGCCCTATTTCTGTTAATTCTATTCTAACCTTGACTTGCAACCAAGCATCTCCCCTATCAATTCACATTTAACTATGTTAAATACTAATATAGAAATACAGCATCAAAACTGGAGCTAACAATTTGCATGCTTTCAAGCAATGTTCATATATTTAAAGTCGTAAAAGTTTAACAAGCAAGTATAAACGTCAATTGATACCCAAATCAAGACATCTGACCTCCTTAAGCAACACATTTTCTTTGAATTTGCTAAATGCAACAAAGCTGCTAGTGAATATTAAGTGATATTCCTTACCAACAAAACAAAGTAATTTGGGAGAAGTCTGTATATAAATGTACATCATTTAATGCAGTTTAAAAGTCAGAATACAAGTCTTTGTTTGTATATTTGTGTTCAGATTAGACAAAATTTGGAAAGAAGCTTCAGAGTGCTTTGAAGGTGAAAGTGATCCCTTCCCTCCCAGTACGTGCACATATGCACACATTATTTAGAAAATATTCTTGCAGCCTCAAACTCAACTAATACCACAAAGCTAAGATCTGAACGTTTCAAACTGCTTTTCTTAGGACAGATTTTTAAGAGCTTTCATCACAACAGGCTAAGATCAGCTGATTACTTAAAATTTGTCAGCTTTATCTAAAGACTRAAACAGTTCGTCTATAGTTACACTGCGTGTATATAATGTAGTATACACATWGCTAATATGAAAGTAAATCAAATCAAGACTAGAATGTCAAAATAAAAGGAAAAAAAATCCAACACCAGACCTCAAAACTTTTACTGATGTTGTTATCTGATGAGTTAATCTTACTATAGAAAATTCTCAAAATCCCTCACAAAATTCTTTGCCATTGGCTTTGCTGACACAGCAAAGCAGAAAACAGCAAAACTCAGACTATATACTATAGCCATAAGGAAGAAACAAAGTTTTGCCACTACAGATTGAGTGAGTCAAAATGTAGTCTCTAAGCTCTAATAATGCATTCAACCAAAGAACAGTCATCATGATTTACAACAGATGGTCAAGAATACATACACAGAAGTGTGTATTTAGAATAAAGAATAAAGGCTAAAGGTAGGGCCTGATAAAGCTTGACTAAACAAAAATAAGTGGACCGAATCTTTGTTATATCCTCTGAAAGAAAGAAGCATGAAGTGGGCTTCCACAGGTATAGAGCTTACAGAAGGGGAGACAGAAAGTCCAGTCAGCTTGAAGTGACTGAAAAGACAGTTCAGCCTAGAGAAGAATGTGGCTGTAGGGACATGAGTGTCTCAAAGACAGATAGGATGTGTGGCACATGGGAGAAGCAGAGGCAGATCTGAAGTTTTATTCAGAAATGTTTACCATCAGAAGACATCAATGGTCAAAAAGGATATTTTTGCTGGAATGCACTAGCTTTGATGAAACATCCATTCTGACAGATTTTTCAGACCCAGGATTGTACCTTGAGGTGTAGACTGGGAGGAGGAGAGGAAAGAAACGCCACCATTCACCTAGCATGTGCTGCTTGGGGTGTTTGGTGGAACATGGGAGGTTCAACAATGGGAACTCATGTTTTCCCCAACCCRTGTGAATGACCTTTTCAGGCTTAACAAGAAAACCCACTGGATGCACAGTGCAGATGAGTCATTCTTTAAGAGATATGATGGGCTTTTGTGTTTAAATAATTTGTATTTTTAAGAATAAGGACAACTGATTACAGCATTCTGTTTCATATAGTAAGTTCTTCCTCACATATTGAAGGATACAGAATCAAACAAAGTACCTGGAAAAGAAGAAAGAGAGACCTAGCAGACTACAGAAATATCACTGACTTGTGAGGCAGTATTTAGGTCTTTGCTGTATGCATGAGTGGATGGGTATAAGTAGATTATACAAAMAAATTCACAGAGAATAGATAAGAAGGAAGACCTGGAGAGCAGTGAAGAGCAGTATCTGTCCATCACGCATTTTGCAATCCCGTTCATTGTAAATCCTTTATCTTCATAAATCTGCTAGATTTCACTAGGAACTCATTGCTTCTCTTACTCATTGCTCAGTGGTCTCTCTAACCRCCTTGAAAGAACAAGCACTACTGTCTAGAGACAGGATTTGCACTCCCGGAAGGATCTTGGTTTCAGACGACCTAAGTGGGAGCTCAGCAAAGCCCAGAAGAGGTATAGAGGAAGCTCCAGGAGTTATAGTAGTGTAACTGTCTAAACGACTAGTCTCTGATTTTAAAGAAGGGAAGATTTCTTTCCATCTTCCCTACCACTTGGAACTAAAAGCTGTACACTTCACTAGTTTTTCAAGAATGGAAATCATACTGATTACTAATTTAGAAGATATAGATTTGTCTTCTGTGGAAATTTTGCTTTCAAAAGTCTCCAGAGATATTAACAGATTATACTGTATCTGAGAGAATAGTTGCTATTAGATACCTCTTTTTTGTCAGTGATGAATAGATACTCCCTTTCCCTTGTTCTYCCCAAGCAGAAGGACAACTTCCTTTGGTAATGTAGCTGGTTTTAGCATGACAAACAAACTACGTCACTGGATGATGCCTACTGCTTAAAGCATAAAGGCTTATGGATTTCCCGCTGCCAGAATAAAAAAGGTGCACAGGAAGAAAAATCATATCCAGATTATCATGAGACAAAAGCCTTTCATGCATATTAGACTGTATCAATGCAACATGATTAGAAATAAGCTGAAATGAGAACTGATTGAAATACTGATCTTGATTCTTGAAATGGTTTGATTTCAGTGGAGCTGACTTTAAGTCACAGACAAACCTATGTGACTTCCTTCAACTTCTGGGCGGCTCAGAGTCCACAGCTCTGGGGGAACCAGTCAGAAAGGCTGCAACTGCTTTGTAGTAAAGTTTGGAAACTTGTAGGTGAGGGTGATAATGTTATCTTTCTTATGGAGAATGTTATTGCTTTATTTTCACTCAGAGTCGGAAAGAAATCAGCTTTCAGAGGAAGAAGCTTATCTTTGTCTGCATRGCTATAATCAAAATCTTTGTTCCACTGAAGTTAATGACAAAATTCCCATTTACTTCTGTGCGAATGGGATTCACACAGGTGCAAAGCACAACGTTGTTATACACCCATATGCAACGTACAATCAGAACTGTAAACTATGTAGTCAGTTTAGTAGAAAAAATAGTGAACAATAATGAAAAATAGTACAATAAGTGAACAGTTTATGTTACGCTGGAGAATTATCCTCTAGTGGATGTTTAGTTGTATTGGTCAGAACATTTGAATATGACAAATTATTAAAAATGTTCTGACTGAATTACTTCAAGATCATCTCTCCTTACTACTGCTAAAAGTTTATTTTAAAATTGTTTTCAAAGTCCTTGATCAGGTTTCCTGCTGTTTAATAATGACAAAATGGTTAATAGCATATTGCTTATCTTTTATTTACCCTATTACCATGGTACTACAATCTTTATCATTGTTTCTTTTTTTCAAAAAAGACGGCATAATTTCACATGTTATTATGATCATCATAGTCTGTGTGAATATCTGGAACAGAAACATTGCTCTATTCAGTTCGTTGCTTGCTCTAATTTCTCTGGAAATATGCACTGTCATGTCTATTGCATTTTGACAACATATTCTCAACTGTACAGGTACGCCTTAGCATTTTTCTGTCCAATTTCCCTTTGAAATTAAGGATTTTGCAATTCTATTTGATATTCTGTCTCTTGTTGTTGATGCTATTCTTTCCCATCCAGCAGGATGAAAATTTGTCGGTGAGCATAAACACCAGCTTTGTAGTTTTGAAAATATGCATTTCTTCTTAATATCTGAAGTCTGTCCAGGCATTTATTTTTATAATGAAATTTGTAGGAACTTGATTTTCCTGGTAGAATTATTCTATAATTTTCTGTATTCAATTTTAGTGGATTATCTTCAGAAGTAAATTAAAAAAAMCCCAACTCATAACAATGTTTTAATTTATTTTTCATGTTAAAACAATAAAAAAGACCCAGTGAGTAGGTATAGTTACATTTGATAATAGTTTAGGGTCAGTTATTAAACTGAAGAGATCTGCTGCTTGTTGCGACTCCGCATGTGTACACCACTTCCCAAGAACAGCTCTAACTCACAGCCATATTGCATAGAAGCAAACTAGTTCACACAGCTGTGGGAACGTACAGCTGGATCGATCTCTCCTAAAAATCACACAGAGCTATGATGGTTTTTATCACTGAGACTCAGATTTCAGGAGACTTAGGTGGACAGAGGTTTGTGATGCCATGTGTGCATCTTAAGGGATTGGGATATACCAGCTTTTACTAGAGCCCCATGCAAGTCCCTCTGCTCTTCCCCTTTAGCAGACACACTCTACCCTCTCTTTCAGCTTCTTTCTGTTTGTCTTTGAAATCACTAAGATGCTTAAGATGTAACCAGAGTTCAGGTAGTCCATACTGTGGTTACAACATGTTGTATTGAGTCATCAGGGGAAAAAAAATGCAATATATTGAACACTAAAAACTTGGGGATAAGGCAAAATAAATGGCAATAAGGCAACCCTCCCCCCCGCCTTAGTTAAAGGTAAAATGAAAAATCTCATAGGAGCCTACAGTACTGATTGCATTATTCATTGCATCTATTTTTTTTTTTGAGTTTCCACTTTAAAAGAGCATAAAATGGCAAGAACTTCTGTGTTGCACAACACAAAGGGGTTATGCAATCCAAGGACTTTCCTTAGAGCTTACACTCTCTTTCCTGAATAGGTAATTGTCTTCTTTACCATCTCTTATTTTACCAGCCATTAACAGAAGAGAAATATTGTAACCATGGCATACATATAAGTTACCTTAGAAGAAGAGTTATTAGATCTAAAGGAGGTGCAAACAGAAGCACTGGAAATAATGTAGCTTCTCACATTTATGAACACAAATGTTCTTTCTTTTCTTTCTTTCATTCTGAAATTGAATTTGCTCTACAGATTTAATAGCTCTCTTAATCTTTGAAAAATGCAACGTATGAAGAGAGCATTCAACCTTTAAGTACTATTAAAGAAATATATGCCTACTACCTTGTGCAAAGGGATCTCCATCTCCTGATGAAACGTTGCTGTGTGTTGTAGGAAAATAAGGAGAGAAGTCATATGGAAGACATGAATTTCTGACAGCACTCCCATGAGACAATCACTTTTCAGCAGAGGTTAGTTTGGGTCATTGTTTCACTGACCGTTTTTAAGCTCCAGTTCAGGTAAAGCAGGGTCCATCCTGCAAGCCCCTTGCTAGGACATCCCCTGAGTGGGAAGAGCCTTCAGAAGCCCTCTGTTTCTTAGGCAGCCTCTTACTCTTTGCCCATGGACATCTACAAATAGCTGAGAACACATTGGACATCTGGTTTGGTTGCACCAGCTGAAAGCAGTCATCAGACTTAATCAAAGACCTTAATCTAGGCCAAGGCTAATTCAAAGACCATGGGARTCATGAGCTGTTCTCTTCTGCTTAACCAGCAATGTGGAGCAAGGCAGAGGATCTGCCTTGGAGGGTCTGGATTTCATTACCTGTCAGTAAGCTTGCAGCATCAGAATAAGAAGGTGGAAATAGTATTAGTTACCACTRAATAAAAGGGAAATTGGGAATTTTCCCTAATAGGAAAAAGTATTGTGACACAACCTGTCCTGCAATAAGGTTGCTGAAGTGGAGAGTGTAAATAGGGTGTGCAAATGGATGACAGGAGAAGGACTAGGAGAGAGTTTAAAGGGACCTAAATGGTACAGCAAATGGCACATGTGGCTCTGGGAAAAAGACCTCTTCAAAGAAAAGATCTTCTGCCTGGTACCTGTTGTATCAGGGCCAACCAAGAGTGCTTKTGAGAATTGGCCTACACACTACTGTTAAGACATGAAATGCTAAATCATGAAATCCGCTCTCGAGTGAACCATCAGAGCAGCAGGCTAAGGCCCACATTTGAAATGCAGGACCTGAACCTCCAGCCCGCGATTCCTGTATGCCGAACCTCTAGCCTGTGATTCCTGTACATCAGGCCACGCCAAGAAGAATAATAGGTCATTCTACTTCGAAGTAAACCAACAAACAGTGAAAAAAAAAGAATGAAGTACAGATGGCTAAAAACCTATGCTGTTTATTATTAGACACAATATATTGACTGTTTGTAAATACTTTTTGGTAAAAGTGCTTAAGTATACTTTATCCTAATGTGCTCTGTGTTTTCTGCTTTAATTTAATGCCTAAATCGATAACTAATTATAATCTGAAAGGAAAAAGGGATTGCAGTGGATATGATCTACTTGCTCTATTGTTAAATTGTAGTGTGATCGGTTGGCTTTRCAATGTTTTCATGTGTTGTCTAAACCAGTTGCAGAGTACCCACAAGAATCAAGAAATAAACTTCTAGCAAGCCATTTCAATACCACATGGAAYTGTCACAGAAGCCCTTCAACTGTGGCTGATGGAAGAGGGATGATTTTGCCATCTACTTAATAGCTGACACTCATTTGTCCAGGATTTAAAATAGTGTCTGTTCTCAGGTCTTACAACCAAATGCAAATCAGGGAAAGTTAGGACCATACTGATTTGGGCAATGATTATTATTAAAGCAATGTATCCTTGGACAATCTGAGAGTGCAATTGCCATCACAAATAAACTCCGTGTCCTTCTCTAGGCTTATCAAGCAAACTCACATGCCCACACAAATACACAGAGATGAGAGAGGTTTTCTCCTCCACTTCGCACACCTGTTAAGAAATGGACATTTGGATATGTAAAAAATTCTCTTCTTTGATTTTTGTGCTCACCAGTCATCAAAGGGTTACTTTTTGGAGCAGCACAAAAAAAGAAGAGCTGGTTGACCAAACATTTTTTTTTTCTTACAAAGAAGTGTCAACCCTGAGCTTGTAATTAAGAAGTTAAAATCTGTGATTTATATATATTTATATATATAAAAATAGATGATCATACTAAGACTAAAAAAGTGAAAGAAATCTCCATGTCAGTTCTACACATTTGTTGGTTTTGACTTTTTGTAGAAGAAATCCTTGTGATACTGAAATTAAGTAATATGAAAGATGTAGTTAAATGTGAAACACAGTATTGATCCAGTCGCTGTTGTTAGTCCATTAGAGAATTGCCATCTTGATAGGGTAAGGAACATAGTCGCAGAAAATTCTAATCAATGTCAGAATAGTGACAAAAGGAAAGAGATTATATCACAAGAGATTATTTTCTGTCTGAACCCTTGAGGGGAGATTTGTCAAGAGAGTTGTTTAGCGTCACCACCATTGTTGATGGGAAACTAAGTGGAAATCTGTGCCAATTATAAAGCTTGGATAAATACTAAAAGAAGCTAGGCAAGATTGTGCTACTACTCTTTTTTTTTTTTTTTTTTTTTTTTTACTGGGGATTAAGATTTAAATTCTAAACAACTGTAACATGATATTCTGAAGCTAGTGGAGTTACTATAATACTAAAAGATAAACTTCTTTTTCAGCTTCTTTACCTTCATACCAATTTGATGTGGCTGGCAGATGGAGTGCAAGACATTCACCGTTGAGACATACTCTTTGTGTTGGAAAAAAATCCAGACTTCCTTACAATAGCAACGATCATTCTCATGACCTAAATCATTGTACAGAAGTTCCTAAAGGAAACTTGGCTGCTAGTGAAGAATGGTTGCATTTTTTGTTCTTTTTTGTCTTTTTATTTTTGTTTATTTTCTGTTGAAATGCAGCAGCCTTGAGTCAGGCCTGATTCAGAAAGAAAACTTTTTCTGGTTTCTTCCTCCCTCTTTTTTTTTTTTTTTTTTGTTAAGAAAAACATACACTGTAAGATCCTTTTACTTCTGCAGCATAAAAGGAAATGAAGCTCAGAAAGTCTCCTGTAATAAAGATTTGAGAAAGAACTATCTCAAGAGTGGATATTGTCTTCAGAGATATCTGAAAAAAACAGGAAGCAGTTCAGTCTGGCACCTGGTACTCTTTGGGARAACAAAAAGGGAAGCAGGTTGCAGTACTGCTCTCTTCTCATAAAAAACTGTAAGTATTTGTGGCATGGTCCACTGTCCAAGAATATAAGAAAAGAAGAAAGTTGGATGTTTTTGTAGCTAAAACACAGTTTCTCCAACCAGATCCAGGATTATCTCCACTGTCTCTGTAGTACAAGGATGATGAAGATGATGAGCAATGTAGGCAGGGATTGGCTAGGCTGGGTGGCCGAGGCCTCCACCTCCCTCCTGTCCGAGTCGACAGGTGGAGCTTCAGTTGTGACAAAATCAAACTCGGTGGGACAGATGTCATCTGTACAGCCACTTCCGCTTCCTGAGCCGCTGGTTTCATCACCTGGTACATGGAAGTGAGAAAAACAGCGTGAGGTCCAACATTAAAGCGTTGCTCTCTTCTCTCCGTTCCTGTCCTTAGGAAGGAACCAACACCGGGTGTCCCAGAGTGGACAAACACTTTGGGGACTGGAAAGCGTTTATGATTCCAACACTGAATAAAGCATCCAAATGAAAGCCACCATGATTTAGTCTGAAAAAAGGGTGAACTCCTGGCACTGTATGTCTTGATGCATTTGGTTTGCTGATAAGCAAGAGAAACAAAAGAAACCAATACAATCGGAATGTTATGGGATTTTTTTAGTTGTCAACAGCATAGAGCACAAAGACCAAGGAAAAACCTTTCTAGTAGAACTAGTAGATAGATTTATATTTTTTTTAAAAAAACCCACAAACTTGTTTAATGACAGCTAACAGTTTCTTACTTGTATCCTGGAAGTTGACATCATTTCCATTATATGCATTCTTCAGTTTGTTAGTCATGACGCGTAAGGCCATGATTTGTTGTCGAATGAAGGTATCTGGCCTTGTGATGTCCACATCTACTTCTGGATTGTTGATCTGGTTAGTCAAGCCATCATTCATAATCTCAGGCAAGTATCTAGATAGCAGAATGAATGATTAGTTGAAAATACAGTACATTCCAGAACTAAAGACTGTACAGTAAATGCTGTGCTAAGCAATTTGACAGTGATAGCAATTACATAGTTCTTGAACAGCTCCAGTTAAGACATTTTAAAATATGTTTTTAATTTTACAGACTCTGATGGCTCTTTTTAGTAGCCTGGCTACAGAGAAACCAGAAAGAATTTAAACTATTCAACCTTCTAACTGTCCACATCCTACCCAGCAAGTGCAATGACTCTGTAACCCAAGGATGAGATTTACTAGCTAACAATAAGTTTCTGCATGTTCAGATCCTATACTGATATAACTGGTTGTACACTTAATCACACCCAATGTTTTTCGTCTATTTTTACCTCTTTGTGCTTAAAATTATGTASTCTTTTGTTACATGTTTGTTTTGAGATAGTTCAGAAGACCTTAYGGCTCTCCCCTTGTTTAAAGGAGATATCTAACTTGTTTTTTCTCCAGTTCTTCTTTGCATCCCATTTTTTGACCACTGTGAACAACATCTCCAACCTGCCTGACATCCAAGCCCATAAACAGGGTTTTGAGTTCACAAATCTCTAGCGTTATCTTTTATTTGTCTACAATTCCTTGTTTGTCCTCATTCCTTAATACAAGCGGGCTAAGCTTGCATCTCATATATGCAGTGTGCATAACATATTTAAGATAAGACATTTCCTATCCATCCACACATCTGAAATTCTTATTCAGGCTTTTAGCTTATCATTTCTCRACTACTGCAGCACTCTCTTCTCTGACCTTGACAAATGCAGTCTTATGCTGCTCACAGCCATCCAGTGTGMTTTTGCAGATATAACTCTAGTAGGAAAATCAGCCCATGCCCCTGATCAATCTATGATGACAGTTTTTATCTGTTGTTACATACGCACGCTTTGCCCCTGATGCTGCCTGTACTCAGGGAACTCTCCTTGTAAGCRTCTGCAAAGCTACCTCTTTTCCTGCTTTGAATCTCTGTTAAAAATTATCTGGGCTTTCTACAGCTGCTAGGCTGATGAAGTGCTGATATTATTTCTCTGTGCTGGCATGGTAATCCTGAGAAAATATTGTATCACTGTTTGCTTGTACTCTCTTGTCTATCTTTATTCATCTGTGTTCTTTGTCTCATTTAGATTGCAAGGGATTTGGGGCAGATCATGCTCATGTTCATGTTCATTATCAGGACGTGATCTATTTGATAATTAGTTTACAAAACAGGCTATCCTACTGATGTTCGTGGGACTCCTCATGTGGGTAAATACTCAGCAATTAATGATAGAACAGTCTGGCCTACTAATGGCAAACTTTCATGATACCTGGTGCCAAATGTAGTTTTAGAAGTATTTTACTTCACTCTCACTGGTGCCAATGCCAACTTCTGTCAATATACAAATTTGGCTCTWGTGCAAGTGGTTTGTTCCTATTGGGTCTGGAAGTAAATATATTCCTTAAAAATAAATGTGAAAGTGAGAGAGAAGAAAGCATTTTCTCTGCTGAAGCCATGGTTAAGGGAAAATAAGTTTCATATTGCTCCTGGAGGTTCACAAGATGATGACTGCTTTGCTGAGCCAGAGAAGGGTTTAGTCACATCATAATAGGTACTTGCTTTGCACGATGAGACTCATTTGTCATCAGCAGTCTTTGAAAGCTTACAAGAGAATAATCCGAGGGGAGTGGGAACATACAAGAATGAAACAAGACTGCCAAAAATACCCGGCCTCAAATTGCATTTCCTGAGGTTTTGCTAGCAGCATAAAAAGTGGTAACAATGCTGTAGGGATCTCATCCAGACTCCTGTGGTACAGTCTYAACTACGGTGAGGATACAGGGCTACCTCCCATGGTACAGAGAACTGCAGACAACGGTGTTATGAATCACCACAGATAGAAATTGGAAATAATTCTGCAGAGCTACCTGGAGGCAGCAGGATGGAGACCTTGGCACACAGGGAAACTTGGGGCTGCAAAAGAATGGCAGCTCCATCTGTCACAGGTCTCTACAAATTAAATGGCTGCTGTAGATAAATTGCTCAGCCTAGAAGTAAATCAGTGTTTTCAGGGTGCAGTTGATTAAAAAAAGTAAGAATGTAAGAATTGCCCTACTAACTCAGAGATGTCTATCTTGCCCAGTATCTTGTCCATTACAATGGCCATAGCTATTAATAGCTAAAAGTGATTTGAAATCTCAGTGTTTGTGTGGATCGCTTTCCTTCTTTCTTTGGGAAACGTTAGCTCCTCCTTATCACAAACCATCCGTGAGAAGCTATGGCTACCTCTGAACTGCAGTTCACAGGCTTTCTTTGACTGGCTTGTGTTTGATTTCATCTTGTCTTATCGTCAATAAGAAAAGGAGAATGTACAGACGTAGCAAGCTTTTTATATAGAAAGAATATGAGTTATTTTGGACACTTAATGCAGTTAGAGAGTGTTCTAGTGTGTGCTTTTTATGAAGGCTCAGATTCTGCAGTGTGGTCAGTGTGGATCTGATGTTCATATGGAGACCTTTTAACTTTGAATGGGACAGTCCATTGAGTTGTAGAGATTCAGTCAGCTGGTCATTCTCCCCTTCAGGATGTGGTGATACCCAAAGCACTCCTAGTGTGGAAGATCTTACCATTTTAGCTTGTTTTGATATAATTGCTTTAAAATTAACAAGTATAATAAATCATACACAAAGGAGAGATTTTGCAACTCATTGGCAAATCAGAGGGAGATTTATACAAAGTGTTGAGAATACAGAATCAACAGCTTCATTACAATAAATCTGTAAGAGAAAATTTTCTTCCAAATAGAGGAAATATAAGGTGTGGTCAAATGACTGGTTTCAGCATAAACAGGATTTGACTCTTCCACATATAATTATCAAATTAGGCATCTAAAGCTAGAGTTTACTKCTTAAATCTGTTTTTTAGGTTAGAGGGATATTGACATAATTCTTTAGGGAGCATCACTAATCAGTTCATCAAGTTTTAAGCAGATTCATCAGATTTTAGGCATTTTAATATCAGATTAGCATGACTCAGAACTTTTTACATTAAACACATGTACCAGTGTGGTCTACCATGAGTAATTTAGGCACCTAGTTTAGGCACTGATGCACATTTTTTCAGATATTTGGCTTGGTGAGTGAAGGATGGGAACCTACCAATACTGCTAGCCCCTAGGTGTACTCTTCAGGTGTCAGAGAGAGCAGTTCACCTTTCAGAAGAAYGGTCCAGTGCACCTCACCTAGGTTTGTAAGCCAACCACACAGGATCAAATAACCTGTTACCATATAAGCACCTAAATGTTGGTGAGTGCTTAATTTCCCAGTCAAATGAGCATCTCAGCATTTACAGCATCTGACCAAAGAATTGAGAGGGTTAGGGTGTGATTCAGCTTTAGGTTTCTGTTGATGCCAAAACTTGTATGTCTAAATGCAGGTGCCTGCATACGAGCCGATTCCCGYTCTTGTGAGTGAAGATATTGTCAATACTACTCAGTGGCAAATCTTGCCAGTGAAGGATAGACAGCTGTTGGGCTCACACCTGCCTTTAGCTGGATACTAAGTAGTTCCATCTGTTGGGATTTAGTTGCACACACATAAGCACACTGGTGCTGTTTGAGATCCTTTAAGTTATTCATTGAAGATGCTAGTTATCAGTCCAGAAAGGTGTGGATTCCCCATAGGTCCTGCTTCCTATCTACAATCTTGGTGCAGCGGTTTTGGATGTTTAGGACATCTGAATGATAGTAGATGCAATTATTCTTTAGACAACTGAATTGAGTCTTGGGTACAGTGGGATATGCTGCTTGGTGGCAGCCAAGCTGCCATTCTGGTAGGGTTTGAATACYGATAGGTCTGGTGAAACATCAGCCAGCTCTGTGAAGGTGTCTTGAATATTTAGAGCATCTCACACAGTGGCAGGTATATGTGACTGGGCAATTGAAATCTGCCTGGATTTCTGACTGGACACTGGGGCTCTGTTCAGGCACCTTAACACTGGTGATTTTTGAGATGTTCTAGCAGGTCTTGTCCAGCCTCTGGTCCAGAAGGGTCCTCTATCATGCCTGTCACAGATATCCCAGGCAGTCCTAAATGACACCAGCGCCTGGACAACACAACTGACTCATTGTCTACTAGYTCAGCCTCAGGCACCTATATTTAAATGCCTGAATTTACATGTCTGAATTTGAAGCTGAATTCTACCCTCATTACTGAACTGGTTCACCTCCTTCCTCGGGAGAAAAAAAAAAAAGGCAGAAAATCTTACATTGAATACAAATATCTTTCAATTGCTYTCCTTTCTTTAAAGGTAGAGATAGGGGAGCACACAGCCCAAGGTGTTTCTTGAGCGACAGCCTCTGTGAGGCAGCCGAGCACATGTTCTGACAAGAGCATTTTGATGTGTGTGGGGGTAGACTTAAGGCACACAGAACTGGAAGCCACGTCTTGGGACCGCTTTCTGACGGCAGATTTGTTACTGGCTGGGCAAAGTGGTTGAACACAGCTGCTTTTGCTGCAGTTCTGTAAGCAGAGGAACCCCTGTGAATTTTAAGCTTTGCTGCTGCTTCTGCYCTTGTTAGCAATCTCTTTGTACGCCTGGCCGTTACAAGAACTATATGCCCGCTATAACCCCCCTAAAAAACAGAAGTGCTCTCCTGAATCAGTATCTGTTATTTGCATCCCTCCAGGAAAAAAAAACACACAAAAAAACACAAAAAACCCGAAACCTATTGTAACTCTCTGAACATAGAGATAGAGAAGCTGGACATTACCATTTGTTTCCTGCAGTTTGCTCCTTACTCAGCTATGTCTGGAGTTCAGTGTAATGTACATTGTTTTCTAAAATATTAATGTTTTCRGTTCCTCTTAGCCTTTCCACAGTTCTTGCTTGTCTCAGCAGACACAACATAAATGTTTTTTGGCACATCATGGCCAAGCCCCACAAAGCTTATTTAAAACCACTTTTTTATTTTATTTTTGTTTTATTTTTTGTTTTTTATTATCCAGCTAATGTTACAGGATATCTGCTTCCTTTTCAAGTCTAAAAATGACTGATGAATCTTTCAGGTCATTTATATAAAAGCTATAGCTGTTAAAAAAGGAGGAATGTTCTTCTTTTTGAAATGATATCTGACATAAAAGGCAGTGTTCTCCATATTTTGCTACTGCAGCAGCTGCATACAGTATGACTGGAGCATCCCACCTAGGCAGTAATGGAGTTTTTCCAGGTGTCCAGAATCAGAGGCGGTACAGGACAATATATAACTGTACTATACTCAGGCTGGGCTGGTGGAAAGCAGTCATATCTGGGCTGGAAAGATAAGTGCACTGGAAAATTGGCTTGCTTGGCTAACAAGATCAGCTCATCTGATTCAGTTTGCTCAGGAGCTAATCGCCATAGGATGTTTTCAGAATTTTTTTTTAATAATTTTTGCTCCATGTTGGAGCAAAGCTTGAGGAAACAGAAGGAGAGGGAGGGAATGGTTTATCTGCCAATTCATTGGAAGAAAGAAGCTGCAAAAATAGACTATAGCCATCAATTATGAGCTGCCAGTTTTCATGCTTGCTGAAAGATAGGTTTATTTAAGCTTTCATGGGTGGCGCTAAATGTTTGCCTCTGTCTACCTCCAGGTAAAGCACATTCAACTCATTCTCACAGCAAGCGTTGCTGGTCAGCAGTGAGTCCCTTTTCCCAGGCAGGCAATGCTCTAGTGATTCTTTCTTCCCATCAAAATATCACCAATAATTAAGGGCCCTTGACTGGGGAAATAGGTTCATCTACCTGTGGCAGGAAAGGAAGAAAGTTGTGGGCTTGCTGAGATTGTCCTATGTTTGTTTTGGTGAAATGTCTTGTAGCTTTGTACTAGATGTTGAAAATTATGTCATTCCTTTTTCCTTTTATTTCTTACTTTTCTCTGTTTTCTTTTTATGATTCTAATTACCATTTGTTCCATATATAATTCTATTTATTCTTTATTATGCTCAGAGGAGTGGTGAGTTCCTCATTGAACAGAACACAGCCCTCATCTCTTCCATAGATAACTGTCTTTTAGAGCTAGGACATATTGATATATTTATACTCACGGTGGCAAAGACTTGAGCACCACCACTCGGACGGGTTTGTTGAACCCATTTGGCTGAGTTGATTGAAATAATTCAAGATTCTTCTTGCAGGCAGTAGAATGGTTGTAGATCTGGTTACAGTCCTCACTTCAGTAACAGTCACTTTGCTCATTCAAGGGCTAATACCTGGGATTTGGCCYAGCTCATTCAAAAGCCTGAATTCCTTAATTCCTTAGAAAATTCCTTAATTTCTCTAAAATACCTATTAGTGAAGAAGTAATCAGTTGTTACCAAGAATTTATCTGTGTATAGGAAAAATTAAAATTTTAAAGATTGGTAATAATGATAGTTTTAGTTTCTAAATATCTTAAAAAAATCTGTGTGTCTTGCAAAAGATGTTCATTCTTTAAACATAAAATTATGTTCATGTAGTTTTATGAATACAGATATGATGGAAAAGTCCTGCTGGGCATCTTTCTGAAAGGCGCTTTGTCTGGAGTAGCTATTATTAATTTTTTTGATATAAATCTTTCAAAAAGGAGATTCAACCATCTAATAACTGTTTTTTAATCTCCACACCATTTAGTTTCTACCTGAGGTGACCTAATTAGAAATTTTTTTTGTATAGTATCAGCAACATGCAAAGTGGCTCCTTCTGGAATGCCAAGTGGATCACTCTGTTGCCCCATGATTATCAGATAATTGGTGACCTTCATTCAGCCCCYACTGGTCACTGGAAAGTAATCATGGTAGCAGAGTGATACCTAGAGATTGCAACAGCCACAAGTGACCTTGGTGTAATTCCTCTTTCAGGAGAAAGGCCAACCTTAATTTCTGTGATACCAGCCCCTGTAAAAGCAGTATTAAAAGACRATAGGTAAAATGAAAAACAAAACGTCGCGTGCATCTGGCAGTTTAAATATTTTAATTCTTGCTGCCACTATGGAGCCTGATCAACAAAAAAACAGCAGCAATTTCCTTTCCCCTAGATAGGCAGCCCACTGTCTTCTTATCTGCGGTAGTAAAGTCTAGGAAAAAGATGAGGTGGCTAAGCTTCTTTTTTCTATCATGAGCTTTTGTCCTATTTTCTAGAATGCAAAATGCAATTCTTCATATATCACAGGATAAACTGGATGCTTATGATGGGTGACACAGTGAATGTAAATAGGTATATGCACAGTATGTATATGCATAAATTCTGCCATCCTTGTTCTTGTTAACTAGTATTTGATACCAGATGCTAATCTGTATGGGCAAAGGAACATTTATGTTTTTCTTTATGTCTCTATTCACAGGTCAAGAGGTGATTTTCCATATATAGTTAATTACATTCTCAGTAATTCTTGGAATAAAAATTTTAGCTTTGTTTTACATCTAGCTCATAGCATGGCTATGGTTTCTTTCTGATATACTACTATTCTCTCTACCTGAAGCATTTATTGAATTATATTATTAAGACTGTGATTCTACATTTCCTTTGTGAATATAGATGAAATWGAAACTGGACAGACTGGCTGAACATGAACTGTTTTCACATGATACTGTGAAGTTGTGGTTCTACATCCAGGGAAATGTCTTAATTAATCAAGGACATTATCATTAGAGGATATATTTTCTTAACAGCTTCTGAACATTAATTTCAGAAGGCATCATCAAAATAACCAAGCTTCTCATAAGATAAATACCATAAAAGGAAGATGAAAACCTACATGCTTAAAATGCACCTACATAATTTCCAGCAAACTCAGTACCTGTACCAAGCTGCTTAAGCACAGAAGCAAAAGACAGCAGAATAGCTGAATAGATGTGGTACAAATACTAGCATTGGTCACAAAAACGAAGAGGAATTTCAGCAAGTCTGTTTGATTATTCTTTTGTGAAAAGAGCAGCATATATCTCTTATTTGAGTGTGTATGCTGATGTGACACGTGGAAACCAGCTGTGAGGCCTCACAACTCCGTTTAACCACGATGGCACTCCTGCCCAGGGTCACAAAGCCCACSTACAAGAACAAATATTATTGAAGAAGATGAAAACACTTTTTTTATTTCTCTCTTCACTCTGTTCCTTTGCCATGAATACTGTAATAGCTTGGTGTTCCCATTAGTTGCCTTCCTTCAGGTCCCCAGGGGCTTTCTCTGGAGCTGGGACTTGGGAACTGAGCAGCGACCTGTAGAAGTACCTGTGCTTTTGGACAGATTTATTCATGTGCTTCTCCAAGTAGGTTCAATGGTCTACCAGCAGCCCAAAGAGTCCTTTGCTCTGGACTATAAAAATGAATTCTTTTGAGCACTGTGTGGTAAAGCACCGAGAAAGGATTTATACTTATTGCATATCTCCCCATAAAGTGCAGAAAACTCCCTGTAAACTTTTCCTTATAAAACTGATTGGGTAGCAGGGGTGGGTGCCATCTATCTATCTGTCCATCCATCCACCCATCCATCCATTCAAAATGACATTTAAAAGGTTTGTGAGTTTTTTCCTRTGTTGTCTCATCTTCATGGAGTTCATTTTATCTGTACATTATCATGTATGTTTTATCTGCTTCTCTCTCTCTGTCTCTCTTATTGCTCTAGCACTGTTTATTTTATCAGATAACAGAAAAATAAAGATTCTAGTCACTGAGTGATAGAAACTATCACTGCTGTCAAGAATCAGTACTCAGTGGACATTCAAATCCACAACTCCTCCTGTCTCCCCAAAAAGCACAGGATACTGCTGCAGAGCTGAAACTTAACTGCCCTCATCACTGTCCGTGGGTCAATCCCCCCCGCCCATTCTTAACGGTGACAATCAGATCCTCTSCTCCACCAGCTGATGAATCCATGTGGGTCCTCTTGAGATACTTTCTCATCCACCTGCACCAGCTCTGTCACAACTAGAGCCAAGCAAACTTCAAATTTAAAACTCACAGAAAAATTGTCACAAGAAGGGCAGACAACCACAGTTTCTCTGATGAAGTAAGATCATGTCAGGCCTTCTACACAAGTTGACTAGAAGGATTATGTTTATTATGTACTGGCTATTTTTCATCCCCCCCCCCCCTTTTTCTTAGAAAATAGCTATAAGCTTTGCTAGCCGATAGTAAGTAGAGCTTAAATTCCAATTTCTGTTTCATCCCAGTATGATATCCAAAGAGGGCAATTGCCTCACAAGCTGTCAGTCCCAACACAAGGATGCTAAACTGCACTAAAGAGCTTTTTGAAATCTCAATTATCCTTTTGGAGCTAAACCAATGAAAATTTTCTGTGTTCACATGCTGGCATGCTGGGCACATTTATGGTGACTCTCACTCCAGCTYTAAGGGCACCTTGACAATAATTAATCTCAGCTACAAGGTACGTGTGGACYGTTACTTGTTCTCCCCATTTCCATTTCACTTTTATAAACAGTTTCGTAAAATACCCTCCATTTCATTATTGCTTCAGGCCTAATGGGGATTTGGACTGACTGCAGTGGAGAGGGGTCCACCTCACCTTGCCTTGGTGTGGCCGTTCCAGCAGTCCTCCTCGTTTGATGAACCAGCTGTCACGCGTTCATCTTTGCAGATCGTGTAGGGTAACGTTGACCAAAACTTTTTAGAGAGCTTTAATTTTTCTTTAATGTCTGTTACCTGATTAAGAAACAATGAGAGGGAAAACAGGTTAAAGACTTCAGCCACATTAACTATAATTTTGAATAATAGATTGTTTAATTCCATAATAAATGATGGTGAAGGTTAAAGGGACTGGAGATGCCAAAACTTAAATTCCTATACTTATGAATCACGTATGCTTATGAGGCACAGTGCATTTGCGTGCAGAAATTGCAAATGATCAAAGTTACCTTCAGTGCACTGTTCCACAGGCAAGACATTAATAAAAAGAGTGTGCTACATCTTGTTCTTTCTATTCTTCATTTGTCTGAGTTTTTCTAAATATATATCTTTCAAAGAATTAATATGCCCGGTAGTCTGCTGAATGTCAATTCAGTTAAACAGCATTCATAAGATAAAATGTCTCACCCACTGACTTGGCTGTGTCTTAGATAAATATTATATTTAGACCTACATGTGCAGATTCTAAAAAATGATGCTGTGCCAAAGTGATGTTGAATTAATGTAAGATACATGGGCTGGATACAGTGAAATACATTTGGAACTCAGTAACAGTGAGAAGCTTGTGTATATGCATGCATACAGAACCTATATCTGTCTTTGCTGTTAGATGTAGTCAGATACAGACTTCACTTTCAAGAGATGGTAGGCCAGAACTGGAACAGTTCCTTTAAGCTATATACTCTTTCTTGAACAATAAATTAATGTGGCATGTTTGCAAGCAGGAGCAAACTGAATTCCAGCACCAGCTTAATAAATGTTCTGGCTAAAATGCTATCAGTTTTTGTTTGCATTTGTTTTACTACAGTGGAAAAATCTACAGGAATAGATGGAAAACATAAGAAAGGATAGACTACAAAGGATGAATGTTGCCACTGTTGTTTTTATGAAAACAGATGCATTTCACATTAAGTTGTAATAGGATTTAGGGGGAGCTTGCTGAACAGCTTTCAAAGGAAATCATTGAGCTTTTTTCTTTAAAAAACAAGAAATAAAAGCTCTCCATTGTTCCATTCAGTTTTAAGATTGGCTTTTAGGTTGTTGAGGTACAATATTGTACTTGGCTATTTATCTCTTTTATCTTCTGTTCTGAAGACACGATAGCTCTCTGAGTAAATGGCCCAAACTGCTTTGCAGTGCTTAAACKCTGTGGAATGTCACTTTATATGCCGGGAGATGGAAACATCCAAGGATGTTATTTCAAGAAGCACCACACACATTTTCATCTGTGAAAAAGAAAAGCTGGGTAGCATTTGACTGCATGAGCTGTTGACAGGGTTTTTTGCCGTGAAAGAAATCTTATAAAATCTTAYAAATCTCCACGCCCCTTGCCAAGCACTAGTCGCTTGGTTTTCATATCACASATATTAGCAGCATTTGCAAGCCTTTAAAGTCTCAGTAGGGATGTCCTGTCAAGCCAAAAATTAAATTCCGATTTACAGACCCTAGGCAAGCCTCCAGCAGCAGGAGGTATGGTGTCAGGATATCTGCCTTTTCTAATGTCTTTGGTCCATGGGAACAGGCTCTTTGGGCACTGAGAATACAAGAGACCCTCCTATTCCCCCCCTTCAGCTTAGGCTAAGAGTTAAAAGTGGAGAGTTGCTAGCGGTACAGCTAATTAACACGAGCAACTCGGGTTAAACTGCCAGGTGTTCACAGATAGACTCCTGTTAGCCACAGTGTAGTAAAGTAGATGGAGAAGTCCTACACAAGCTACTAAAAGTGTAGGGGAAATGTAGGGTCCGTTCAAATAAGCTCGAGAAACATGAAAGCCAACAAGACAGATTTTCTCATTTATTGCCTATGCCTGGATAAGTATTTACCAGAGTAATCTGACTGATATCGCTGGCAAGTAATTAGTTTTCATAGCAGTAACTTCATTGCTATCTGGAAGTTGTTTTAAACTACTCAAAACTCAGATGTTAATAGTTATATTCACATTTCTACAGTAATCTGCAGACCTCTGTTTTGAACCACAAGTGAGTCAACATGCACTGAAAAGTGATTTTTTCCCCCTAGTCCTTGTAAAGGCTGTAATTTGGAGTACAAACTTTGTATTTTCATAGAATTCTGTGGAAGAAGCTAGAGAGGTTCTCACAGCTCACTGGCTGCACAAGCTTGTCAGAAATTCTCTCTGAAAATTAAAATGAGGCCTCCCATTCCACAGTCACTTATGAAGATATTAAATGATGTATACATACTCTATATGTGTGCTGCATACAGCCAACGAATCATTAAATTTCCTAACAATAAAGATTTCCTTGCATTATAGAAGTACATCAGCATAAGATCATGATCCTTGTCAAACGATAGCTAATTAAACCTCTCAAACATCCCCAGGAACTGTCATTCCCGTTTTGTAGACTGGAGTGGCGGGAACGCTTACCTGACTCACACTGACTACGGCTGAGAGAGTGGTTACCATGTGCAGACTTTCCAGTTGCCTTCAGTTCAAGTGTCTTTTTAGCATTTTTTATCCACCTCATATATTTTCCCTTTGTATCTGTCCCCTTCTCCCTCTACTGCTTTATTTCACCGATGACTTTTAAATGATTTGTAGACTCAGCCTGCAGAGTCATGCTCTATCCTGCTCCGTTACTGGACTCCCTAGTAGACTTTATGCACCTACCTCAATGATACCTTCAACCTCATCTTGACAGTGTTTTTCTGAAAATTTAGCATAGTTTCTGATGGCCTTGACAGAAGAGTTATGAATGAGTACCCATTGATTCAGCTTATCTTTCAGTCAATTGATTTAGCTCCTTTTTCAGAGGAATAGGCTGATGGTCATGCACACTTAYGCACCATGAACATTCAGGCAGGCARTGACTTTTAAATATTTTTAATACAACTTTAAATACAGAATAGAATTAGATGACATAATGCCTGCCATGATACCATAATATGTAACACTCTAGCCTGTGGTTTTCAAGGGTTTCAATTCTAGGATGACCTCAACCATAGCCACAGAAAGTCTTTTATTYGTCCCCACTGTTATGCATGTCCCGCAGTATATCATTTTGATCATTGCCAGCATTTAAAAAATATGTAACAGATGTACAATCCCTTGAAAATGCAATAAAACCCACTAAGGTTTCAATTAACATTGCTTGCTTATGATTTATGAAGTCAAACTACTGTATCCCCCCTTATGAACTGTGGCCTTGTAAATGATTCCCTGTTATTTCCTATTCTTTGAAATAAAGATTAACTTTAAGGCTAGGTTCAAGTTCTGTGGAAACATTTAAACAAAAGACCTATGCAATTTTGATGTTTTACATACTTCGTTTCCACTTTCTCTAGCATAGCTTTACTCAGATTAAGACAAACATATCTCTTTGGCTGTGGTTAGCCTGACTCTCCTCAGCTATCTCCTGAAGTAGCCCAGGCTGTACTTTGAATGAGTCCCTCAGGCATTACTTTGAAGGTATTAAATTTGTTCTGCCTTGCAATATTTCCAAGAAAAGGGATATACAAAGTACCATTCAAAGAGTTACATTTTTAATTTGTGGGATAAATGGAGATTAAAGTAGTTAGTCTACCCTTTCTCTGTGTTTGCTAACAGAAGGAAGGTATTACTGATTAGGTGAGAAAAGTTTAACATTTGCATCATTTCTAAAGGGGAATTCAAAAGGGAAGTAGTTACATGGCCTATATTGAGAAATCCACTTCATTTCTTATTTCTGCCATTGATTTCTTAAAATGGCACGGAGTTGTCACTTATGTAATGTAATTCCTCAGCAGAGATTAGAATATATCTCATGAGCTCAATTCTAATCCCACTCACAGGGGCTTAGTTTTAAGATGTAAACAGAGTTGAACAACTTTTCTGACTTCTATACTCACCTTGCACTCAAGGAAGAGAAAGAAAGGGAGCTAAAAAGGAAGACCATAAGTTTAGCAGGAATCATATCCTAGAATCCCTTGTAGGGATTTGGGAGGCCTGGATAAATTGAAGACTCACTGGAATAATGAAGAAAAGCATTGAAAGAAACATGTAGATTTGAAAATGAGATGGTGAAATTTTATAAGGTAGGAAGGTCCAAAAAAGACACTTCATTCTGAAGTGGGCAGCAAATTGCCATGAAATTTTACTTAGCTTAATTTCCTAAGGAAACTTACCTTTTCAGCAGAGGGACAATAMGCCCCCAGAAGCAATGTGCACCCAAAGTAAATTTTAAAGTTGGCCCTGAAAGGTCTTAAAATAACTTTTTCAAAGTAAATTCCCTTATCGCCTCCTTCATCCTTTGGCCTCCAATCCATCTCAGTCCTAACTACTTTTGACATCCACACCAATATAATCCCTACTCTCACAGATATTCACAGGGATATCAAAAACAGCTAAAATAGTATTTAGAGAGGCTGGAATGTGTCCAAAACTGACCCTGGTTCAATGCAATAAATGTAATAGAATCTTGCTTGTGTTAAGAAGAAATGGCATTATTAACTGTATTCCTTCTCCTTGACATTTTTGTATCAACACTCTTTCTGTTTATTCTGCAAGTTTCAGAAGATTTTCTGTTTGAAAGTAAGCAGGATGCTCGGCTTGCCTTTCTGTTGATATCTTCTCTCTGGGGATACTCAGATCTTGAGGCAAAGTCTGAATAAGAGTTAAGTGTTTACGCCCTGGAAACATGTACAAATGATTCTTGCTACTCCTTGAGTTACTGGGGTGCCATTCTGGACGAAGTGCGGTAGGTAGGTATGTGGCAATGCTTAGATGTTTTAGGTGGATGTTTGTGCTGAGGCAGCGTCATTTCAGGGACTCCAGGGCTGTGTGTGCACTGTGTTTTGCTGGTGTATCACACAAACAGAACTGCACCACTGAGCAAGCAGAAAGAGGTACCAGGTTTTGTCATAGAGAAAAGACCAAAGGTAGCCATCACCAGCTAGATTCATACATGTGTGGTTCCTTTAGTCAAATACTCCTCTAGCCTTTAATTCATGAGCAACGCTTAACTGATGCCACCTCCTTATGCTACRTTATTTCCAGGGGAGTAATCAGTTTTCTACCGCCCATGGCTTGCTCTCCCTGAGATGTGCCCAATGCACACAGAGCCGCACACCCCGCACTCTGGCAGTCCTTATTTGAAACGATGCAGAAGTCGTCTAACGGTGGGCAGCTGCGTTRTGGATTTGTAGATGCGGAGCCTGACCACCTGAGCTGCGTGTGGGCTGGGGAAGAGCACACCCTCCGCCGTTTACACAGTAGTGCAGCACGGACCGACAGATCATTACCATCTGATTTATATTATGCCATACCAGCAGAAAACTGCTCAGGACCTTCTTCATGCATCGATCAGTATTTATGTCCATTAGGGATTTAATCTGAAAGCATTCTAAGACTAATGGCCAGCAATTTGTTTAAAGATACTAGGTCAGCAGGCTTAAAGCGCGCATATGCTGTATCTAACTATTTATCGTATTTATGTCTCTGTTACATGTGGGTGCCACAGTCGATCCAAGAATAATATATCACAAGCAGAGCAGTATAGGGCACCTGGATATTTTAGYAGACACAGTTTTCTTTGTAAACTGGGCTTAATGAAAAGCGGTTAACTTGGACCCCCAAACTTCAGGGCTTGCCTGTCCAGAAAGCCACATGCCCCTTGAATGTCCTCTGTTGTATCCACCAGCTCTGTACAGACGTCTCAGAGGCAGTAGACACTTGTGCGTACGCAGCTGAACTGAGCTCCCTCTAAGTCGTGCCTGAATGTAGCTGAAAAGGATCTTTCTCTCTGGAAGTTTTCTAGGCACCTGCATTTTTCCACCGGCTGGATACAAGGACCATAGGYGCTTATTTGTGTTTGGAGTGGCTCAGTAGGTGCCCAAAATTTGCATGCACATTGGGTACCTCAGTTAAGAGGACCTGCTCTGGTTTGGAACAAGCGAAGCAGGCCTTTCTTTGCTCTACAAGAAGATTTTTTTCATACGTTGTATCTTCCTTTCCATTCTTTCTCACAAAATAAATTTAAATGCCAAGTAGTTGCTGCACCACGAATTAATCATGGATTATTTTTCAGCCTTTTAGAGAGTTAAGCATATACGGTGCTGATCCCACCGGGCTTCTGCATTGCAGGCCGGCRGACCCGGTGCTGTCACCGCTGTCGGAGCACGCTTGGGAGCTGCGTGGGCCTCGAGATGGCAGTGTTGATCAGCCTTTTCGCTCCTGCCGGCCCCATACGTACATACAAATTATTTCCCAGAGAATAAAACTGTAGATTGTTCCGCTGAATATAAAACTGACAACCCTGTTATTTTAAACTCGAAAGTGACAGGCTGTTATTTTAATGAGGTCTGCCAGTGCCAAGGTTAACCAAAGCTTTATTTCCCTACAAAATGTTAAGGCTGTGGTTCTAAAAAGGGGGCTGTGAAATTTTACGGTTATTGATACTTTCTCAGTACATATAAGTTCTGAGAATTTCACTCAGGCCTTCTTGCGCAACAAATGCTTTCTGTTTTTATGCTTCTCTTTTTTTTTTTTWAAAAAATTAACTTTGCAACTTAAAATGGTCCAGAGCTCTTCCAATAACTCCCTTATCATGATTCATGTTTCTGCATAGAAAAGCAGATGACAGCTCCTCTAATCAAGAACTAATGCCGAATCCCAGTTATAAAGCACAAATGGGCACTTGGGTAATTTGTAAAATAAAACAAATGAGCTAGGTGACATTCCAAAGCAAGATGTTTCTCACCAGAGTATTTTAAAATGAAGTGAACGGATTTTTCCTCTCATTATCTCTAAGGACTATTCACATCTCTGACAAGAAAAAGTTAAGGCCTTTAATAACTGTAAGTAAAGAATTACCGTTGGCCCTACTGAATTCTCAGACTTAAAGATATACAACTTTAGACAGCTAGTGTGAATTCAGCTGTCTACCTAATACTCCTATGCTTGTGTAGCTACATTTTCAGTATGATCCATGACCATCAACATGTTGACTCAGGTGCCCACTTAGGTTTCTGGTGCCATTTGAGATGTCCGAGGTGCACGCCTGGGCATGTTTCCCACAGACTGCGAGTCCCATGTGTCCATCCAGTTTGCTGTCTTGAGTGGCCTCGTGTTTCACTTCATTCAGTTTTGAAATGGGCATTTAAAGGCGATATGGGCTGCCCATTGCATGTTTTTTCTTAGGGAAACAATTGACAGGTCTCCACTAACGCTGGCATGTGCTTGCAGCAGTTTCCTTGCCACAGTGCCATGTGCCAGCCAGCTCTAGGGTACGTGCCAATGTTCGTGTATGGGGCTGGGTTGTCGCCTCTTGGAGCTGATGGCCAAAATCAGTACAAGCAAAGGGAGCCTGTGGCTTACCGGAGTGCCATCTTTTTGTGCCTTAACCCTCATTTGGAGGCCCTACCTCTAGTAACCTCCACAGATCAGGAGAGAGCTTAATGCTGCCTCACATCACCAAACGGATCAATGTCTTTTTTTTTTTTTTTTTTTTTTTTAACATGGACATTATTGCTTACAGGCAAGTAGAGTGAGACACCAAACCGTTTCCATGTTCAACACTCATTTTGATTGAGGAGGAAGGATAGAGCAAGAGTCTTGCAAATGATCAAGCAGTCTGAACTAAACTTCTACTTTATTACAGAAATGTGCCTATTAACCCTAACTCTGCCTCTTGGCTTCATTTGCACAACCGATCTGCCTCTTAATAGCTGTGTCAGGCCAAACTCACCACACTTGGCTCCATCGCACGTGGCTCCACTGCAGGTAAAACCATTGCTTTCAGAAAGTGGAAGTTATTGTAAAAGTCAGCACCCAGAAACAGAAATCTGCAGGATTTTGAAGCAGCCTTCCTCTTTCCTATAATATCTGGGAGCAGTGCTAAAAAGCTAGGCTATAAATCTTATTCAAGCAAATCCAAAGCACTCGTAGAAATCAGCTTTTTATTGCAGATAAGTATAGAAGTAGCTCCAGAAACATACTGGAATCTTAAAGATAAAATACCAGAGGCTTATCTATGACAAAACTTAGCAGTTAAGCACTGATTCTTTGAGACTAGTCCTTCATCTTCCCTAAAAGAAAGCAACAATTTTAATATCTAGTGTAAAACAATTAGTGATAGAAAATTTCAAGCTTATATAGACTTTCCTTAGTCCTGGAAATGTTCATCCAGTGCCGGTAGTGAAATGGCATTTTTTTCCCCCTGAAAATTCAAGGGTTTACAGACAACTGTGTRTGTTAGTACAGACAGGTACTTAAAGCCTCCCAACAGCTGAGAGAAGCACATGATTCCTAGATGTGTGTGGGGGGAGTGAGCACTAGAATATGTCCTTTTATAATAGAGCAAAAAGGATAATTGTACTTCATACTTGAAGTGGCCTTGCATTTAACTTCATTTCTTCTTGTGGCTACTTCTTGATATAGCTCCGTTGCCTGCCAGCCTGAAGAAGCTCTCAGTGGGCACTCAATGCCTTGAAATAACTCAGGATTCAGAAACGTGATGACAGCTACTTGAGCAACAACGTCTGTACTTCTGACCTTCCCCTCCCTCAGCCTCCGGTGGGACATCCAGCTGTTTACCCAAAGTAGGTAGAACTACAGGGAAAGGCTGTCTGAGGGTGACCAAAAAGACAGAAAGCAAAGAGATATGTAAACCTAGAGTATGTGAGAGTTTTTATGAATGATCCTTCTTAAGATTTTGAAATTATTGTCGACTGTCATAAAATATGACATGTTTTCCAAACAATATCAGAAACAACAGTTTTCCCTATGGGCTTCAGGGATCTTTTCTCATTCTCCTTTTCTTCATAGCCTATATACCCCTTTTTTGATGGGGTAAGCACCTGCTTTTCCRTAAGAGGCATTCTCACGCTGCAAAGTGATTAATTAATTAATTAATCAGACCTCAACATTTTACTCAGCCCATTAAACCYTAATTTTAAGGTTATTTGAAATCTGTTCTCTTTTTTCCCCATATGCATTTCCATAAGAGAAAAGTATTCAAATTTCCTTTTCACTACATTGCAATGGCAGGATTCCCCTCAACTCAACAGCCGCCCCATTGGGAGCTTTCCATAGCCTCAGAACACTTCTTGTGAAGCAAGCAACATAAACTTGTGCTTCTTCTGAATTTGGAGAACTGCCTGTGTGAGAGGATGAGGATTCCTCCTCATTGGCACAGGTATGTTTTACGAATCTCCCAGAGAAACTCTTGTGAGGTCAGCGTATACTATTTTTACTTCTCTTTGGGTGAAGTTTGGCAGGTTTGCCAGTAGGTGTCAGTCTCCCCTCCACATAAAAAAAGGGGAAAGCAAGGGGGGAAAAAAGAGAGTGAAGTCAGGCTGATGGATCAAGGGCTGGGGAGGCAGCTGGAGGGCAGGAGGAGAGGTGGCACTCGGTAGAGCATGGAGAAGCGATGGCCTGGCAGTGGGAGCAGGCAAGGACAAGTTCACCAATGGAACCGAGGGGACTGGCTGCAAGAGAGGAGATAAAGGATGCAAAAAGAGGAAAGGACCACARGAAAGCAAGAAAGGCAAGTAGAGCGCCAGACAGGCAGGCTGGGAGAGCATCTGGGTAGCAGAAACTGCAGTCTACTGCTAGCTAGCCAGAAGGAGGAAGGCTTGGCATCATGGTCCAGCTCTGTCTGTGGCATTCAAAGAGCGATGCAGACTCCTTGATCTTAAGGGCAGTTTTGTCTTGGCCTGAATGTCAGAAAAATCAGGCCTGGCACAAGGTTAGGCGGTTGTGAAGAATAAGAAATTATATGTGGTGAAATGCACTTCTCTATATGCCTGCGTCATAACCTGTAACGTTTTATCAAACAAAACAGAAGTTGCTGCCATAGCATGCAGACCCATGCTTCTTCAAATATTATATTTTCATTTCATCCAGGATTAATGTTTTATGGGTTTCTCTCCCCTAGTGGTTCTGAGTGTCAGTCATTCAGCTTAACCGAAACTAGAGCTTGATTTCAATGGCCTAGATGTTTGCATTCTGTGCTCTGATTTATTTTAATCTAAATATACAGGTCTGCATTACTACGAATGATGAATATATATGGTCAGAAAGGAATTAAAAATTAACATAGAGGCTGCATGACATTGCATAAACTGACTTTGCTGACATGGAATTCTGTATTTATTTTTTGCCAGATTTTCTTTYTAGCCCCAAGGAAGCTGTACAATTTCATTTTCAGGGATCCTTCAGAGATCAGAGAGTATACAACAAATTGATGATATATCCCACACAAATGTTGTTTGCAAAAACATCTAATTCTAAAGTGAAAATCACAAAAGCTTTAGAATAAGAACAATAACAACATTTGAAGAGGCAGAAAGGTTTCTGAAAGGATTTTTTGGGGAAAGGACAGTATGAATTCCAGTAGGCTCAGCAGGAAAAGGTCTTATCAGGAAAGCAGTCTGACTCAGAGCTCTGAAACTTTTGCTGCAAATCTACTMTATCAATCTACCAATGACTTTCATTGCCCTCCTACTGAGGAGAGGGAGGGTTAGACTCCTCTGATGTGGAGTTGCACTCTGTTGTCCTTTCATGATAGGGTTAAGTACTCCAGTTTCTGGATCCTAATGAACAACTGCACACAGCTTCTTCAGGGCTGCCAGGCACTCAGCCAGAGGTAGCAGAAGACACAGTGTTTGGGTGTGGGTGCAGCTACAGCTAGTGGTTGAGGCTTACTCTAAATCAAGGATAAAACGCAAGTCCATTTTGAGTGCAGCAAATAGTGAGGTGTCCTCATGAGATTTTAACTAATACCACCAAAAGTCTAAAGAAATGAATTGATTTCCTGTTTTCTGCCATGGCAGGATGAAATTCATGAATTTAGATATTCTTTCAATATTGCTGTTGAATCTGATTCTGAATCAGGACATAGACCCTTTCTAGTTCTGGGTTCACTTTGAAACTAATTGCCTAGGACGTGCTTGTATCTGGAATCTGGAGTCTRAGCCTTGTGAATCTATGAGCCGTACAAATTTAAGCTGCACTACTCACCTCTGTCATAAATTAAATGTAGTCTGCAAGATAATTTGTAGAATCTAATCTGGACAGTTTAAAGAGCAAACACCAGTGGGGGAATTTTACATGGAAAAGAATGGGTGTCCTAGCAAGCACTTGAGGCATACTTTGTGAATCTTAATGAGAAGGTGTCTGTCCCAAAGAATTTTCATCCCAAATAGAAAAGGGATGAGGAGAAAAGAATAACTCTATTATATATAAACATAAACATAAATTTATATTTATAACAATTATATGCCAAGAAAATTACTTGAAATTGTCCAGGGAGAAGCAAAGAAGTAGTCCTACAWCTCTATGATCTTCTTTTTAACCAAAAGTCTATTTTGCCTCCTTGGGCATTGCTTTAACTAATAAGTCTGTCTCCCTCCTCCAAGGCTATGTCTACCTAACAGTCACTGCAGTGTAGCATAGCTATGTTCAAGCTACGTTTAAATGAAGCAGGTAAATGTAGCACACAAATAGATTTAGTGTTACTGCTGGAGTATTTGCCGTGGCTCTTGGGCAGGCTTCGCAGGCTGCCATCACAAGTATGCTGATTTTGTCTTCCAGGAATGAAGGACAAGCACCAAACCAGGCCCAGACAGGATGGGAAGTGCCACAGAGGTGGGAAGAGCAGTGGGATGTTGGGCTGCTGCTCCTGAAGGCCTGGGAAAGGGGATGACGGCTCTGGCTGCTGCCTCTATGTGTTGTTCAGTGTTGCAACAGCACTGAGACTGCCGTCTGTGGCAAGAGGCACCTGCACCTTTTCTTACCTTAACGCTAATGCAAAATGCCCCTTTTGGGTGCCTGAAGATGATGCGGAGACATCTGCTGATGCAGGCTGATGAGRGCACCAGGAGTGAGGACAGTAAAACCGCATGAGCCAAAGCCGTCAAGCTGCAATGGCTAATTAGGGAGTCACTTTGTGAAGAACAGTAAAATATTTGTGTCTCGTCCTCCTGCCCTGCGCTCGAGGCCACAGCAATCCCTTCTTGCCCGCCCCTCGCTCCGGTCTGTGAGCACAGATGGGTATTACAGAGCTGCGTCGGCTGCAGAGCTGCCTGCAGCCAGGCAGGCAACTTCCCACCCCTCTTTACAGAGGAGCTGCACAGGAGATCAATGCTTGCTCCCCGCATGCGGGCGGCTTAAAAGCAGCCTAGCCCCTGCGCCAGCACCCTCAGGACGGAAGCAGCAGCACACTACTTATTTAACTGCTTGTTTTTCAAGACACATTCCCTGCCTTAGCATGCCACTGCATGTCAGCAAGGATTCACCCAGGGCCACCCCAGGCACTCAGGAATCGCAAGCTAGGTTCCCACAATCAAGAGGCTACTGTAAAAATAATAATATTTAAAGAGCAGTAAATGTGCCACTTATTTGCCTTCTGAACATTGAAGCTTTAGATCTTGTGGTTTTGGGGTTTTTGTAATAAGCATTCACAAGGGCTGGAATTTCTTTTACCATAACAGTGAAGACAGCAGGTTTTGAGAAGAAACACTTAATTTTGCAAGGCATCAGATGAAAATCTTGAGGCTTTGTAGTTTGGGGCATGAAAACAAAAATTAGACTTTTTATAGGGTGAAAAAACTAAAAAAGGAAAGAATATGGCTTCACAAAAGATAGTGTGACAAATGAAATAAAGCTAATATTAGAAACACACAGTATTATCTATTTTAGCTATAAGAACAGTGATATTTTCTTGTCAGCAGCTCTTCTGATTTGAAGTTACCATTGATACTGAATGTATAAAATATAGGCCACAGCCAGAAGTATATTTTTGGGAGCATCCCATAAGGACACTGAGCTTCACGAACTATTTCTTATCCTATTAATTGGAGTATTTTGGGGATAAGGTGACATGAAGTTGAGAAGGATCAGGAAGATATTGGCACATGATGAAAGGATGCCTAGCTACTCCCACACAGGGGTTGATTTCGGTATGCGAAGCAAGACCAGAAATTGTGATCTATGAATTATCTGTGAGACGGAAGACGCAGTGTCTACACAAAAGAAATGTGATTTTTGGCAAGGTTATGGGAAGTGCCCCTTCTAAAATCTCTTCCTCTGAATGCCTCAGAGCAATTTTAGAAGTTAATCCATAAAGAAAAATTATGAGGACCCACCTAAACTATAAACTGAATTAATTGTTTTACTCCTCAAATTGTTCAGCAGCAGTGATTATGCTATAATTTATAACTCATTTTTTGGTCACTGAAAATTTACTTCAGTACTTCCCTGAAAATTCCTTGACAGTAATTTATGCAGGCCAAAGACATATGCTGTCAAAAGTGTCTCGGGCTATCATACTTTATCTGTCCATCAAAGCCAATAGCAGTAGACACAGGGAATTTGGAAAAAAAGAATGTAGAACAGAAATATTTAAAAATGAGTGAGATAATGCTTAGGGATAAAAAAAAAGAAAGGAGACAGAGATAGAATGGGTTTCAGACAAACCATTCTACCGCTCTCCACTGCTACTACATCTTTGCATACAAGAACAGCAGGTTCCTAAAGCTGACCTGGCATGTGAGTAGGAAGGGGAGCAACATACAATTAGCATAAATAGTGAGCGATGGGTTGCTTGCAAAATTCTAGAGCTCTGTAGAAAAAAGGCCCAGTTTCACTTCTGTTATTCAATGCCTATGCACAATGGAAGAAAGAACGTGAAGCAAACACGACATTTAAAACAAAAAAGAGGGAGGGGAAATTATTAGTATGCCTTTTATTCTTCGCTGTTAACATCTTGCTGTTGTGTAACAAGATTGCCACGAGGAAGAACAAGAAGCATGAAACGTAGGGAATCTTAATTGAGTTTTGAATACTAAGCAAAACATTGTGATGCTTGCTTATTCATTTGACTGAATGGCAGCACTGAATGTCGACCCTGCGGGACAAGGAACAGAGGAACCGCTTCCACAAACTGTCCATCAGCCAGTGGTTGCTGCCTCCTAACGAACACTAGTACCCATCTGTGTGAGTGGGCTTCTCCATTCCCAGGTGATGTTAAACAGTTTAAACAGACTGGCCTAATACCCTGCTTGATACTGAGCAGAGGAGCAGTGCTCATGCAGTCMCATAAAGATGGGAGATGGTTTAAGAGACTCATCCTTGCCACCTCCAAGCTATGCGCCTGCCAGTATACAAACATGAGTCAGGCAGGGGACATGGTGAGGGATTTGTTGGGTTAAAGCACTGAGTACCAGGCTAACCAAATATGCAGTGTAGACATAGGCTTTTGTTGGGCTATTCTTTTAGCATACCTTTTATCATCACCAGCACGTCATTCTACATATATACATACACAGTCTTATACTTAACTGCTGATGCATGCCATGATGTGTCCTGCAACCCCTCGTCATTTAAATCAGATACTTCTGGAGAGCTGTGATTCCCATGTAGTCTTTATATCCAGACTTCCTTTCCCAGAAACCAGGAATTACACAGTTTTTGGGGTGGTGTGTGCTTCAGTCTTGACACAGCTTGGAGCTGGGACTCAGCCAGAGCAATTAGCCCAGCCTCAGCATTCGGAAGTAGCTGGAAGCTGTAATCTAGACATTGCCAGTGAGAACTGAGGGGGGAAACTTACTTCTTGGTATATCAAGGCAGCATGCAAGAGGTTAAAGCACATTAAAAAACATTTCAAGAAACTTTCCCTAGAAACCAATGTAGCCTGTAGTCATAGAGCAGATGTACTTCTTTAGAGCAGCTATAAATCCTATGAGTACCCTAATAAATACACTACACATTCATTGGAACAATGTGCCCCATGGATTTAAACTGCATCTTATCACTTCTCCCTGAAAATAATTATAACACCTATTAGAGGCTATATTTGGGWTTTTTAGACTTATACATACATCTGCTTTCCTCTCTCCAGACAGATATTCTGTCATGAAGGACATGTGCACTAGCAGCCTGATTTTCTCCCCAAAGAACAAAAATAACCCTGTGACTATACACCAGGGCCCTGGTTACAGTTTAAGTCAAGGTGCCCTTGAATACTGCTTGAAGATACACACATATGAATTGCTAGTTTTAAACTGTGCCTGGAGCAGCACAAATCTTTGTGCACAAAATACATTTTTAAAGCACCTCTTCTCCTCTCTGTCCATTAGAAGAATACACTGTATTCATGAAAAATCAGCAGAACATGAATTTCAGAGCAATGTAATCATGGTGATATTTCTGTTAACCAACTTTCCAAAAACACCACAGTTTTCACAGTTTGTGCTTTGGAATAGCTTTCTGAAAAACATCTTCATTTCAAACCAAAGCCAAATGAAACCTCTATACTTTCAGGTTTTTTTTTGAAGACCTGACAAGTCAGGTTCCCTGAGGCTGCCTAAGCTGCAATCAGATTCTAGGGAGTGAGTGTGGCTGATTTAATTTTTCCTTCAAAATCAGATAACTGGCAGATGTCACTGGTAGGATCTCATTTTTCCCTGAAGTTCAGAAAAAAATCTATATGTAGAAAGCACTTGAAGATCCTGGAAAAACAGGCTGACTGAAACCCCTAAGCATAACACTGCTTCAAAAATCTACAAATTATTCTTACTGGAAAGAGGACCMAGACATAGAATAATTGGGAGAGGACAAACAGTGCATGGGGACATATCAAGTGGGCCCAATAAGCAATTTGGAAGTAAACGTAATGATTTTACCATAGAAAGAGAGAGTTGCCTCATAGGAATAGAGTTAAAATTTCTTTTTGACCAATACACAGTGGATACATGTATTCAAATGCAATGAATAACAAAATTCTTTGGTGCTGACTAAGCTCACAGTGTGCTAAAATGACTCCACCTCACACTAAATTCTTCCAAATATCAAGAGCTATTGTCGCTCAAGCATGCTGGTGAGTGGTAGCCTTCATTGACGCTCTGACCAACTTTCACCACAAACAGAATATTGCCTCTCAAGTACTGAGAGCAAGCAATCTTGGTTGTCATCATCCTTAGGAGCAGCAAACTAACCTACTTTCTCTTCAACAGACYGATGATTTCTGTGTGTTCTCTTTGGCAAAGAAAAAGTACTATTGAAGACAAAATTACCCATACTTTGGAGCTGGAGCATCCTAGAAAATAYAGGTGATACTTTCTCTTAACACATGCAGAATGCTTACACAACGGACCTAAGTCCTTTAGACATTCATGGATGAGACACCTGACATACGAAAGTAATGATTCTGTGAAGCCCACAAATAATTGTATTTGCAGCACAATTGTCATAAAACAATCACTTGTAAAAAGAAAACTTATTTATAAACAGTAAGGCCATGTAAAAATATGGCTCTTCTACTACTGGCAATATTTGTGAAGTCTCCTTTGAGTTGATATCTAAACACATCATAAGTAAATTACTTTTCATATGATTTTCTATGTTTAAAATTTTAAAGGTATCAACAAAGGTGAGGTATTATGTTTTCCCCTATATACACAAAAGTCAAAACAAATGTGTTAGTATCTTTSTGAAGAACCATTGTTTTATTTCTCTAGAATCCAAATAACAACATACACATACACAGGCAGCAAGTCACCATAACCCACTTTGTTGCAAGAAACTTAAATCAGAACTGATATTAAATCAATGTCCTGATCATATGCTTCCCCAGAGCTCTCTCACTCCCAACACAACAGGAAAGCCACTAAAATTTAGAGTAATAGTGCACCACAGTGCTGATTTGGATAGCTTTATTGTGGTTCAGAACAAGTTTTAGCCAGCACTGAAAGCCTAATTCTCACTGACTCTAAATTTTGTGGGCATGAACATTAGCCACAGGCCATCTGCCCTCATTGGGATATATGTTCCCTTAGTGAATATAGTGGTCTCACACTTTCAGTTAGGAACGCTTTTGAGTGTAAAGCTTTGTGTGATGTGATAAGGAAATTGACATGAGAAGTTCCAAGAAGACCAAGTCCTTGTGTCCAATCTGGACATAGTTATTCTAAAAATAATATTAAAATTTTGAGCACATTCTGTGGTTTTCTTGTAATACACTTGAAATGTTATAAATGTAAGTATGTAAAGACATACATTTTTAATTCCAGTGCAGCCATGGAATTCACGGAGTTGAAAATTATGAATGGAACAAAAAACATGTTTACTTAAGGGGAAATTGGATGAAAATTTAATTTTAATATATTTTAATTTGAAAGGGTTAATAGTGGCAAAAAATCTGTGAACTGAATATGTTTAATACTTTTTGTATGTCTATTGAGGAGTTCATATTTGTACCAAGACTAGTTCTAAGCTATGAATTCATCCTCTGAACATTTGTAAAATCTGTGTTGTGACTCTGATCCAAGACCTGACAAATTGAACAGAAATTTTCCCATTGACTTCAGTGGACTTAATATTAAGTTCTAAATTATCTGCTCTATACAGAGTTTGATTTGTAAGCATTATGTCCAGAATTATTGTAAGCAGGTATCTAAGACTGTTATGTCCATATCTGTCTGAGTGGACAGTGAGGTGGATTGAGAATGGCTGAAAGGCAGAGCTCAGAGGGTTGTCATCGGTGGCATGGAGTCTAGTTGGAGGCATGTGGCTAGTGGAGTTCACCGGGGCTCAGTACTGGGCCCCATTCTGTTCATCTTCTTCATCAATGACCTGGATGAGGGGACAGAGTGCCTCCTCAGCAARTTTGAGGATGATACCGAGCTGGGAGGAGTGGGTGACACACCAGAGGGCTGTGCTGCCATACAGAGGGACCTGCACAGGCTGGAGAGTTGGGCGGAGAAGAACCTCATGCGGTTCAACAAGGGCAAGTGCAGAGGCCTGCACCTCGGGAGGCAGGAATAACCCCATGTACCAGTACAGGGTGGGGGCTGACCTGCTGAAAAGCACCTCTGCAGAGAAGGACCTGGGAGTGCTGGTGGATGGCAAGTTGCCCATGAGCCAGCAATGTGCTCTTGTAGCCAAGAAAGCCAACAGTATCCTGGGGTGCATTAAGAAGACTATTGCCAGCAGGTKGAGGGAGGTGATCCTGCCCCTCTACTCAGCCCTGATGAGGCCTCATCTCAAGTACTGCATCCATTTCTGGGCTCCTTAGGACAAGAGAGACATGGAGCTACTGGAGAGAGTCCAGCGTAGGGCTACAAAGATGATCAGAGGGCTGGAGCACYTGCCCTRTGAGGAACGGCTGCGAGAGCTGGGCCTCTTCAGCCTGGGAAAGAGAAGACTGAGGGGGGATCTTAAATATACAGTGTCTACAAATCTCATGTGGGAGGGTGTCAAGAGGATGGGGCCAGACTCTTTTTAGTGGTGCCTGGTGACAGGGCAAGAGGCAATGGGCATTCAGTCATTCTGTGACAGCCATTAGACAGTTGAATTAGTGATGTGATTTGGAGAAGAGGACAGATGCTTCCCATGAAATCACTAGAAAAGGCTGAGTCCTCACACCTTCTGAAAAATAAAGCCATCTGCTGAAAAAGTTCTGTGTAGTGTTATTAGCCTAATTTAGGGCTCTAGTAAAAAAGCAGTGTGTCTTCTATTAATACTTATTCTGTATCTCCCCTATTTAACCAGCACAGAGTTTGCTAGTCAATCAGTGTGATCCCAAACTTAGCTAACATCGCTTTTTAAAAGACAGTCAAATCTACCTGAAGAGATTTAAGTATATAGACAAAAAGAGAAACGGTTGGTATATATATTTCTAATACCCATGTAGCTTCATTTTCTTCAATGAAATAACTCTTCCAAGCAACGTGAGAATCAGAGAAGTTACTGTGTGATTAGAAGCAGCCGTGGTGTCACAGCTATAAAACAGTAGGCCATCCTTATTATAAAAAGCCATTTATAGTTCAAGACTCCTTATGGAGGGTTAAATGCTATTAATCTTTATGAGTGATGCCATAACAGCAGAACCAGTAATAATCTAAATGACCTTAACTTTGCCCAAAACCGAATGCATTCCAAAATGATAGGTATCATAAAGTTTTGTCACAAATGAAAGATATCATTTTTATGTTACACTGCTGATCTTTCCTACCTATCATTAGTTTTAATAAATAGACAACACTGATGATGCACTTAACATATTTCAGCTTCCCTCCAAGTGAAACAAAAAAGAAATTTCATAGGTCATATTCAATCTAGTTTAATTTCATCACAGATGCAAATTATGTTCCACACAAAAAAGGTAAAAAATTGCTGTGTTGATGGGCAAAGCAAAGCTTGCCATGAGAGACAGAAAGGTTCTTTACTTAGGGACAGGGAAGCAAAAGACAGAAGTAAACCTTCAGTGGAGGAGGAGGAGAAGAAGGTGAGGTAGAAAAGAGAGCAGGAAAGAGAAGCCAGTTCAAAGAGAGCAACTCTCTGTTTCAGGGTTCATGTTGCCTCTGAAAGTCTTTGACAAAACTCTGCCCAGCGTCAGCAGTCTGTCTTGCTCTACTGTATTTTTTTCAGATTGCATATGAAAGAAATATTAAAGTATGTGTAAAGTACATAAGTATATGGTTTTGTACTACTTAAAATACAAAGAAAGATCTTGGAAAAGAGACTGGAACCAACTTATAGYGGTAGATTAAAACAGAGGGAAAATCAAGTGAGTGGCACACTAACTGGCACCTCTGGGTTGGTGAGATGTCTACTACTCAGAGTCACACTCACTAACACTTCCACCTCTCGCTCTGACGCATTCTGACATCTCTCCTGCATGCCGCCCAAATTCAGCARGAGGATGTCTGAGTGTCAGTTTGGAAGATAGTGGGTGGACAGGGCCCTTTGCAAGAAGGTGGGAAGTTTGAGCTTGAGTCTCGACCAGGGGAAGGAATGAACCCCAAATGTCCCAGATGCTGGGTGAATACTCAGATTATGAGCTCTGTAACACATTACATCTGTTTTGGAGGATCTCTGCTCAGCAGTCCAGGGTGATAGCTATGTGATAGCGATACATAGCTACATAGCTACGTATATTTAAGCTTTATGTGGAGATGCTTCCTGGTAACGAATAAGTTGCCAAAGATGTGGACAAAGTCAGGATCTAAAACATTAGCTTGTCCTAAGCATTGGCTATCTACTTTTAGGCCAGTGGCATCCAAATCTCTTTTGGCCAACAATTCACAGTTAACTTTCAAACTTTCTTCTGGATTACTTTACTTTCTTAGAAATACTTTATTGAAAACACTATAAACAACAGTGCGTTATACATTTCCAAGACCAAGTCTGCAGACTGTTGTTTTAAGTTCTGGAATTTTTTTTTACATCTCAAAATGAAGCACAAAACTATCCCCAGATGAGATATAAGCAGTGTTAAGTGCCTGACTCACAGTTTTGGATTCAGTTCAGGGCTCACTCAGTATGGCAGTACAACTGTTCTTTTTTTGGATCTAACCCTAAAAGACCCGATCCAAAATTCACTGCTGGCGTAGGAAGATTGCTATTGACACCCGATCATGCCCTAATGAAGAGATAGATACATATGGCTCTAAACTGTCATTCTCATTTGTATCACTGGTGTTCCTATTGAACTGTACTGAGGAGTTAAATTAAAACAAAATACAAGCATTTACTTTTCATAATAGAAGACTTCAACATCTCATTGTTTGAGAGCAAAAGAAACAATGTAAATTGGAAAAGAGAAGCCATAACCTCAGAAAAGGAGGAGCTTCAACCAAGAGCCAAATATGAGAAGTGACTTGTTTTTAAGACTTGCAATTTGCCCCCCTTTTAGTTAAGAAGAAATGCTCTACTCTGAAGTCCTGTTTCTCTTCTTTTTTCTTTTCTTTTTTTTTGTTTTTTTTTGTTTTTTTTGTTTATATAATGAAAGACTCAGATACAACTGAGGATTGGTTTAATTTTAAACAAGCCTCAAGCTGCATTTTCATTTTTTTTGTAAAACTAACTGTCAAGCTAAGTTGGACACTATCAGTCTGTGAAAAAAAATATGATTTTTGATAACAGCAAAGGAGGAGTACCTATGCATATCTAAACATTGAAAAGATGCAACACATACATTTAAATATGTGGAATTAAGCCTTTTGATGATATCAGCAAAATCTTTACAGGGCTAAAAAGCAGTGTACATGCATTAAAAAGCAGTGTAATCATCCGTATGTAGACGTATTTATTTCATATCCAGGCTATTGTCTAGAAGTCTTAAAAACAACATTTGGCTGTTCAGATATGCATGCTTCTCACCTCCAAAGTTGGAGGCATATGAAGATGTGGTGGTGACCAAGACAGTAAAGAGTTTTCTGAATACTTTGTGTCTGATGTTTGTCTCCTTTTATGAGGAAGCAAGAGACTGAGAAAATGGCTCCTCTGCCACCTTTCATGTCAATATGAAAAGCAATATCATTGAAGTGATAGCTAATGGTCAGAATCCTTTAAATAGCTCTGTCAGGCGTGCTTGAGCTATCTGACTGATTTTTATTTTGGCTCTTTGACTCATTTGTCCAAAACGGTTTGCTTTTGCATTGAGGAGGAATGTGATGCTCAATTAGGATTCAATCATGCGGTGTGCTAAGAGGAAAGTCACTTACCTGAGCAGTAACTGGAGGTCTTTGACTTGCGTTACCTCAGTACKCATTTTGCTCTGCGCGTGAGTGTGCTTACGCTTTTTTCCCTGGGGAATCCTTCCCAGCAGTGTCTGCTTGGCAGGGAGAACAACGCCTGTAGTGACGTACGAATACCATGAAGTGAAGAGAGGTTCGCATTCTTCTTATTTTAAGAAGGAAGTGGACTACTTCCCTGCTTATCCATTCACAAGCAGTGAGGGCACATTTTGGGGCCCCACAGGACCTGCTGAGTGGTCACACACATTGTGGGCAGGGGTGTTTTGAATTCACACTGGAGGAACTAGCTATTCTGTCCCATTTTATTTTCCTCAGAGCTCTCAATCACCAGGGATGCATACATTAATTGACCTGGCAGTGCGTTAGAAAGGCATTCCRGCTCTGATGTCTCTTGAGTAAAATTTGACATTTCTTGCTTGTGCCTCCTACAGACGAGTCCACAGCTAGACGACCCTACTTCTGAAAAATTAACAGACTAATCAAACTGGAGAGCTCCTATTCACAATCTGCAGAAAAAACGCTTGCAGAGATTACCAGCTGGTACTCTCCACAGCCAGCATGTGCACCACTGATAAAGTGCTCTCACAGTGCATACGTTTTTATCAAAGCATTTGCTTCTGTGTAAAGCTGAGGAAACTGCTTTTTGCTTTTGCTTGTATCCCTGTATACACTGTTGCCATGCTGTCCGCTGTTAGGGCATGGGCTGATTTTGATTGAGTAGCTGGAAATGTCATCTTGCTCTGCACTGAGCACTGGGAGGCTGATGCAGGACAATGATTCCTGGGGAATTTGTGCTCTATTTCACATGTCCAGCCAAATGGGATCTCTGCCCTAGGAAAAATCCATCTGTTTATTACTGTTTTCACCAGCATAGGAAGGAGGAAGGGATTCCCACATGAACTTCTGGCTGCTTCTCCCTGCAAGATGGTTTGGACTTGCAGCACATGGCATATGAGCAGAAGAGAGCTTTGCTGTTCAGACAGAAGAAAAGAAGGCAAAGAGGGGATCTTATTGCTATCTTCAACTACCTGATGGGAAGTTACAAAGAAAAAGGCGCCAGACTCTTCCTGAAGGTCCACAGCAAAAGGTTCAGAGACACTGGGCACAGCTGATGATGAGGGAAATTCCAAGTACATATAAGGAAAACTTCTTGCACAGTGAAGGTGATTGAGAATCAGAACAGATTATCAAGACAAGTTGTGGTATCTCACTCCTTGGACATATTCAGACTTGACTGAGACAAGGCCCTGAGCAACCTGATGTAACTTTAAGATAGATCAGGCTTTGAAGTTACCCCTGCTTTGAACAGGATGAGGGTGAGAAAGCAGAGGGGAACCAGATGACCTTCAGAAGCCCTTCTAATCTAAATTATTTCTTGAATCTGTGATTCTACTTTCCATCTACTGTGAGTTACTTAGATCTTTTAAGGAACAGAGGCCAGCATCTCTGGGCTGTCTGGATGATGTAAATATTCTCAGGCACACCTGCAAACAATAAAGGTCAATTCTCATGTTGTGTATGATGTTATATGGCCCAGAAGAAACAGAAAAGACGCTGGTGACATTTAAGTATTTGATCAAAGTCTTTTCAGAGGTTAATATATGCATAGTATCCAGGGATTAAGCTTTGCTCCAATATCTTTGAGTGWTACAGGCTTTTCATTTACCATGAAGGAAAGTTTAAAAGAGTCTGTTTATTGATTGCTCAGTCTCTTTATATGGACCCTTTTAAATACAAAACTCGTTCCTGGTCTTGTCAAATATGGGTGGGCCACAAGTGCCAGCAGACACAAATGCATATTTGTRTATATATACTACCTAAAGCATGTACAGCTATCTGAAAACGTGCGCCTTCGAGGTCAAGCGCTATGACCCAAACTCCCTATTCTAGTAAAGGAATTACTTAGTGGTCAGTCTCAATCTCAGGCAGTGATTCAAGGTTCTTAGTGTCTGAAATGTAAAATCAGCTCTACTCTTCTCTCTTCTTGGGGATAGGGAGATAGTATAGGATGGGTAATGGGCGCAGGTGAGAAGAGTAAAGTTCAATGATACCCTTTTAGAAAAAAAGACCTCACTTTCAGTGTGAGRAACCTAAAAAGTGAATAGGAAAATTAAAGAAAAAAGGATTACTTGATATTATACTACCCCAAGCTGCTGAAATTTGTTACAAGCATACTTACTGTGGCATAGAAATGWAAGGGATGAAAGCTGAGTCTCAGAAAATTTTTGGTTAGCAACTGTCAGGGATTCTGACAAAAGAGAGGTCCAGTACATGAGCATGCTTGCAATAACAGAAAAGCTAGATACCCATAAAGGATCACCTCTCTCTTGTACCTCCTGAAATTCTCATGTTAATGCACAAGAATGGAGGAGGAATAATCACAGAATGAGGAGAGAACTTTTTTCTGTCACTAGCATGGTCATATGCCACCTAACTTCATTTTTTTCATAGACATAAAAACTTAAAAAATGAAACATAGTTTTTAACATACAGTAAGAACTGTCTGGCTTCTCTCTGAAAAGATTTGCCCTTGGCAAAGGTGTATCTTCATTGTCAYCTACACTTCTGAGAGTGTCTGAATGCTGTAGCCAGGGAGATATTCTCAGTGCTGTCATTCATGAATTACTGTTGAAAATATTCAAAGCTATTTGGCATGAAGTTCTCACCAACAGCTTCCTACGTGATTGTGATGATTTTGTTCACTGATCTCCTAAGGCRGTTTATCAGTGAACTTTGTTAATTTGTCATACTTAATGAATTCACATTTTGCCGTGAGCACTTGGTAATTCGAAATACAAACTCATAAATGCATTAACAAGTAATGTTTTTTCCCAAAGCAGTACAATTATTTGATTTCTTTATAAAAGGCTATCATGTTTTAATGATACTTTTACTTTCTGTATGCGGCCACTGCAATGATGAAAAATATGGTATGGAAGGTCTGTGCAGAGGCCCTGTGCCCTCACATGTAATATTATAACGTATCTTAGCTTTCTTTGATGTGGGAATAATAATGCTGGGATCTGTCATCTTGTCTTTTTGCCCCTAGGAATTAAATCTGAAAAGAAAAAACAATCGAACTCAGTCTCTATTTTTCCACTCAGTCCATGACTGAAATGAATTTCATGTGTTTGGGTAATGCCTTCTGGAGAACCATGCCACCTGGGTGTTTTTTAAACATGAAAAGTTGACTATTTTCTATTTCCTATGTAAGTTATTTGTTTGAAGCCTTAAAAGACTGAAGGGACTGGCTAGCAGTACTTATTGCAGGGGTACAAAGAGCTCCCTGAGAACTACTGATGGATCTATAGACTTTTGACTAAACTAGATAGAACAGACAAGGCATGATAATGCCTTAGAGGCAACTGAGTTTTTTCAGGGTAGAAATGGAGCTGCTGCCCATGTGTTTGTAAAAATATGGGCAGCCATATCAAGCCAAATGCACCTTAATATACTGCTGTGTTCTGCATTGATGGGAAGGGTGAAAGAGCCACTGTTAAAAGGGTTTGTAGAAGAGTATTTAACTAGTTTATTTTTATTAAGGASGAAAAAGATGACACTCAGGATGTCTCTCTTTTGTTGCAAAGCTTATATGAAAGTCCTGTTGTTAATGATCCCATTCTAACAGAACTGAAACCCTGTGGGGGAAATGCTTGATAGAGAGCTCAGCAGGGCAGTGGTTGCAGCCAGCAGATTGTACAGCAAACACAGCTGGTGGGAGCAACTACTAAAAGATAAATCCAGCCAAAATCTGCAATATTTATTCTTCCCTTAGATATATGAGATTGTCTGGATGTATAAGAAGAGTRTTGGGGCAAGGCAGAGGGTGGGGATGGGAGGGAAAAGAACTGGAAGAAATCTGGCTGGTGGGAAAAACTGGTGTGCCCAAGCAGATGCCTTAGTCATGGCTTCTGAGGAGCAGCCCAGATAGGGATCTCCAGCAACCTTCCACTGTGCCTGCACAGCGGCAGTCAGACCACAGCTGGGCAGGGSTCCTCCCAGCTCCTCCGAAACATGCAGCCATCCAGACTGGGAATTAATAGCTCTGCCCTAGTTTTCCATGCATGTTTCAAATATGATGGGCCTTCATTTTCTAAGATATGTTGCTTGGTGATTTTCCTAGTAGAGTCACTAACCAGTGTGTTTGTGTCTTATAGTAAAGCCTCAAAAAGAAGAGCATAGCATCCCTCTCCAATTTCCAAATGTAGAGATTTTCAAGCCATTCCTTTTCCCTAAACCAGTAATAGTAACCTTTTTTTGGTGGCTGGTGACAAATTTATTTTAAAAGAACASTGAGTCTCATTACTATTGGGACCAACTCAAACACCTGTCAGCAGCAAACATGACATAAGTCTCTGTGCTTGCCATCACTACTCCAGACTGAATACTGAGCTTGCTAATGTTATCCTACTTCTTAGAGAAGAAATTCTTAATTACACTCCTTTAGCCCTCATTTTGTCTTCAAATCATAGAGTCATGACGACCTTCTCTTCCTGGATAGTCACTATATAAGCCCTGAGTCTTTGTTCATATTTAGCTGAAAGGATTTTCACCTAGTACTGTGCAACAAATCAAAAACCTGCAGCAACTTGCAGATATTTTATAGTCAATCTAGCAAGACTCTGCAGTTTTCATACTGAGTAGTAATATATGACCTAGACAAGACCCAGACAGGGGCTTGTGAAAAACACTGTGCAGTTTTAAAATGATTCCTCTGAATACAGGAAAGAAATATGGGCAATTGCTGGCATTCGCTGACCCAGGGTAGTCTTCCGAGAGATAAGGATACAGCAGAAGACAAAGACCATCTGGGAGCTGGCAGGTTTTCCAGCTAGGTCATACTACTTGAAACCGAGATTTAAACTGATGTATATATAAGTTTTGCACATTGCCCTGAGGGGGGAAAAAAAGGTTTTTTGTCTGTTTTGGGACAAGGAATTTTAAGTGTTGCCAGAAGAGGAGTGTTTCAAGACAGTGTCTACCTTTCAGTCTCCAAATAAGCAAAATAGCTTCAGAAGCTCTTAAAAAATCAAAAGAAGGATTTGGATGGTTCCAAGGTGTTACAACATGCTGTAACTGGGAGAAATTTACCTTATCATCCAGATTATTCAAGATTCTAGATAGAGGAAATCTGACTTTGTACAGAGTATGCGTGAAAGAAGGCTACCGACAGCCAAAATAAGCTGTGAGATATGAAACAACACCACAGCAAACTTGTGTGTCCTACACCTATATCTTACTAATGAGTGAACAAAAAAGAGGGGAATGGTCCTGGAACTGGTGTCTGAGAGAGGATAATGTTCAGCAAGATGTTAATCTATCTTCTAACAGCTGTTTAGTACAGGTATTCGGAAATAATTTGAGACCTGGTTAAACAGAGGCACAGTTACCCAAAAGGAACTCAAAAGCCCCCCAGATGAGTATCAGGGTGGCTGCATTGCTGTTGCCGATGCACATCACAAAACGTAGTAGTTGCCTGGCTCCAAAAGACAAATGAGAGAGCTGCATTGACTGCAGAACACAAATCTGTAAAGAAAGTTAGGTGCCCCCCTGGAGCGCCACCCTAAAATCCTGCAAGCAGAAGGTGGAACTACCTAAGCCCAGCCAATTAGAAAGGCAAGGACAGTAAGTATGTCTCCCACTTTGCAAAGCAGTGTGGAGCCACAGTTAGTATATAAAAGGTCTATAGTCACTRTGGTAAGGTGGCACTTGCATTTAGAGTGGAAACACGTTTGAAAGATAYATATTTCTCCCCTCAGAAAGCAACTTGGCTCCAAAAATAAGATAGGCTTGGTTATACTCCAATGCTTACATTTTCTGTTACCTGTCAGTGTACTTTCACCACTTAGCACCTGGATATTTTGAATCATACTTTTTAGCTGTTTGGCTGGCTATACCAGCCCGTTTAGTTCCACTGTTTGGACTAAACAGTGGATCCAGATGCTTAAAAGATTGTGTTGTGCAACATAACTTGTAAGTACCTGCATCCTTTGTTGGAACCAAGTCTTGGTGACCACACACTAGCTCTTTCAGATAGCATCTGATTTCCCTGCAATTAAGTGGCATTCCTATTTGCTCACAATATTGCAGATAATTTGTAAAAATTAGGCCATTAATAAAGTATGAAAAACATCTCTTTAACAGTAAAATCATAAAGTTCTGTAGTTACTGCTTCTCAGTGGTTTCAGAATCAATTTTGCTTTCAATATAAATAAATTGTTATGAAATTTTTACCTAATTAGCAGCCCTCCTTTCAAATATGAAAGTCAAGCACTTTATTTCTAGCTCGGGGATTATTTCCAGCTCTGACTGAATACTATTATAGGTACAATAAAGGAATGACTGAAAGCACTAAAAATGGAACTGGGAGCAGTCTGTAAATGGCACAGGCATTCAATCTGTTGATGAAACTTTACATATCTGTCACATTGGTTCAGGCTGGGGCAATAGACCAGCTAACTGAGTACCCCTGTGAGCTAGAAAGCTACAGGAAGATTAGCTGTCTGCAGAAGTATTACAGTCCACCTGAGATAATTTGGGTGGACTGGGAAGAGAAGGTACGAGTAGTATYGAATATTATGTCAGCATACAGATTGAAAGAGTGCAGCCATACTCTGGGAGGTGGCAGATGCACCATTTAGTTGTGTTATAAGATCCATAGAATGTCCTGGATGTCTAGTGTGCAATTATGGCCGCAGATAATTTTCCATCTATGCCTGAAAAGACAAACACAACCTTTTCACTCCAATAAAACTTTACCACATACTTTTGTCATCACAACGCTGGATTTCTGTAATGCACTCTACCTGGAGTGACCTGAATTCATTTGGAAAACAGAACAAACATAGAATATAGCCACTGCTTAACTGCCTAGTAAGCTGTATGCTATGCCAAGAACRCATTACATATTGCTTTGGGATGTGCTGTGCTAATATATAAGCAGTGAACTTCTTATCAAGATCTATTTCAAGTCTTATCCCTTCTGCTGGCAAGTCTTATTCATTTCTGCTGGCAAAAAATCATGCCCATTTAACTCTTCATCTTCTGAATTAACAATCACAGACTCATTGCTGTTGGGAACAGAGGGAATCTCATCTAACCTCTTGTGAAAGGAATTAGCCCCATTACCCCCGCATTTGACTTAACATGGAAAATGACCAGAAAACAAGAGAGGGAGAACCCACCAGACCCTGCTGGAATTTGCTCCTGTGGTTAATCATCCTCACTGTTAAACCAAACGCTTTATTTCAACTGTGCATTTTTCTGGCTTCACCTTTCAGCCATAGGCACTTACTTTAATCTTTTTTAGATTAAAGAGTTCTCTAGTACTTGGACTTTTGGAGGCCATCTGGAGGCACTCACACACCAAAACCAAATTACCTGTTTATTTTCTTTTCTGATTGTCTCAGCACAGAAGTTTTTCACTATAAGGCATTTTTTCCAGCCTTTCATACTTCTGTACATATGAAGATACTGGTTCATACTGTTCTGATTTTTCAACATGTTAAAATCTGCATACAAAAACTGCATGCTTCTTTCTAAGATCTCAAGAGTGTGGATTTGATGCCAAGTAACTAGATCTGGCAACATCCAGTCAACACAGCCAGTCAATTTGGCCCAGGGTTTTCCATGACTCATGTTACAGACCCTGGGGTGTGCCAGGTAGCTGAGTAAAGTTTTCTGAGGGTGATATTGGGATAGCAGATGCTATGATATATTGGATGATATGATGTGTTGGAGGACTGTGCTTGGCTGAAGATATAAAAAGTTGGGTGGCTTTGTGCCCAACTGCTGGCTTTTGGGAATGGTCTATGATTCACAGTATCCTTCAAACCATGCCTTTGTCTTGAAAAGTATGTGTTGGTACTGGCCAAAACCGTGATATGGAATGAGATAAATGTACGCAGTGTGGACAGTCAGCGGTCCAGTCCTTGGTCTCACTCCCAGGCCCTCTTTCACTCAGAGGCATAAGTGTACCCTTCAGTTCTAAATTCAGGCAAATAAATAAATACCTAGGCCTCCTTGCCATTGCATCTGTATCAGATGGCTAACCTTTCTTGCCACAACATCTGCAAGTCTCAACCTTGCTTTCCCCCCCCCCTTCCCTCCTTTGTTCTTGTTAGTCTTTCTTTTGCAGGATAGTCTCACATTTTGTAGATCTGGCCTGTAGTCATTGTTCCCAGATACGTGGCCGTTTTATCTGAATGGTCTGAAATCTTAAGTGATTTAGATCACTCTCTCAGTCTATAAATTTCTATCCATAAATTGCTATTCTATAAATTATTTAGCATTCAGCCAGTCTTCATCCTACCTACAAGTCTGACATTGAATTCAACCAATAAAAACACTGGATGCTGCGAGACCTACAACTTCTAGGTACAAGGTCCCATAGAAGAATATGGTTATATAAAGGAACAGATTTGCATGGAAATATGTTTGATGAGGATTCCCTCTGTTTGCTGAGATCAGTCAGCCAGCTRGCTTTTGCAAACTGAGGGATATTACGTGCCTACATATTTTTAAAACTCTGCCTCTGTTCTTAATGCCTTTAATACAGGTTTTTTCAATGTTGTATAGAGGAATATTTTTAAGCAAGACATTGTGTGTTGTCACTTCAAATAACAGAGACGTGTTACTCAGTTATATTTGGCAACTGAATTGATTATGTCCATGAAAAATAAAAGCAAGCAGAGATGTTCTATGTTGTCATTTGCAAACTGATGCCTTCATGGCATCATTCTTGTGTTTTTTTTGTGATGACCTGCACAATTTTTTTGCATTTCCTACAAAGCTGCCCTTGAACCAAAAGTTCTGCAYGGTGCTTCTAACTATGAAAGTAACTTTATTGCATAAATGGCATCACATTGTTGACATACTTTTTTAATAGTGATTTCCAGTGATGCAGTTATTTATAGACAAGGCTAGTCTGTTGGTACCCACATCAGGACAAATGGAGGCCCCTGGCCACAGTGCCAGAAAACAGTCCCAAGTGGGATTAATATAGTAACATAGCTATAACTATATCACTGRAAAAGGTATTATTTAAAGGATTAAGGTATTTAAAGAACAAATATTTTGTTGTTGTACACTACTACTGTCCACTATGAGGAGCATTCATCTCACCYGAGCATTTAAAATTTAGCCTAGGCTTGTTGTCTACATTTCCACTATAGTAGTTTTTTGATGTCTGTTTATCCTGAGAAAGCTGTCTAAAACACATTGGCTAATGGCCTTCTCCCTCCACTGGCTAAACACTGGCCTAAGTGAGCAACTTAGGCTCCATCCTTAAGTTTTAGGCTGCAGAAGTTCTATAAGATCAYTGCTATCTTGCACACCAAACCAAATGCCTCAAACCCAGGCTGTGGACACTACACATTTGGGTGCAGAATAGCCTGCTAATAGGTAAGCTCAACAACAAGAAATATGTGTCTCTAAGACAGACCAATTACAAAAACTATAAACAAGAAAGCCCTGTGCTATTTGGGGAGGAATTAATGTGGGGGGGGGCAAGGGGCACAGCTCCACCATGGCATGCAGAAATCCTCAAGCTACCCCTAGCTGAGCTAGTTACAGACCTGGTGACTGGATAGCAGTGCCATTTCACTTGATCCAGTTAGTTATGTGGACAGGCAGGTCAGAAGGTACAGAACTATGCTAAAATATCCATATTGCCTGCAGGACCCAAGCTARCAGCTTCCCACGGTGCAGCACAGCGCTGGGTGGCAGAGGCATGCCAACTCACTCCCAGCTGCCTTTTCACTCTCTCGCCTGTGTCACTGCAGAGCACGGAGCTGACCCATGACACATTATTAATTGTAAAGTTCAAAACTGGAGAGGAAAGAGCAGCGGTATCTCCCTGAGTGATCAGAAAGCATTAAAGACTTTACATAAGGGAAGGCAGGGGAAGAGACCTGACAGAGATGGCAGCTTGCCACTAGGTTACTCATGGGAAGTAATAACAAGCAGACCCACAGGGATAAAACAGCAGCCACAGGATGAAGTCTTGTCCTACAAAGATACTGCCTTCCTCAGATGAAAGCCTCAGGGGTCTGTCCATCTTCTGCACTGTGCACCTTTTAGGCATATTTTTATTCCAATAAGGTACTATGGAAATGAACTGGAAATTAGCCAGCCCCTTCCTTTTTCTTCASTTCTCTCCTTTCACATCACAGTGAATGGTGCAAACTCTTGAGGCAAATGACTCTTCCATCTCGTTTGCTCCGCAGTGGTTATAAGCATCTTGATTAGCTGCTGGCCACGGGCACACCACCTCCCCTTGGAGGGCTCCTCCACCAACAATCGCTTGGGAACACCACCCCCCCCTCCCTGAAGGATGAAGGCTGCCCTGCCTTCAGAAATGAGGTTCATCCTCGTGTGTCGAGACAAAAGCTCCTGATGCAATTTTTATGAGTGCCTACGAATCCTGGGATTAGAGCTCGGAGCCCGCCAGTGCAGGATGGTGTAGTGGAATACTGACAACGAGATGATACACAGCTTTGGCCTTAAGTGAGATTTATGGCTAGGGCTGTTTATGATGCAGAGAGTTTATCACTGTCAAAAGAAAGGGAGAAAACAGGCTCTGATCATTTTAAACAGTTAATTGTAGAGGTTGTCYTCCGGTGAACAGCAGTACAGATATGTGACATTTTCAAAATTTTCTTTTTTTCATAKAATGGTAAGGTTGGAAGGGACGTCTGGAGATCACCTAGTCCAACCCTCAGCGTAGCCCATACACGGATTGAACCCATGACCTTGGCATTAGCAGCACCACGCTCTAACCAACTGAGCTTTTTTGTGTGTTTAATACATCCCTGACAACAAGATCATTTATTTAGGCAGCAAAGTTTTGAGTCTGCAAGTCTGAAAAACTCAGCTATGTGTATATGTGATATATACAAATGATATAAGCATACAAATAAATATATATTCTATAACATGAAAACATTCAGATAAAGACATCCCAGATGCTCTGAGTGCCTTTGGCTTAACATAAGGTCTTGTATAAAAATAATAGTCCAAYACAGCTAAAATGCATCACAAATGAAGAGCTTGTGTACAACCTCAGTAGTGATCTCCTAGGTGATATATTTTAATTAATATAGGTAGACGTGAACTTAGTTTTGCAAGGGAAACATTAAATATGCTCTTTTTCAAAAAAAGTCAAGAGATAGAAGATTTTTTGAGCTACTCTAGCTAGAGAAACTCCATTGAAATGAATGCTATATATCCATACTATTTCACGCTTTGTCCAGTTCAGGTAGAATTTAACAGTAAAATTCCTCAATTTTTTAATTGAACGAAAATGCATTTGAGCTACCTTGAATTTAAATGTTACRTGTGTGAGAATATGCATCCATAAAGTAACATGAAGTTCTTGCAGCTTTTCCTTTCTGTAGTGGACTGAATGCAGATGGATTTAGTCTTAATACTAGTCCTTTCACCCTAGCACACCACTTCTGTCGTCTGTATAATAATAACCAGGAAATCTGGATGAAGTCATACTAACAAGGAAACACTAACTTTAATTTTATTTCATTTTGTGACAGATGACATAGGAAAAAATATGATTTGCATCAGTTTCATTTATCATAAATCAACTAAGCTTCATAAGTAAGTAAAAACTTGTATTTTATTTTAACCAGATTCATAATCTGCAAATAAATTACTGCCTTGTAACAGTGTAAGGAATCAATCTAATTCTATCTGTCAGCCAGCTGAGATCTCCCTGTGCAAATACCCCAGTGAAGTCAGAGGCTACTAACAGTGTAAAATGCAGAAGTGCTGTGGGCTGGCAGCTAAGCTTGCTCATACTTCAGAGAAACGATGATAAAAATATGTTGTTGAATCTCTCAAGGTGTGTAGTGAACAGCAACACACCAGTGCTTTTTTTCTTGGGGGAATATGGCAGGATTCAGAGTTGCTTTGCCCCAGCAGAGATGTAATTGCTGTAATTCATTAGAGAAGCTCATTTTCATTTTTCATTACTGGAGCAAAACTTTATAAACTGTGTTGAAGGGAATGAGAGCTTTTCTTTCCAGAGGCAGTATATACAAACATTTTAATTCAAACAACCAGTTGAACCAACCTATACTGGCCATTACATTTCCTATCTTCTCCCTTGCATTTTGTACTGTTTAATTTCTTCATCAACTTGCTCCTGGTTTTGCATGTGCTTTCAGTTCCTCTGTCTTGAGACACACAGCAAGTAAACTCATTGGTGGTGATGTGTTAGCACAGTTTCTGCAGGCTCCTTCTTAGCACAGCCTAGCCAGCATCTAGCATCGATCCTACATCATTTATGCTTCAGCTGTGCAAAGAGAATACTTTCACAGTGGGAATGACTTTAAACTATGCCCTATTTTAAGATAAGCCGATTTATTTTCCTCATGTCCTTGCCACATTTGTTGATCAAAGGCACTTATATCTAAACAAGTTTTGTTTCTTACAGACACCAATGTATTTTATTCTATAGTATAACTTCTCATGAAACTGAATTTATAACTCAGCCATCTTACGCATAACAGCAGCCTTTGATGGAAGACGCAAATGATGAGAATGCCATTGCAGGATCAAGTGGAAGGCAAAGGTGTGTCAAAAGAGATATAAAGAGAAAAAATAGGGGAGTCCACACAGTTACTTTATTAAAGTCTAGGAGAACTTAACCATTGTGATTCTAACATCTTCAAGATTTGCTGTACGATATGCAAGTAAGTTGAAAGCTGTTATTCCAATAGCAGACATACAGAACTAAAAAGGTGGAAAAAAACCAGCAATTGGTAGACTGCTATCAGACTGAACAATCTTTCTGCAAGTTCATCCCTAGCCAGCAGGTGATGTTCTCAAGGATTCTTTCACCTGGAATATGTAGACCCAGAAATGTGTTCCAGCTTCTACAGTGCTGAACATCAAACAATGAGGAACCCAGCTGTGAATTTTATGTATTTTTTTTAAAGCTCCACTTCTGAATGTGGTTCAGAATCATCCCAAACTGAAGTGCTTTTCTTTTCARAGCCTTTGAAATCTGCAAAACATCTGCAAAATATAACAGCAATCTGAACTTCAACCTGTGATGGCAAACTGGGTCAGCAGCTTACTGTGTTTCATTTGCTTATTTGTTTCTGGTCTTGATCAAAACCAGAGAAAGAACAAACAAAATAGAACTATCTGTCTTCAATTCATATCTGCTCCCTCCTTTTGGTAGGAAATATGATTTGATGGCCAAGGGCTGGAATGGTCAAGATCTGAATTCATTCCYGACTCAAGTCTCTGGTACAAGACCTACGTATTTGTATAGTTCTTAGAATAATAGATCCTTCATCTTGCCAGAAGCCCTAAGAAGGACTGTATCCATAAAAATAAATCAGAAAAAAGCCTCAGAGTCTAAATGACTTTTCCAAACCACAAAAATGTTTGAATTTGATTAGGTTTGGGAGAAAGAGTTGAGTCAGTTCTTATTTTATGTGAACTGACTTACTCATCTGCCTTTTATGTCAATATGCTGTTTGAGTTCAATTCTTTTAGATGATATAACTTCTCACATTATCCCACAGATGGCTTCCAGCCCTTTAACTGATGTAGTATGCAATCTAAATCTATGCAGTGTTTACACTTCCTTTCAAGGTGGCTTTAGCAATTTTATCTCATTTTATTTTTCTACTTAGGAAAATCTGGCAAAATACCAAAAAGAGAAGTGTGCACATGAGTGCTCTTCATGGAAACTAGATGGCTGCTTAGTACCTTCACAAGCCAAGGTAACCCTGGGTGCTCTGATTAGCTTGTTGAAATTTAAACTCATAGGATTCATGTGAATTCTTTCTGGATTAGCTCCTCTTCTTCTGATGAAGAGTGAAGTTAGCTCAGCCTGTCACAAAAAACATTCGCTCCAAAGGCTAGCAGCTGATGGTCATGCTGGCAAAACATGCCTTTAGGCTTTCCTTCTGTATCCATAGACAGGCTTGTCAAGCCTCATCATTTTACTCCCCTGTCCCTGAGTTCACAGTGCAGAATAGCAGCTTTCTGCCAGTGCGCACGCTCCCAGAGCTGGACGGAGTGAGTGGCATAGTGTCAGCAGCCAGCACTGGACACGCTGCACTCAGGGAGTAGGATGCGTTCACCAGACAGCAGCTTAGCATGCCACCTTGTCCCTTCTCATATGGCCCRGGAGGCTACGGGCATGATGCACTTTCTTGCACTGGCCCTTCACATGAAAGGCCTACAGGTAAATTAAAAACTGTGTATACAAGACAAAATTAAAAAATTACTACTTTCTCTCTTTTGACTGCTGAGGACAGAAGGAGCCAAGAATAGAATTTATGTTTCCAAGCAAAGRGTGCAAATGTCTTGACCTTTTCTGAATCTGTACAGAGGCATGCTGCTTGTTCTCAAAACTGAAAGAAAAGTCAGGATACTCCTGGCCACCTCCCTGCCTACATATTCGCGACAGAGGTGGAACAGTTCAGGCCTCTCGCAGTGGGTGTGGTCACTGTGTGACTCCTTTCCTCGCTCCAAAGCACCTTCAAGGGAAAATCCAACATTTTGCTCTATGTCACTTTCTTAGTGGTTGCATACCGAATGAAATAATTTTGTTGCTAGCCAAGCATGGATCCCCACAGGGGCCCATGAAAATCAAGTCTAATTTCTTCTTCACAAATCACTACCCAGGAATAGACAGATGCTATAAAGAAAAGTCAGTGTAGGTTCCTGAGCTTTACAAGTGATGGAATACAAAAGAAGGAGAAGAAGGAGGACAATACGATTTTCTTAGATTGGGTTGACCACATAAGACTGAGTAGAGCAGAAAAATTACTTTGACTAATCAAACATGCATGCTAGTCATATAAGCAGTGAAACAAACTGTATGGAATATCAGAATCTTATTTAAATAAATATATTTCTCAATCAGAAAAATATAGAGCAATAAAAATTTAAAACACTTTCCTTGCTCTGCCTTGTCTCCTCATTTTCTCCTGAAATTCATTTATACCAACGTATGTGGCCGTCATTTTTGTCTGATAGACCCTTTCCATATTTATATCTATCTGAATTTGGACCTGACTTTTAACAGCTGTCTAAAGATTCATAGTTGGGATTCTCTGCTCCATCTGGTTTCTGATAAGAGGAAAGGCTTGATTAACTTATCCTTATCCGTTACTATGGCAACCTGCACCAATGCAGYGAGAATGAGGCATTCACATATATGTTCTTATCAGGGCAAATTTCCCCTGACTATGCAATTTAATCCAACAAAATTAAAAGGTAAATTGTGCAAATGATGGCTCAGCCTTGTTGAAAGTTTGTCATTAGGCCAGACTACAGCATGAGTATTGCTTTCTTTGCTAGAAAACACTTCAGCAAGCCAACAGCCAGTAGACTAAGGTCTCAAAACAAGATAACATTAGATTCAGAAGCTCAATAAATCCTGGAAAGAACTTTAGTGTTGTTAATCTTCTATTTGTCACTGTTAGTACTGAAAAATGACAGTACATTCTTGCTTGAGTTAGGGCATGGCTACTTGGATGAGTACAAAACAAATTAGGATTTACTGAGCTTCAGACAATCTTGTGCTTCAAAGGGGGAAAAAAATGTAGGTGTGTGTCTAAACTCAGTGAGAGACATGGCCTCTATCGGCAACATGCAGCAGCTGAGCCCTCCTCAAAATCACGGTACGTTCACCTGCGTTTGCTTCATGCTAAGAATGTGTCTGTGGACAGCTACAAGAGTGGCTAATACAAGGGTGCAGGGGCAGTTGTCAACTTGCTTATGCCTTAGGCATCTGCTCAGTACTAACAGAGTAAGGGTCATATCCTGGGATATCCTGAGAAGGCAGCTTTGGTCATTTGGTTAAGAAGATGAAACTTAAATCTGTAGGTGTTGTAAGACACACAAATATCCTGGTCAAATCCTCCTTTTTATAATGATGCCSTTTTAATCCCCAGTATTTCTTCAGGAAAGGGAATGGCTGAGTGAGGCAAGAGAGAGTTTTAGCATGGAGATGAGTGCCCTTGGAGTGATTACAGTGCCTTTGCAATGGGGAGACATTAAGGAACAAACGGCATTGAAGAATATGCCCCTATATATCATTAACTATTTTCTAGATTTCTGAAAGAGTGTTTGCCAGCCGTGTTATTTCACATTTTAGCACAGAAATAAATCAGTATTATCACTTGTGCAAAATAGGATTTTTAAAAAGTGCTTTCACATCCAGCTTTAGAATTCCAGAGGTTTTGTCCCAGGACATTACCAAGTTAATTTCCGGCTGGTCACATTTATGAGTGAGCTACTGCACATTTCACAGGCAGTATTTTTTCTCCAATCAATCCCTCTCCTATCTATCTATATCCAGCTGACTTCATGATAAAAGGGACTCACTTTTGCCACCCTGACTTTTATCAAACAAGGGGTGACTTGATGAAAAGCATGATGAAACTAGGCCTCTCTCTACAGGCAGAGAGGAGCTGACTTCACCGTTTTTCATCTAACAACAAAAGTCTTTACTGGGGTGAACACTGGCTGGCTTGGGAATAAGGAGCTGTGCTAGTACGTGAGTAGCCTGTGTGACAGGCACAGGAAACTGAGCCAGAAACTACTTCTTTTTCTCCCCCAATACTATAGATATAGTTTTCTGGCAGAGGTGGGGTGTAGATAAAAATAGCCACGGTTTCACAGTCTCATCACTCAGTTGCCCTGACTGCTTGAGGAAGTGCTCTGAACTACAAATAGTAGCRTATTCAGAAGTACTGGACCCTGGAGTCAAAATTACTTCTCCGTAMGGGCAGAATGTAGACATTCTCTGCATGGGATGATGAAAGCTCAGATGTTGCCTCAGCATAAATGACAYGGGGCGACTATGTTAACTTCTTTTTCTACCATGACACAAACTGAGGTTACCAGTTCAGACTTTGCTAACTCGGACACTAGGAAAATCATGCTTTACAGAAACAACTGATTAATTTTCTGGCTCATCCTATTCCCACAGCACAAATGAATGATCAGAAAATCATGTAGAGAGATAAAGTTACGGTTGGGARCCCTACATCTTCTACTTCAGAAGAAAAAAACAGCCAAAATGAAGATTTAATTAAGATATTCAAGACAGGAACATCCTTTTAATGGCACTCAGTGCCTACCACAGAGTGGCCCCTCATTACCAAAACAATATAACTGTCATTAATGTCAAGATGTATAATAGTAATTTCACAGTCTACTCGTGTCTGTAGATCATAAACTCAGTAAAATAGTATCTAAGAATGGTATTCGACTCAAGATGGTGTTAGTGTCTGTGTCTGAGATGCTAACTCTTGCTAGCTCTAATGCTAACTTTTGTAATCAGTGGTGAGAAATAGGCACAGGGTTCAAATTCTCCTCAGTGTAATACAGATTCCTAAAATAGCTCAGGTCAGCTGTGACTGAAAAGTGCCTATTTCTCTCAGTTGGTGGTAAAAGGTACATAATCTGGCTAGCCCTTGAGTCAGATACCTACATTTGGTYAGCTGGATTTCATCTGAAAGCATAAAGAAGTGTGAAAGGCTTTTTTTATTTACATATTATTTTCAAGATAATAAATGTTGTCTGATTTTTAAGCCTATTAACATTTGTACTGAGATCATRGAGAAAGGAAGTTTCTCTCAGCTTCATTTATTATGCAGTGAATCTTTTTTTCGTGAGTGATTGCTGCTCTTTTCAGCAAAAGAAATGTGGTTCTCAAACTTATGTTATTTCTGCGTATATATCATACTTCTAATATATCAGCTACATTTGTGAATAATGGCTCCACAGACTACTCAAACACTGTAGGCGCATTATATTAAAAAGGACAATGCACTTCAAACAATTAGCTTTTTACTTTAGTGGCTGTAGTCATTACTTAGGTAACACAATCGTTATTATGTATTGGAGATTTTTATAGACTTGAATATTTAAAGAGGAAAAAAACCCAACTTGCATTCTGGTGCATTTTCTTCTTGGTTCCTTCATAGCATTTATGCTGTCCAAATATATAATAAGAMAGCAAAATTCCCAGCACTTTAAAGTGAATGCAATTATCCCAGAGACTATTAAAACCTGGTTGTATATCAGAGACAGTTTTGCTCCCATGAAAATGAATGGCAATGGCGGTTACATTAGACTGTGGCAATGGGAGTTRCTCTTGCCTGAATTTAAAAGAACTCAGTGTAGGTGTCTACATGTGAAAGCCCCACTGCAGTCCAGGAAGACCTACTGGGGAATTTGCTTGCCTACACACAGATGTCACTATAACTGAGAACCCCATGCAGACATCCACACACCCATCCCACACACCCTTGGGCATCTCAAATGGCCCCAGATGCCTCTGTATGAACAACCAAATTGAGCTCTTAGTCAAGAGAATCTGGAGAGTTATTCAGCTGCCAAATGTCTAACTTTTGCCTAATTTAGGATCAGATCATTAGCTCTCTCTATATCTATCAAAAGACATAAATGAATGTCATTTGGGAATCTTCTGGAGTKTCCAGAAGACTGAAGAACATCTGTATGTCCTTTATTACGTCTGTTGGGTCCTTGTAGATGCCTTGGATAATTCAAGATATCTCCCAGAGCACTAGGTGCCTGTATTTCAGCAGCTGAATCCTGTCCCCCATTGACTAACTTGATTCTACTTCTACCCTGGGTACTCTACTGCTACACTGAATTTAGATACAATGAATTCTATTAGGTACCAGAAATGACATRTACATGACATGAATTTAGCACAGAAGAAGCAAAACCCAAGAAAAACAGTTAAAATATGTACGTGATGATCATTYAGCATTGCTGCCGCTGGCRGACGGTGCAAAGCCACCAGGACAGTGGTGAATCTGTGAAYATCTATTCAATCCCTGGTGAGCTCYAGAYCTAAGTCCAAAATTCTAATAGCCTGTATCACCTTCACCTCTGCTGGGCTGTCTGTGGAGAAGTCAGGTATTGACTACTCAGTAGGGGATTCATCTAACTCAGCTATAGCCCTATGCAAGCTAAGCATTTGGTCAAGCCTCAGGTTCCTCACAGTTGACAGAGAAACACCTGCACTTCCAGAGGGGTATTTGTTTGATYTGTGGTAGATGTCTACATTAGGCAGGAGGAATCACAATCTGAAAATGGCTGTTTTCTTGAATGACTATGGAAGGAGCCTGTTCAACTAACTCCTACTCCTGTAGCTGGATTTCTCTGTAGCAGTGCACTTCAGTACATGCTAGCATCCTGATACCCCTYGGTGTCCAGAACAGGACCTACTGTAGCATGTTGCAGGTATTCTCCTACTTTCCGCAGAGACTAGGGTACCTATCGTGGTAATATGAGGTCTATGCAATTTGCCTGGGTGTGGAGCTGCATGCTGCTAGGGCCTGCCCTCATGTGTAGGATTGAAGAAGTGCTGCTYGGTCTGCTAACAGCTGCATAACCTTAGACTTGTCCTAGTCTAAGGTTATCCTAGATGGATAAAAAGAAATGAGATGAATCCTTTCCTTCTCCCTACCCTAGTATGATTACAGGTCTTGCCTTTGACTGTAAATAAATAGCCATAACTAGTTACCCAAGCTTTATTATTCATAGGCAGCAACATTATACARACATCTTGTACTACTGTGCCTACAACCTGGACTGATTTGCTGATATGATTGGGGGATGGGAGAAGAAAGTAGGAAGGAAACATAAGCARTCTTCTCTAATGCAACATATTTGGTTTTTGACTAAGAAAAGGTCATGAAAGGGTCAGTATTTGTATGAAGGTAAATCTTTTCAGACTCTGTACTTTACCTCCCCTCTAACCAGTAGTAATACTCATAAAAGTCCATAAAGTGTCAATTTCTGTCTATTACATCCAAAAAAATCTATTAGATGTTTGGCTTGGGAAATCACTTTTTAGCCTGCTATAACCTGTTAAAAGGTGAGTCTGGTATTATACACTCCTGTTATAAGTTCACAATATATCCTTGTGTTGCAGCCTATCAAAATGGAAAATAGCTTCAAAAGGCTGAAGAGAACTAATTGTCAGTACAATTAACATGYATTTTGCTTTGGAGAGTGAGAATCTCTATTTGCAATTAATTCCAAAATCAGCAAAGCTTTAATTTCTCTGTTGGCACCCACACTCATGCACAACTAACTTGCTGCTGAAAAGATATTTTATGGTCTGTAGTCACTTGCMAAAATGAACCTTCTAATTCCTCTCTAGTGGTAAATGAATGGTTATAGAATCCATTTTTTTCTGAAAACTGAATAATATTGCTTTTAGAACCTGTTACTTGTAGTCAAATTAACTATACAAGATTCATCACAGTATAACAGTTTTCAGGTAGGTAGTGAGTCTAGTTGCACCAGTCATTACTTGGAAGCATATACATGGGCATATCTTTTGTACTGTAAGTGAGGACACAAGTTCTGCTATCAATTTTTAAATGTTATATTTTTTCTTAATATTACGTCAAAATATTAAAGACCAGAGGATGGTTATATAGTTACTATCATTCTTTAGCATTAAAAAAACCATTAAGAATTCACTTTTTCTGCTATACAAATTYGTACACAGACACATGAAATGAAACATGATCTTCCTCTGAGTTGAAAGAGCTGTGTTGATGTATTTCCTGCTTAGATTCGTCTTCCAGAGGCTGATAATAAAAACTTTCYATAATACTGGAAAAAGAAAACTTATTCCTCAATGAATGGAGCCTGAAACTTCAAGTGGAAGGAAAAGGATCTTAATCCTGATTTACAAGGGGGAATTACCACTGAACAAAACTTGTGCAGCCTCTGGAATAAACTATTTTTATCAAAAATAAGTGATCCTTCTCAGTACCTGATGATACTACAACAATGAAGATGAATAAAAATTGCCTATCTATCAATAAGTTTTAAAGATCAAATTCTCTTCTTCTTTACTCTGAATTTATGGAGGCTAACTCCAAAGACCAACATTAAAAAATTATATTTAGACATCTACAAATTGGATGTCTGAGCTAATCAACTAGATTTTCTTCATACTCAATGTGGAGAAATAGGTAATTCAGAGGATAATTCAGATTCTTGTCATCTCCAAAAAGCTATCTTAAGCAAGGCCTGGAGGTGCCTAATTTTCTCCAGTGATTAATAAAGAAACAAGGTGATAGCTCAGACTTTGATAGGAAACATTAAAGATGCTTAAAGCTAGGGCAAATAAATCCCACCTCAAGTTATTCTGGCTTGATAYGTCACAGCTGTGCAACCTTGAGCCTGTTATCCTGTTTTTCTTTATTTTAATACCCATGCTCAGGAATCACATAGTGCCTTAGCATATGAAAACCGAAGGCCCATAATTGCCRTCTCTTCCTTGTACTGTGCGCAGGCAAGTCTAGTAATCAGGAGTGGGTTCAGCCTGCACGTTTCGTGTTTCCCATCTTGGTAACGATTTACATAATACTGTTTATGCCTCTAAGACATTCCTAGAGATGAGAGGATGACTCTCAGTGGATCTTCACACCCCTCACTAAAAGGAAGCTCAGCTAGCAGTAACAAGTACATATTTAGAAGCTGCTCAAGCGAGCATTGTGTTCATTGAGGGAGTCGGGCAATACATCATTATTCAGGCGTGGCAGATACTGCATGAAAATCAAGACTGCATTTTTCTTGGATGACTAATTAAGGTAGAGAACTGTCTTTCCTGTTTTTGTTAGAAGACATTTTTCTCCTGCTCATACTAAACAGGGTCTGAACAGCAGGCAAGCCTATTCCATCCAAAGTTAGAGGCAACCACTGTTACAAAGTACTTGCTTAGTAACTGCGTCACGTACATTAGAAATGCATTGCATCAGATATAGCAGCATGCAGAACCACTCAGYTGGGCTATGGAATAATATCACAGTTTTTAGAAAAAGAACTCTGGCAGGTCTCCCAGGAGGATTCTGACAGCTACTATCATTCATCTGCCTTTGCCACCTGAAACTGGTATTAACCATGAGGAGAAAAAGTGACAGCACAGACTTAAACTTACTTAGATATTGCTGTGACACAGGAACTAGGAATAAACAAAATCAGATACTAAGTAAACATCTACTTTAGGAGAATCAAGTAAATTTTAAATATGACACCAAATGACCGCTACAGATATCATAAAACATATTTATTCTTTATGTGTATTATATCCAGACAGCTAATAAGAAACAGGATCATATAGAATCTTAACTTAGAGAAGTTAAACACCTGAGGTTTGACAAGAGTTGTCTGCTGATATGGCACAAGGAGAAATGACACCTCTAATAGCATGGCATCTAAGGTATCTATGACATTGTGAGGAACTACTTTATGGGAAGTCACTGGGCTTCCCAAACACCTACATGAGCCTGTTATCTTAACTGTTAAAATTTTGACTGATTCTTCTTGAGCTATGAAATCTTCTCCGTGCTCATTGTTTGTATCTTTTCCTATGGGCTGTATATGCAAAAGGTGTTTGAAAATTTCATATCTGTCCTGCAGTTTAAGAGAGTCAARCTTTTTCTTTTAAACTCTCCAAGATTTACATCTACAGGATTTTACTATAGGGTCCCTAGAGAAATAAAATGTTGAGAATAAGCATCCTATCTCAGGCATTCTGTGCTGTCCACTGCACGTACTTAACATTTCTAGACCCTGGACTAAATTGATTCAAACAAAACTGAAACGTAAATTCCACTTGCAGAGGTGCCCCAGAGGATTCCCTAAGTAATTCAGATCAATGTCTTCAAAGTATATTGTCCTGTTAATTTTAGCCTTTTGTGGGTAAAATGCAAAACATTCATTTCTTGAATTATGTTTTATGTTTCATGTAATTTTGGAAACACTGGGAAGCAATTGTTCACAACAGAATTCTTGGGCTACTATTAGCATTTTTTTGTTGTATCAAAAATCATCACACAATCAAATCAAAAAACATAAAAAATCTATGAACGAATGCACACTTAAAATGTGCCCCACCATTTTCCTGAAGTAAATGTTTCTAGGCCTTTTGCTCACAGAAATTGAGACTATTTKAAAGAAAGCAGGAGGTAAGATAGAAAAAAGAACACTTTCCTACAAAATGTGACACTGTATACCCCCCTCTCCTTAGTAAAAAGCATGAAAGGGTTTCCTTTTCAGACAGGGTGTGTGCTCATCCACTTATCCATGCAGCCACTCTACAGTACTTGAACATAAATCACACCCCAAATGCCACGGTCAATTTCTCAGCTGCTGATCTCCATAGGATGCACGTGCATCATGTATTACATGTGTAATAGTGCATCAACTCCTTTGCAGAAAATGAAGAAAGCTCCCACAATCTCCTGAAACAGAACGTGGAATTTATTTTCTATATGTCCAGCCAGGGCTGGGCTGCAATAGGTTCTTAGGAGAAACTCCAGCTGTATGGTACGATGACGCACTGGATGCAGAGSTACTTGAGATAGCTCAGATATAGGAAGTAGTATGGCTATATCAACATGGTGCTCTCTGTAGACTAATTAGTCCCACCAAGAAGCAGGATGTTAATAGTCCAAGCAGACAGTTTTGGGGCACTTCACTAGTAAGAGGATGTGTATCTGCATGGTGCTGCATATCCTCCTTCCCTTTGGGTCCCACTGAACTCTCTGCAAGGAAGCCTATTTGAAACCCAAGGAACACCTAAAACTCACAAAACTTAGCAGGTTTCTGAAGTTGCAAAGTATAATGGAGTCTGTTTCGTCAAACCCTCACAATGAAACTAAGTGGTTTGTCCAGATAAGACAGCAAGGCGGGGACAACTCTAGGAAGCGAGCTCAGGAAGGCCAGAGAGCTTGTTTCCATTGCTCCAGTGCTGTCTTAAGTGATAGGTTCCAGACTTATATGCCACCACAAAGTGGCCCCATTGCCATGCCTGTGAAAGGAGGGATCTGAGATCACGTGGACACCTAGGTAGGCTTTGAGCTCACAGGGGGAACACACTCCTTCCTGGGGATGAAGAACCATCCCTGAAGCAGGAGTTCTGGAAAGAACTAGCAGTCTAAGCACTAGTCAAAATTAAATGAAGTAAGAGTGTAAAATTATGGAAAGAACTGCTTGCATTTTAGCCTACACACAAAGTAAAGAAGATGAAGATGAAACTTTAAAAGTGTCTTGCCCAGCATTGCACAAAGACAAATGGAAATGAAGGTGAAGAATAAGAATACCAAAGCTTACACCATGTTGCATTGTCCTCCAGATAGTCCTCTGGGAAGCAAGAGAGAAACAGATTCAGAGAATAGAAAAACAAAACAAAACAAAACAGGTTATACCAAACAGGCAACTACAGAGAAGACAATGAGTCTTTATAAGTAGTTCATTGTATATGAGAAATCTTAGATTGTACTCTGCAGAAACAACTGAGATCAATAGATAAAATTATATAATTTCTGAAAGTATTTGTCTTACTTCAGGTGTGATTGTTCATTGCCTAGTATAAGGGTGTCACTTTTGGCACCTCTGTAGCAGAGGGATACGGAATGCTATCTCTGAGTCTTTTAAATGTATGCTTTAGGATGAGATAAACCATGCTTTAGTAGTATTTGATTTCAATTTAATTGTCTAAACTATGCTTAGACAAGTGAATGAAACTATTTCTTTCTCTCCATTAACAATAAAACCACAGATTGTACTGAGATAGTCACCTAAACTAGAAGGTCTAGATAGCTAGTTATGGGTATCTATACTACAGATTTCTATATTTAATCAGAAGAGTCCTAATTTCTGTGGGAGAAACACGGCAGAGAAATAGAGAGGAATCCAGTGACCTGAATGTAAGCATACACTGCAATTTTAGCAGCTCTGAGGTATTTCCGCTTGCCTTCAGGTGACAAGAGGCTTCCTTCTCCTCTAAGTTTTCCAGTAACATTTGGACATCTTGAACAGCATAGACATCTCAAATAATCTTAAGTGGCCATGATAATGGAACAGAAATACCATATACTCTCCTTTAGGGCATCTTATCTGGTCTTCAACCATCAGCCCCTGGAGGAAATGGGCGTCCTGAAGGGCTGCTCTGCCAGCTCAGTCAGATGTCTTAGAAACCCTGGAGTATCTCAAAGAGTACTGCATGTCTAGATGTGAATAATGTTGAGCCTTCCATTTCCCAATCTGTGCGAGTGGTCTACAGCAGGTGGGGTGAATCACTCTCCAAAGGTGTGTGTCTCTCTCCATTGACTTTAGAAGGAGCCTAACTTTTAGGCTCTGTGCTGCAAAGACTTGACTTAGCTGCCTGAACATAGGTGTCTTGTACTGTTTGAGATGCTGCAGCATGTTCTGCTTGGCTCTCAGCTTCTGCTCCAGAAGAATATTGGTCTCTACAAATCCTGTGCCATGTCTGCTGACTCTGTGTTTCAGATACTCTGACGTGTCTCAAATGGTACTTTACACCCATGCTTAGACAACTCTCTCAAGATTTAAATAATTTCCTGAATAAATCTAATGCATTTTAAGCCTGTTATACCACTACTATTCCAGGATATTTCATTTTTTTTCTCATTTCACACAATTATTTTGATTTATTTCTTGTTTATTAAGACTTTTGATTTATTTCTTGTTTATTAAGACTTATTGGTCCCAACTATGACAATAATACAAGAAAACACCTCTTCCTGTTGGAATATTGTAGTTGGATTAATCAAACAGTTTCAGCCAAGGATGAAGGAGCACATTTTCAGAAGGGCTCAGCACTGGGTGATTTCGGTGTTGGCTTCTTATAAGAGCTGCTTTGTGAAACATACCTGATAAAATATGCTCAGCTGAATTAAACTTATACATGGGCAGCTGAGTAGGGCTGAAAAATTTGGCTAGTGTTTGTATAAAATTGAGATGCAGAGGAAGTATTTTCTATAACTTGGTCTGTTCTGAGGACATGCTCTCTAAGCCAGATGACAGCAGAATTGTTTGTCATTTCACCTTTTAAGATTTATATAGGTTCATGTTTGGACTTTGCTATGACAGTTTAAAGTAAAGTGGTTTGGGGATTTTATTCATAAAACACTGTCAAAAAACTGCTTCACAAGGAAAAGTTTCTGCAACATAGAAGTAGGTAATAATAATTCCTTACATATGTATTTTGTATATATAAAAAACAAAAGCAGCTTTGATGGCTTGATGTTACTGTCAAAATACTAATATTGTGGGGTTTTTTTAGTAAGCAATAGAAAATGATCAGTGCACAGACCAGAAAACTACTTTGAGTGGGATTCTTCTCAAGCCCTCTTAACAACACAAGGGTTAGGAGGATCTAAGTGAAGTTGGTCCTCCAGGCTCTGTCTATAGTTAATGAAGAGAGATATGTGATTGAAGGAATGATTGAGCACATTAAGTGCAATGGATCTCATGTAGACAGGATGAATTGAGCTACTGTGAGGAAAGAGTGCAGCATTTATATCTTTCTGGATAAAATTACCCAGGCTGGCAAGAGATGCAGGCAGTGACCTTTCCCAAGCACTGCTCAGGGACTACAGCTCTGAAACGATGCCTTCTGCTCTAATCCACATAAGCAGCCTTTCCTCGCTCCAGCTGAGGTCAGTGGCCATCTCTAACTTCAGGGACTGTTGGTCTCAATCCAAAAGGAGATAACATGTGCATCGCTGCCATTTGGAAACGGATTTGAAACCAATACTCATTGCTAAGAAGAAATGAACAGTTTCTAATTTAAATAACACCTGCAAGAACAATAAATAGGTATTTGGCTGCCACACTTTTAAAAGTAGGAGCAGCAAATCTAAACTCTTTGTTTTTTCTGAAACAATGGGTGAATAAATCTAGTTAAATCATAGGGGCAAATTCCGTTTTGAAAGATTATAAGTTATTATGAGTTATAAAGAAATACCTGCACTGGAAATTTTCATTCATTACAGTCTTTAAAGGCCAGCAGCATATGACACATCTTTGCTTTAGTCAGGGTGATAATTATTTTGGAAGTTTGCAATTTAAAAAAGATATTAATATGTTTGGATGTGTTTTCCTTATGTGAATATGGAATGCCTCTTAAATCTCTTTTTCATTGCAAAAATGCTTTAACTGCTCTTACTGTATAGTAGTAATCCAAGCTGTACTTTGCTCCCAACCTTCCTTTTTGTGCTCTTGCTCCCACTTCCTCTGCTTTCAACCTTTAAATTTGTCCAGAGTGTGATCGAAACCTACTGGCTTCAGCAACGCTTCACTTCACCTTGGCCAGTTCTAGGACACAAGAGCTGGTCCTCTGAACCCTGCATGGAAGGACATGCATGCATAGCTGGCAAGCATCAGGGAAGGCTGCGGTGCAAGCGGCACACCGAGCAGGAGCACAGCTCCCTGAAATCTTGGCTTCCCAACCGGTGGTGGCTGCTCCCAGCCAGGTGCTTCTCTTGCTCCAGCCCTGAACATGACTGTCTGGTCTCTTGGATGGCCTGAAAGTTTGCATGAGCAACAGGAGCATCGGTGCCCAGGCATTCAGTGACGTGCTCAGCAAGCTGAAGTTATGTGATATGGTTTGTTTTGATTCAGATGCTTTACAACTCTTTAATTTTTCCCATTGACTTTACCTGAAGACATTTGCTGAGATAATATTAACAGCTCTAATAATTAGCCCACTAGAAATCTCTAGCTATGTAAATAGCAAGAACAGTGAAGTCCGAGATGTCAATCCAACGATGGGTTGTAGAGAAAACAATCTTATGTTAAAGTCATGATTTTGAAATGCTTGAATAAATAAAACAAGATTAATGATCACTGGAAGTTCTGATAAAAGTCAATTTTTGACTTTTGTTGATGGAAACAAAGCAGTTAATTTTACAATTGCATTAAAAATGGAATAAATGAATGTACCTTTAAAAGCATATATGTTAAATAACAGGCTGCTAAAAATTAATTTAATATTTTTAAAATATCTGATGTGTTACCTTTTCAAAGAGCATTCATACTGCAAAGTACTTAGCTTATCTGTTTATTGATCTACAGGAAGGAGCTTATTCTCTTCAAATATTTCTAATACATAAAACCTGAGTCATATTGCTTCCCTAAAATGCAGTTCTGTACTATTTCCAATGAGGAAAGAAATATTTACTGAACAGTGGAACACTTGGCATAGAAATTGTATGGAACGATTATGAAATTATTAGAAAACCTTTATCAGAAGATTACCGCTTTTCTATCACATTACCGAGCCATTTGTGCTAGTTCAAATGGCATGCGTTTTGCCTTACCAGCCTATCCAAACTTGTGCCAGCAGCAGTTGTAGGTCGCTCCTCTGGGTTATAAGGTCTAAACCGGGTGTTGAAGTTCTCAGGGACAGAACGAGATGATCTCATTGCAGATGCTGGTTTAGGCTGGCCACATCCTTGGAAAACCTGAAAAAATCATCACAGGTTGTATGACAATGCCAGAATAAGAGAAGCTGATATTTTATGGAAGTATTCTCTATTTCATATATTTGAAACTTTAGCTTTGATTGACATTTTGTTAACAGTGAATTGAGCACTCTTTCTACATTAAAACTCAGATTAATAATTATACTTTAATAATTACTCAGTATAACACTATACAGGGACCTTAAAAACACTTAAATCAGTACAGGAAGGTGATTGTTCTAAGAAATTAACACCTGAAAACATTTTAATTTCTATCTGCTCAGGAAGAGAAATGAACAAAAGGAAGTCCTCTGTGGCAGGACTCAGTTGATAATTGTTTCAGATTTTGTTAAAAGTGTTATTTATCCAGAATCATAACTCATTCATAATCCCTGTTCACGGCTATCCCCACCTGGTAATCTTGTTTGTAGTCTCAGTGAAAAGGTCAATGATGAAATAGTCTTGTAACTGGATTACCTTCTTATTCCCTAGTAGGTCTTTCTCTAGATGAGGGTTGAGGCATATTGAGTGAGCAATAGTGAGAGTTATTTTTGGCTAGTGTACTTGCTTCCTAGGTATAAAAAATAATGTTCAGGCTTATGAAATGTTTCATATGTTCCTGTTTGGAAAAAAGTTTTGGTAGCGTATATATTGCACATACTAAAAGACTCAGAGGACACATTAGACTACTGGATAACGAGTATAAATCTAAGAGAATCTGTTACAGAAGTTGCTCTGTTGAAGGGGGGTAGAATATTCACATAACTAAATTTTTAAAATGCTCTGACGAAGTAGAGTCCTGCTGCTTGCTTTCATATCAACTTTTTCAGTTCTGGGATCATTCTTCTCTTATGAGCATTGTATTTTGCCTGTTTCGACGTTTTATCTCTCTTGAGAAGGAAAAATAAATAAATCTCAGGATTTCCTGTAATATATTTTTTACTGAACTCTAATGCTAGACACAAATTATTTGCCTAAATTAATTTTATGGTGGTGCAAGTACTGTGTCTTTTGGGTATGACCAGAGTCCTCCTCTTTCAGATGGTAAATAAGGTGGTGGCTATGTTGTCAGCCAGTGATCCCCAAGGCTCATGTTTCGCTTTTAGACAATATTCTGCCTTGAGTAGTTCTCTCTTGAAGTAGGTATGGATATCATGGCTTTTGTTGCTTTCAGGATTCATTACAATTAGCTCTTGGCTAGATTTCCTGATATTAATTTAGAGACCCCAAATGATTCAAAATTTGCTGAAAGAAACTGACCCATGCTAAATTTATGTCCAGTCATCATGTCTGTTTTGGCTCAAAGTCTAGCAAGTCAGCTGTTGTGTGGCCATTGGGATTTTTAATGTATGCATGAAACATTGCTTGGTTGTTTTGAGACTATGTAAGATTTTCTGAATAGTTTCTAAACTCCTCAGTCATGAGGATAATTGGACAATAAATTAATTTAATCATCTAGGAAAGATGATTCTAGTTTGAAAAGTTCTATTTTTTTCAGAAATTTAGGCCAAAATCAATATTCAGAATTTACACATGATTATGAATAATATCGTACATTTTAAAGGGCCAAATATATGTGCTTGGGGCATCAATTGTACTTACAATAATTTACTCATTTCTTTTGATTGAAGATAAATTATGAGAAGAAAATGTAAGAGTTTATTTAGAAATCTATGAAATCTCCTTTAGTTATTTAAGCATTTAGGTATCTGCTTACAAACACAAATGGCAGTTATTCAAAATATGGGACCTGATTCCCATGGTAAAGGAAAATGAGGACACTGAAATCCTTCCCTTAAATTTCAGAGTGCGTGACAGTTAGGCTACTTTTATGGCCATATGAAGAAACTACTAGTCTGAATAATTTATATTTTACTTTTCTTGTGCCATACTGAAAAAAAACCTAGCATACACTAAGTAGCATTTAGATACATATATATATATATATGTAGTCATATAAATAGTTGTTACTTGCAGTTTTGTATGAATAAAATTGCATACAACTAGATAATAATAGAAGTGGAAACTAAATGGCCATTTTTACATTGGGGAGAAGGAATCATTTACTTTTTAAGTGAGCTAGCAGAATTGCTGTAAGAATATGATATGCAGTAGCTATATTTTCAGTGCAAGAGAGACAATTTCTAATTTGCACCCAAGTATTAACTGACAGATGCAAAATGCAAAGCTGATAACCTGATATTAGCAAGTGCTTCCTAAGGAAAAGCACCTGAAATATTTTCTTCAAATAGGTATTCAGAGATACTTGTCAATTTCAGGAAAATATTTAGGTTTCTCATTACACATGCTATGAACTGGCAGCATAAATCTACCCTCCTTTTTTAAAAAAGAAAAACTCTCTATATACTGTGTGCAATTCATCTCATCTGAATTTAGAGAAGATATTCTGTTTGAAATTAAGAAACCTAAATTTAGGTGTGTACATGTAGCTGTCTATATTTAAGCTAAATATGTAAGCTCCCATTTTAGATCAAAAACTCTGGTTGCCCACACGTCATCAGCTATTTCATTTTTCGTGTCCTAGGGTATCCGAGATATCTGCTAAGTCTGTTGTAATAGAGAACTTCTGGAAGACCAGTACTCTGTTGAACTGGCAGTTAAAACTCTGACGCAACATGCTTGAGTGTTTCAAATGAGACTTGACTTCTGTGTTGTTTAGAGATATGAACCAAGCCATGAGATCAAGTCGACATAGCTGCTGCAGAGAGCTGGCTAAATAGAGGATCTACTAAAATGAACTAGTCTTACTGTGAAAAGAGTTCTTTTCCCAGGAGAACTCAGTTTTGAATCTCAGCAGAAAAAATTCATCCTCTCTGAAGTCTTGAGCCATGCTGTTATTTAGACATGTGCTCATGCACAGTGTTTCCTATTGAGTATCTCTGTATGACTGCTCCATTGACTCTCTCATTTTCAGCTAGAATAATATCGATTTTTTCCTGAAGAGCACATTATATTTTTCCTGCACAGGACTCTGGTGAGAACACAGATAAATGAAGAGGTTTGTTAATATGAAACTCTGGGGCTATTTTAAGAAGAAACTTGGACGCAGTTTTATGAAGATTTCCTCCTTATAAATAATACATAGGTAGTCTGCTACGTCATGGAGCTCATTCATTCTTTTAGCTGAGGTAATTGTCAAGAAAGGAACACATATCTACAGGTTAAATTGGACATCCATCAGCTTGGATAAAAAGATTTAAGTCTGCTAATGGGAGAATCGGCTCTGGGGATAGCCTTTACGAAGGAGCAGAAGTCTTGGCATGATAGCCAAATGATGCTTAGAGCAGCTAAACATGTTGATATAGAACCAGCCTGTTTAAAATGCAGAAAATAGTCCAATGTGTTGTATTTGGAGTAGCAACCAAGACAGAATTATACTGATGCAATCAGACTGTAAATTTTATCCATTTTGAAGAAAAACAGATGTTATAGTATCTTTTTCTGCTGTTTTGCAAGTTTTCCTTTATTCCCCACAAACAAACAATCTCTGCAAATATCATTTACTGAACATTCACATTGTTAAAATGAAACATAGGTAGGATTTACTCTTTGATCTGAAACAGGAAACACAGAATCAAAGGTAATGATACTGGCAGCTTTATGGGAAGATTTTGAAGGTCCAGATCCCAGTTTGTTTTGGCCAGGATAAAGCTATTAAAAATGATATTAAATGAATATGTTTTGACCCTCTGAATATGACTCTCTGAGTTACGTCTGCAAGAAGAAGAATGAGGTGTATATCTGCTATGACTAAATCGTAAGTTTTGAATATACAGAATATAAGGCTGTCAGCTGAGAAATAACTAAGCTGCTGCTGAGCCTGTTATGACTTGGAGCTGTACTATGGCACTGTGATGTTCAAATATCAAAAAGAGTGTCATTGACAAATGATGAAGAGTATTATTTCAATAATGCAGATGTTGGTGTGTCTCAGAAACTATCAGGGGAAACCCAGGGTAAGTCTATGGCAACCTGACTGCTACCAGAGGCAGCCCTCAGGCAGCTCCACTGAAGTTTGAGTGGACCTAAATCACAAAGCCTACTCTTAGAAAGCGCAGAAGTGTTGCTTGGCATCTCAAACAGACCAGACTGGCTGTTTTTGCACTCTGTGTGGCTTTGGTTTGCAGAAGGCACTCTGTCAGAATGGCTGCAGATGTTAGATGATGAACCTACAGAAGCTGATTTTGATGATCTTCAGCCTGTTCTTTATTTGGCGTGACTTGCTAGACCATTGCTCCTATCTGAAAAGCATCTGCAGATATTGCAACTGTCAGGAATGTAACTCTCCTTGAGGCAAAATAAGGACTTCATATGGTTGTCATTCAGGGACATGACAGCTTCACCAGATGAGCAGTGTTTGCAGCCTAGAGGTTTGTGGTTAGACATTTTCAACAGCCTGGTGCTGAATACAGATTGCAGAGACATACCAAAAAAATAAAGAATTCCAGCCACAAGATGAATTAGAGGATCTTAGCATAATGCTAGTACCTAGTTAATATGAACTTTGTTAAAAGAATCAACTCCTATCAGCATACACACAATAAAAGTTGATAGCTGAGAGCTGATGGAACAGAGATGCTCCATTTTATGGAGTGACTGGAATTGGTCTGTGCCTGTGTGTCCTTGGTTGGAAGTACAAAGACAGAAGAGGTGTATGTGGCACCTCTATAATTCACTGTCTCAATGATATTAACGTGCACCCATCAAGAGTGGAAGACAGAGGGTCTGCCTCTATTAAAGAAATGAAAGATACAGTGTGAATTTGAGCAATAAGCCCTGACCGTCTGCACTGATTAATTGCTAAATGATTGGCTTTTCCTTGGACTGCCCCAACTAGTATGTTCCAGAACGAAACAGCTCTGTAGCTCTCAGCAGCATAGGCATGAATCAGTTTGTGCCACTTGGCATCAAGGTCAGGCACTGGTCCTTGTCCCTCTTTTATTTATCAGTATAGCCATAACCATGAAGACTATTTCTCAGAAAAATAGTGCTGAATAGGAGGTGCATATTTATAGAAAAAAGAAATTGGAAAAAATCTTCAGTACTACATCAAGTGAAGAATGGAAAGATAAACCATAAAAATGGAGACTTAGGAAGTTCAAGAAATATTTTTCTGTTAATGTCTAAAATTGAAGACCTCATCATTCACATAAAAGCATGCATTCTTTCTTACTTTTTCTACATGTTATGTTGAAAATCGTACATCATTACTCACTTAATTTTGCCTCCATATACGCAGTAACGTATAGTAACTGTGTTATGCCAAACCCATATATTTTTCTCAAATAGAATTCAATATATAATTGCAGTTTGTATAATACAAAACATCACATTGTAAAACTGATAGTACAATTTAATGGTAATGACCTCTGGAATAGGCAATTTTACGGAAATATTTGAAACAGAAGAGGGATTGGTTTTGAACTAAATGTTCTCCAGCTCTTCTGCTGGCAAAGAACATGGAATTGTGGAGAGGTCCTTGATAAAGAAATTGTTCATTGTTATTTGTTTCTTTGTTCTTAATGAATTTGTTCCATTCATTTTAAGAGATGAACAGCAGCATACAACAGTAGCTAAATGGCCATAAATTCTATTGAGTGTGTTATGGAGCCTCATGTCAGACATCAGCCAGATTTTCAAGTGGAGATAGCTTTTTTTTCCATGGATATACCATTTTCCCATGAACACACTGATTGACTTGTGGAAAAATGGTGTGGTTCCTAGTTACCATGTTTTCAGCAGGGTAAAGTCAAATGAAATGGAAAATTGTCTGAAGAAAAAGAAAATGGAATGATTTTAGCATTCTGACTGAAAATTTCTGACTGGCGTCTCAGAATAATTGACAAGTGTGGATCTTTTCCTAGATTAGGTCTGCAATTGCGTTCCATGCACCCCATTACATCTGCAAGGTATCTGTCATTCTGACTGAACTTCTGTCTAAGCGATCAAGTATGTGTAAGGGGGAAAAAAATTAGACTGCAGATAATTGATTCAAAGTCTGCTCATGTATCATCTTTATAGATCTGATATGACATAGAATATCACAGCACCGAATTCAAAGACTTTGCCTTCTTATACTTTTTTAACATTAAAGCACTTTCATGAGTTAAGACCTGAAAAAGATGGATATAACCTGGGAAAATAAGGAAATCACTTTTTAGGAGAAAAATGATCTACCCATAAAATACAAAACCCTCCATGCATATATAGCTCTATTATCTATGAAAATATAGTAAAATAAATTTCACTGCTATAGTTTGGTTTCTGTTTCTCAAGATTTTAAAACATATTTGCTAAGATTTCTCTTAGAAGAAAAACTTTGAAGTGCAAATGGAATTTCTGTGGTTTATTAACCTTTAGAGAAAACAAAATATTTCTCAGGGATAGGACAAACAGTCTGCTCTACTGTAAATGAGTAGTGAGATGAGCTTATGCCAAGGTGAAGTCATTGGATTCTGGCAGGAAACACACTTTCATGACAATGGAAAAACTGAGGACGAAGAAAGTAAAAAGGAAAATGAAATACACCTGAGCCTTGGGTGAGTTTTTAATGAAAATATTTTTTTATTTCTTTCTTGAGGTAAGAGTTGAATTTGCTAAGCTAACCTCCGAAGTATTTGAGATAATTTAGTTGACAAGCTTCTTGATCACTTCTGCCAGAGCAAAGTCTCATCTTGCAGGATGTAGACTGCTTTTAAAATCTAAGTAACTTCACGTAGGTTGAAAGAAAAGAGCCTCTTGAAAGAAATCCTTAGCATCCAGCAGCACTAGGCCTATAAAGAGCATCTAATTTTAGGCTGGCAGGAAGAATATTAACCTCATCCTCACGTCTTTTTTTCCCATGTTTTTCCCATCTACCTTCCCAGCAATGGAAATTCATTGACTTGGATGGCAGTCTAGCCAGCGCCTAACTGACCGCTGGGAGATCAATGGGAGATGGAAACTCTTAATACAGAGAACCTGGCATACCGTTTACTTCAGATTCTGAATTGCAGTGCACTGACGAATATTAAGGAAAAAACATTAGTTGTTAACTACTGGCTCAACAGCACCTGTTACTGAATTCAAAAGGACTTTATTACTATGGGGTTTGGAGATGGTGGTGATCTGTGTACATTCACATGTTAAAAATGGAAAGAAGGAAGATATTAGCATTAACTCTGTTTATTTTCATGTCAGAATCCAGACAAAACTCCATCAAAACAAGGTCTAGTAATCAGAGGCTGCCCAACATAATGATATTTCCCTTGAGTGGCTATTAAAGGAGGTTAAGTGGAACATTTCATATGTTCACCTCAAGCACATTATACTGCAGTCTGACCTAGACAGATCAAAATGTGTTTGGATGTTAATACGAAGAATCACAGATGAGACATGACCAGAAGTTATCAAATGTACTCTGCAGGATATTGCTTACAGAGCAGCAATTTTCAGCAATCTCTGTTTTCTCAAACTGCTTGCAGCTACTAATTTGCAATTTACTGAACAGTACTTTTCTCCCTGACACTTCTGCTTGAAAACTTCTATGCTTATTTAACTAGAGAAAGGATTCAAAAACAACCTGGTGAATTGCTGAACAAACAAATATAAGTTCTAGTGGTCCAGCCAATATTTCTCAATGCCTGGATAGAAAACTGAAGGAGACATTTTCCCCCTTGCTTGTGACACTCAGAAAGAGAGAAGGATTGACTCACACAGTACCTTTGCTGACACCTGCATGCTGTTTTCTTGCATGTTCATGATGGCTTCAGATATCTTGACATCAATAGGATCCATGACTGATTCAATGTTGAATGGTCCCTCTAATCTCTCTGCTACCAGAAGCATAGCATCTGTTAAAACACAAATCAAACATTCCCTTAAAGGAAGGATACCTCCAGSTGCCTCATACCAACCTACTTCCCCACCTGGAGATGTGGATGCTGACTGCTCCAGGGGAGGGAGCATGCCGCAAACATGTGGCAGCAGCACCGTGGAGATGGGTATGCAGCAAAACCTGTCTCCGCAGTGCYGCTTCCTGACTGTCGAAAATATCTTCTTCTGCCACTGCCACCACAGGCTCAAGATTGTACAGGTTAGATTTAATAACAACTGTCACCAAATTATCAAGCTTTGGGTAAAATTATTTCTACACAGCATCATAACATGCAAACAGCCAGTGCTCTGGAGTGTACTTACATAATCTTCTTCCTGAGAAAAAGCAGGTTGACAGAAATAATCCCTGGGGGTATGTTCTTAGAGTTTGTGTGAGATGATGAAAACTTTGATATGATATATCAGGATGTTATAATTAAAGCAGCTGTTCTTTCTGACCTTAATGATCTCATTTTCTTGCAATATGAACAGCAGATGAATATTGGATTTCTGCCATAACACATAGGTATAAACCATGTTTGCCTTGTTATGTTTTGAAAATGTTGTTGAAAGTTGTATGCGGAAAGATATGTCCTTTGTATGTTTTGGATTTTAAAAACAAATTTTTGCTTAATTTACATTGGTGCATGGCTCCAAAATAATTTTATATACGTGTATTCATTAACAAGTAAAATCTAAGCAACTGAAAATAAATTAAGAGCTACAGAAAGGCTTTTTCATATATCATACATGATTTTCACACATTGCCTATGCACTGACACAGCTTCATCACAATTTTTGTGGCAAAAGCCATGCCATAAACTGCAATTTTACTCTACRTTTGAACATTGTAATTCATTCTGGTTTATCATGAGTTAGCATTTTAAATTTCCAGCATCTAATTAGCTTTAAACAGAATATATCTGCAGCTTTAATACAACAAACAAAAATCTTCATGTGCTCTCTTTATCCCCAAATCTTAGACTCCAGATACTCTGGTATTAACCAGAGTACTTTTCAAAACAGACCCCACTTGTGTTTTGCTTTGGTAAGTACTAGACTCGTGGCAGCTCTCTCCAGAAGATGTGAAGCATCCCATGGACCTGATGAAAGTGTTAGCTGTGCTCTTGGATGGGCAATCCTGGGGCTCCTTTCCAGCCTACATCCTTCCTCCCTACAGAAATCCAGCTGTGTGGATGTATGGGAAGAAGAGACAATTGAGCCACCGACTCCCAGGCACAGTCAGACCTGAGGGTAAGGACACGTTCACATTTCAGATACAGTTAATATGTGCCTAAAAATCCCACTGAAATTGAAATCACTTGTCATTTGATACCTAAGCACCTTTGAAAACTTGTGTCTAATATTTCACAATACCTTTAGGTTGGAAAGTGTGGATTTCCAGTCATTTGGCATGGGGCCTAGAGCATTTGTTGCTAATTATGAGAAATGACGAGATAGCAGGCATTCGGTTTCTAACAAAAGTGTTATTTGGGTTGGCATTATTTTAAAATCTTTTTAGATTAAGCCATATCCAGTGGGAAAACAGTGAAGACAGCACCTAACTTTGATAGAGAAAATCAAGTAGTTTTCATACACACACTGATACACACATGCACACACATACRCTTAAAGATTCCCATGATAATTCAGCATTTTTTCCACCTGCAAAGATAATCTGATAATATAGTTTGGTACAAAGTACTTTCTTCCTTGCAAATTCAGAATGACTTGTGGAAAATATACATGCCTTTGCACTTTGTGAGTCAGGAGATCAGCCTAAATCCTAACTGCTGTAACCAGTATTAGAAAATATTCTGATGTAGGTTTTGGTGCCTTGGTTTAGGTGGCTTCTTAGTTGGGGGTTAGGGTTAAGATTAGGATTAATTAATGTAGAAATCAACTGGTTTTATTTATCTCATTTTTCCTACAGGAGCTTAAGTTAAGGTACCTACGTACCTCTTTGCACCAGTTCACTCCAGGTTTAGAATAAGCAGGTGGAACAAGCCCGGTGCTGGACTCAATCAAGTTCATGGCTGGGATAAGGGATTATGTTTGTAGAAGCGTAGGTGGGTAAATGCTACTATGAGATGGGAGCTGGAGATATAGAATGAGAACAGGTGCTGGTTTGAGACTACTTGCTTTTCCTTCCTCTGGTAAGGGGGGGCTAGTTTTAACATAAATCTTGGAGCGAGGTTATAGTGAAATTTCCTCTATATTGCATCATTTGCAATATAGARTGCAAGAAGCACTTCAAGAAGCACTCTATAGTGCTTCTTGCATTCTATATTGCAAGAGTGCATCATTTGTGACTGAAAAAGAACGTCTCTTTAACTGCAAAGGCAGCTTTACCTTCAGCAAAGTCATTTCAACTTCAAAATTAATAGTACTGGGAGATACAAACTAAGATCTGTTCTTGTCTTAGTTTGTATCACTAGAAAAAAAAACTATTTTAGTTTATCAGCTTCTATTTTCTGAATCTTAACCCTGTTCATAGCCTTAGCCTTTGCTTTAAAAGTAGCCTGAGTTTTTGTAGCGGAAGTGGGCAGAGAGTGAGAAGAGCAGGTAATGCCTGGCTGCAAAGGTCTCTGTGAGCTTAATGCTGTGTTGTATCCTTGTCTGATGTGGTTCTGGCACAGGTCTAATGGTAGGTTCAAGGGCTTGGGTTCAAGTTAGGGTTAGAAGCAAGTTATGGTTTAATTACATGGGCTATAGCTGTATGCTAAGATAAAGAAGGAGAAGGAAAAAAAGAAAAGAGGAGCAGAGAGCAAGATCAAGCAACAGACCCCTGGTTATCTTTATTCCTAAATTCTTACCTCCTTCTCTGGCTTGAAATTATGCTGGATGATTACAACCCAAATGTGTAGAGAAGTCTACCCAAAACAGTATAGATGGGAGACAACAACATCACTTAACCYTGGAGCCCTGCAATCTTTTATTTAGTGCTATAGGGTAACCATGTGGACCAACTRGTTAAGAAGGAAGTTTAATTTGGAAGCAATCCACACCTTATCCGATGACAAATACCTCTTTATATTAACATCTTTATTTTTATTTTGGAGCTGAGAGGTGAGACTGGGTTGGTGTTAAAGTAGGGGCATATTCAGGGACCTATTTGAAGAAGCAAAGGCTGATAAATGGGATAAACACTAGGATGAGAGATGAGGGGTTTGAAGAGCTCAGATAAAACAGGTTCCTGCTGCCACATTAGTTCTGAGGTTGGCACTTTCAGGTATGCTTTCAGATAAACTTCATTTTAGGGTTAGTTCAGGGGGTAAAGACTAGAAAACCTGGGTGATGACATGGTGTGGATGAACTGYGGTGCAAAACTGAAAATTGACGTTGTTTGAGAACTTGTATAATCTCTGGTTTCAAGTGGATGTGTGGGGCTGTGGTTGATCTAGTGGTGGCTGGCCTGCTAGATTATCCCTRACTCCCTCTGGTAGGAGTACAGGGTCAGCCAGGCAGAAGAGGATGAGCAAGTGCTATTTCAATGAATTCCCAAATGATTTTCCTACCTTGCCAGCGTTTGTCTGCCCTCTTCCCTTTACCTGTTCCCTCACCATCACACTGTCCCTAAAATTAAGTCTATCCACACCTATCCAGAATGTCTTTGACAGACCTAAAGAAGCCTGAAGAGCAAAGCAATCATAATATGATTATGACAATAATATTGACAGTGTGCAGGCCTCTTGGGAAGCATAATCACTACTCCAGTTAACTGGCCTCTATCTACTGAATTTTTAAGTTAGCTCTCAGACTAAAATTCAAGCTTAATTTCCTGCCCATAAAACTTACTCCTTCAAAAAAAAAAAAAAAAAAAAAAAAAAAATCCTGTGTGTCCTCTTAAGCTGATTTTCTCCCTTGGAAAATATTTCTTCAGCTTATTAACTTCCATCCTCTTGGTTGCTAACCGTAACCCACACTCGAGCCTAAACTGTTGTTATTCACTTGCACAATTCTGTATGAACACATGCAATGTGTAAACACAAGATAACCTGTGCAATTTAATGAAATAAAGGCTGTTGGGTTGAATATAGTAGAAATCAAGTGAAATGCAATGRTCTGAGATTTATGAGAAGTCAGTTAAAATGTTGTAATGGTCCCTCATAGGCATAAACCCTTCAGATCTATAATCATTTAACAGTGTGTATGGGACAAAAATGTTTTGTTGTCCCAACTTTCTTGTTTCTCCTAAAACCATTATGAATACTATAACAGGAGCTGCTGGAAAGATTTCAAAATGAAATCAAAATTTATGAGTCTTGGTTTTGAAATCTTAATTTTTAAGAACAGATCCTTAAACTCAAAGAGAGTCCAGTTCAGGGGACTCTGTGTGGGTTTAATAATTTCTCAGTCAGCTCAGACAATAGATGCAGAGAGTTATTGTCTGTGCTATAAAAAAACTAATGATAGGTAGTCATTAATTGAACACCTGCTTTTTATGTTGTTAACAAATTTGTACTGACTTATTAAAATATTCATGTTCTTTAATTTTAGTTCTTACGTGTTTTTTGAACTCTTCTCTCCTAAGGCTAAGCGTATTTCTTCTTTTTCACTACAGAACTTGGCAAATCGCTTGTATCTAGCTGAAGGGCGAGCAGATCAAGAACTCAGTTTAAATAATTCTTGCATCATGGGTTTATTAGCAACTTGGGCACAAAAACGTGACCAACTACTCACTATTTTATCAAGTGTTCCTGAAGCCAGAGCACACRGGCATGCAAAGCAGTCTACATGGCATACTAGATTTGCAGTTAGGACTACAGCTTTCAGACAGACATGTTGCTTGCATACTGCCGAAAAGAGGAGCAGAGACCTTCCTGGTGCAGGCAAAAACCAATCAACTAGAAAGGCAAGGTATATTCCTAAGGAGAGACTTGCCACAATACATTGCTGCTGTCTGAGCACAGTAGCTCTGGGGAATATAAGTAGTATTCTCTTGCCCACGCAAATAAACACTATGGGGTTTTGCTTGTGGTTCTTAGGAAGACACTGTTTCAGTCTAAGCAAAATATAAAAGAGATCCTAAAGATATTTACTTTCTTTTGCTTTACCTCACAGAAAATTAAAAAAAGGGGGTTTTATAGTTGCTATTTTAATGAGAAGCACATGACAAAGCTGATTATGTTATTATTTAATTTAAAAATTCAGAAGGATGTGTGAATTTGAAGATATGTTAATGTTTTGTGAACTTTGAGGATCTCCAAGTGAAATGGATAGAATGATAATACAGATAGACAAAAGTCTGCCTATAATTCCTATGAGCTACATCCAGCTACTGTCTTTCAGTTAACTTTACACCAAAAGTGATACCTTGTTCATGTTACATTTCCTCCAGGGTAGGTTTCCAGAGAGCTTCCTATTAAATCCTGTGTTGAAACAAAGGTAGCAGAGACAAGGACACTCATTTATGAGGCATATGACAACTAAAAAAAAAAAAAAAATCCAAACCAGAATGAAACACAGAGTTAAAACAACGAACGGCCCCTTTTTCTTGCCACCTTTCTACTAGCAGAAAGATATGAGAGGAGGAACTTTTCAGTACTTTGCCTCTTGCTCCCTTAAAGACTCAGGGAACTGATAAGTGAAAGTATTTTTTGGTCTGTGTTAATTTGACTGCGACATTTTTTTCTTTTTGTGCACATCTCTGTTGATCTTCTACTCTTAAATTATCAGTGAGATTCCACAAGTGGCTTAGCTTTCCCCAGGGAATTCCAGAAAAGCATCTGTGGATGAATGCTCTTAAAAGATTGTTTATTAAGGGAGATGAAGGATGGTAAATTACTGAGATTGCATGCCCTTCACAAAATCTCAAAGTATATTTTATTTCAGAAGCAAGAAGAGAGGAAGATCTTATCTTGTATTTGCTAGGAGGAGCTTTCTATTATTTCTAGCCGTATTTAACTGATCCTAACAATTAGCTATGAAGAAATGCAAAGTGCTTATTTATATATTGCCTTGTGAAAGAAGGTAAGGATAAGTATTATTTGAAAGCTTCAAATGATTTTCTATGTTAAGATTACAGGAGAAGAGAGAAGAATCCGTTGTAAACAGACTGAGCAACTTATTGCAGTGGAACACRACTTTGAGAGTGGCAATGGTAGTTTTGGAAAAGACTGTAAGTGTAAATATACTGGGCTGCAAAGACATGCTCTTGAGGTGGCTTCCCATCCTTCTGACCAAGAGCAGGGGGAGGTGGGCATTTGGGTTGTGTTTACTATGTCACGCAGCTAGAAGTCAGTGGATTTTCCATTATGACACTAAATGTAAATAACAGCTACAAAATCTTCACAGTGTTAAATGTTAAAGTAATGAAACAAAACAAAAAATAAAATTGAAAGCTGAATTATAGCCCATATGACTTTTAAAAAATATAGTAACAACTGAAATATATCCCTATAATATTCTGCCAAAACTTTTTACTGCCAGATTATGATTTACTAATAAAATTCAAGGACAAGAGGAAAGTAAAACTCCACCTCTTGTTTAATGAGGTGCTGAGAACGCTTTTCTCAGAAAACAAGAATAAGTCACACTAGGGATGCCAAAATGACTATTTTCCTTAGGGTCCACAGTCCCTTTTTTCACATTATTATGTGTATGAGAACATTGTATGATTCTATTTTGATGTGGCTAAAATGACAGATCTCCTTTCTGAATATCATTAATCTCTACATAAATATTGGCATAATATTATTCTAATTCTCAGTCTTCCTCCCACATCCTGCTCCTTTTTTTTTTGGTACTTTGCATCTGTGTAAAGGTGATCTCAATATGCATTATCTGGATATTTATTTATCAATATTCTGTTAAGATTCTCTGTTAAGGTATATAAGCACATTGACTGGACCCTGGCCTGAGGTTTAGCTAACTGAACAAAACAAGAGAAACTTGATGGATGGACATGGCATGAGGTTTTCCTGGAAGTGAAAAAAGTAATAGAGTGAGAAGCTGAACAAAGGTCTCAGTTAGTGCTGTGAGAAATGGTTGGATTTCACTGATGATTAAGGGCGGGTAATCTGAGAGACAGCTGAGAATCATAGGTACCTGGAGGGGGCCTTTCGAGGAGTAAGCAAGGTTTTGCAAAGCCAACAGCAGCCCTATCAGTAACATCACGTAAGGTCAGTATTACCCTGGTAACCATTTCAGCAATACCAAATCTGGGTGAGGATATAGCAAAAGAGGRACCAACAAGGGAAAAAAAGCAATTGGGGTGGGTTGTTTATATGKGAGAAGATCTGGGTGGAGAAAGAGATGGATCAAGGTGGGCAGGGGAAGAAAAAACATGGGAAAATGCAGAGGAAGTGAGCTAAAAGGGTTGGTCATGTGGAAGTACTGCTGGTCAGTACACTTGTTTGCCACTTGATTACTGCAGTCTGCTCTATTTTCTTATTACATGCTGTTCCTAACCGTTTTCTGGTTGCGAATTTTAATGTGAGCAYGCTGCCTATTCTCTACATTTGTATGGGCTTGTATATATGTTCTGCTAATGTACTTCAAGCTGGACTAGCTGGCAAATACTAGGAGACCAGAATCTGGAAAGACCCAAGGTCTGACCTGGAGACCAGGTAAAGTGTCAGGGGTGYGGGTTTGGATCCTGGATGGGCTTAATATCTGGTCTGGGGTCCAAGGGAGTCTATCTTAGCATTCAASGTGTACAGTTATGAAGGAATAAGTCCAGGTTTCTGGCTTACCCTCGTAGGGCTGATGTCTGAAAGCTGGTTAGTAAACAATGATATAACAAAAAGTACATCAAKACTTCCTGCAGGAGAGACAAGGATCCAAAATTCTCCCTCACAACTGAATTACTAATTAATTAATAAGGCAAACTTTAAAAAGAGATAAATGAGGGTAGATAATCAGATCTAACCTTTTATTACGTAGGTTGAATTTCAGATAGGAGAACAGGCAGATTTAAGAATTATACTAGTTTTGCTATTTCTGATCAGCTATGTCACTTACTCCTTAAAAAAAAAAAAAAAAAAAAAAAAAAAAAAAAAAAAAAAAAAAAAAAAAAGAAAAAAAAAAGAAAAAAAAGAAAGTCAATAGTTTCAGTGAGCTAACTTGTTTTCTACACAATTTTTTAATAATGGATTATTTTCAATTACTCTTGCAGGTTTTGTATCTAACTTTCTCTTTTATGTAGAGCAGCACAAGAAATCAGTTTAATATCACGTACAACATGTATGAAAAAGATACTGACAGGCAGTTGTCATATTGTAGCTGATAGCAACAAAATGAATTTTGTAGCGTGAAACACAAATTCACTAGATTTCTCTGAGCATTTCTCATAACATACATTTTTCTTCCATGGATTCAGAAAATGACCATAGTGAAAATGCTTTGGCTTCTTTCTATAGCTTTGAGCAATTCTACATAATTTAGTGCATTGTTATTAGGAGATGAATTGTGTCTTATACTTGTTTGGGTATTCAAACAATAAAGAAAGTAGCAAAGACTAGGTAAAATAGTAACTCTTTTCTATGATTATTATTCTTCCATTRCTTTACAAGAGCTGAATACCAGATGTTGTTCTGAACTAGACTTTCAGAAAATGTTGTCAGTCATCAAGAATTCTGTCTGAATATTTGACATGAAAGAATGAATAAAAGATGGTATATACATATAATCTCGTTGCTTTATTCTTAAGACAAGAAATGTTTAAATACTCCCATCAAGAGTAAGTTGTTAAAACATCAGCATCCCATTGTTGTCACAGAATCAGTAAGGTTGGAAGGGACCTCTGGAGATCATCTAGTCCAACCTCCCTGCTCAAGCAGGGTCACCTAGAGCATGTTAGACAGGGTTGCATCCAGGTGGGTTTTGAATATCTACAGGAAAAGAGATTCCACCACCTCTCTGGCCAACCTGTGTCAGTGCTCCGTCACTCTCACARGAAAGAAATTCCCCCTCATGTCAGGCAGAATTTCCTGTGCTTCAAATTCTGCCCATTGCTTCTTGTCCTGTCGCATGGGACAACTGAAAAGAGTTTGTCCCCGTCCCCTTGACACCCTCCCTTCAGGTACTTGTACACATTGATAAGATCCCCCCTCAGTCTTCTCTTCCCCAGGCTGAACAGGCCCAGCTCTCGCAGTCGTTCCTCGTAGGGCAGGTGCTCCAGCCCTCGGATCATCTTTTTTAGCCCTACACTGGACTCTCTGCAGTAGCTCCATGTCTCTCTTGTACTGGGGAGCCCAGAACTGGACACAGGACACCAGATGAGGCCTCACCAGGGCTGAGTAGAGGGGCAGGATCACCTCCCTCCACCTGCTGGCAACACTTCCTAATGCACCCCAGGAGACCATTGGCCTTCTTGGCCACAAGGGCCCATTGCTGGCTCATGGTCAGTGTGTCATCCACCAGCACTCCCAGGTCTTTCTCTGCAGAGGTGCTCTCCAGAAGGTCAGCCCCCAGCTTGTACTGGTGCCTAGGGTTATTTYTCCCTAGGTGCAGGACTGTGCACTTGCCCTTTTTGAACCTCACGAGGTTCCCCTCCACCCATCTCTCCAGCCTGTGCAGGTCCCTCTGAATGGCAGCACAGCCCTCTGGTGTGTCACCCAYTCCTCCCAGCTTGGGATCATCCTCAAACTTGCTGAGGAGGCACTCTGTCCCCTCATCCAGGTCATTGATGAAGAAGTTGAACAGGATRGGACTCAGTACTGGGCTCRGTGGAGCCCTTGGGAACTCCACTAGCTGCAGGCCTCCAACTGGACTCTGTGCCACTAATGACAACCCTCTGAGCTCTGCTATTCAGCCAGTTCTCAATCCATTTCTCTGTCCACTCACTTAACCCGCACTTCTTCAGCCTGCCTAGGCTCAAGAGGATGTTATGGGAGACAGCACCAAAAGCCTTGCTGAAGTCAAGGTACACAACGTCCACTGCTCTTCCCTCATCTACCCAGCCAGTCATTCCATCATAGAAGACTATGAGATTGGTTAAGCAKGATTTCCCCTTGGTGAATCCTTGCTGACTACTCCTGATAACCTTCTTATCCTTCACATGCCTAGAGATGGTATCCAGAACAAGCTGTTCCATCACCCTTCCAGGGATGGAGGTGAGGCTGACCGGCCTGTAGTTTCCTGAGTTAGTAAATTAAAAAAAATCCTGAGAGATACATAGTGGTTACTGTCTGCTCAAGTCCATTTATAAAATTTGTTTTGACATCTACTACTGTGAATAATTCTTTAAAGATATGTAGAATTTGGAATACWGAAAAAATATCTATCTTTCTGACTCTTCTTTGACCATATATGCTCAAATAGTTGAAGATAGCAAAATATGGTCTAAAATTCCTTATTTAATGCATCCTTTCCTTGGTAAAATACTCCTGGATATATTGTTCATATTATCTTAGGCAAGTCATAGAAATTAGAACCTCAAAGATCTTTTCAGCCATTCCACTCCCAATGCAGARTTATTACCTACAGTATACATTCACCAGTGATGTCCAGTCCAATTTTAAAATAGCTCAAACAATTTTTTCCCATCTTTCTTAGAAAGCTATTTAATTGTGTATTATACATTGCTATTAGAATATTTTTTCAGTTATGTAGTGTAACTTTTCTGCTGCTTAATTTCATTTGATTATTCTTAATAAGCTATCTCGTATCATCCTAAACAGTTTTATTCTTTTCTTGATATTTACATCCCTCAGATATTTGTGGACATCTATCATACCCTTTTTTAGTTTATGTTAGGTCATGCTTTCCATGCTCATTCTTTTACTATTTTCATAAATAATTTTCTCTGGTACTTTGCTTTTCTCTTTATTTCCTGTAAAAGAGCTCACTGCTGGTACGATGTCTAGAATTGATTAATGTTTTATAGTGGGATCTCATTAGCATTGTTTTGCAGAGGCTCTTTTTGGCCCACATTTCTAGCTCAGAAAATTGGTCTGATTCTCTTGATGCATCTGATGTCCTTATCTTCTTCATCACAATTGATTTATAATTCATATTCCCCATGTCACTCCTGATGCACATTTTTTCAAGAGTCTCCTCACATTCCGAATTTACTGTAATTATGTCTTCTGCACTGGTTTTGCTTTATTTCTTACTTGTATTTCTAAATTTTGTACAGTAGACTTTTTTCCAACCTCGATAGAATTTACAGTTCTCTTTGGAAAACATAATTAATGAGCTATTATCTCTTCTTGAGAAGTGATACATATTCCACTTTAACAAGCAACTCATTTCAAAGGATTGTTTGGTTATTTCAGCAATAACTTTATCCATTAACTTTGTGCAGTCTATACCTAAACTTTCTATTGATAAGTGTGGTGTTATCTATGACCTAAAAGTCTTCCTTTGTAAAAGCCATGCTTGAATCTTGCCATTTTTATTGACAGTTTACTGACTTATGGAAAGACTTTGGTCCTTATTCTACTTTTGCTTTTCCTTGAGTGTTGCATTTGTCTGTTCCATATCCTCTCTCTTCTACTGGATGCAGTGCATCATTGTCAAGATTATCAATGATTTTTCTAACCTATCTGAATATGGAGACTAATTTTGATATCATCAATATTAGCTTTCCATYTTAATGTAGTAAGTTTAAATATTCCCTTTATATCTCCCAAATATAACCAAGCAAAACTTAACAGTGTAATTTGCATCTTCCTTTGAATGTCGTTGTATCTTTTCCTCATGCTGCCATCTTTTCCTCTAGGTATAACCAACCAAATACATCACCATGTATCAACACAAGCTACTTTGCAGTCTTACCAACAATCTCTACAGGTCTTGATCCAAAGGTCGCTGAGGTAGACAGGAAATGAGTTASATGGTTGAATGCAAGGTCCTACATGTGAAATGGAGCAGTCCTAAGCAGTAGCATAGCATAGGGCCTGACTGGCTGGAGAATGGCTTTACCGAAAAGGCCCCAGGGGCCCTGGTGGATAGCAGGCTCAACATGAGCCAGCACTGAGCTCCAGTAATGATGAAGGCAAAACGTGTCCTTGACAACATCAGCAAGCGTGTAGCCAGCAGACCAACTTCGGGTGACATGAGGAGGATGCCTAGGTGTTAAAGTTCATTGCCTATTCCAGCAAAAGAACAAGGGTGCAGCAGATAAAACTAGAAGATCATATTTTATTCACTTCTTAGTATTATAATAATCCCATGCTAATCGCATGACTATGTAGAAAATTGTTTTTTGACAAGTTCGACCTTTTATTCTGAACCAAAGAAAATTTTGACTTTGTTTCATGTGGGAAAATACAATTATTATCAAGATTCAGAATATACATTTCCCAGGTACCAAAGCCAGAGTTTTGAAYAGACAACTTGAGAGTAACATCTTTCATATTACTTTGCCACTAAGCTGACTTTATTTCTTTCCTTACTATAAATAAACAATCAACCTATGGCCAGCTTTGCTAGCATGAGTCTGTCCATGTTATAGCTCTTAGGGAGGTGTCACATATAGTTGCAAAGACAAAATTGATTTTTGTCTTTCATCTTATTGATTAATATGGAAATGTACTGCAGATATCTCATTACTTTTAAAAGCCTCCCACTATGCAGAGAATTTTTAGATACCTAACAGTATTTTCTCCCAATGAGGCTCAATGCAGCAAATAAAAATAGGATTTGAATATACTAGTGTTTTTTTTCCAGATGAACACTTGAATACTTATGCTGTTATTCCAAACGGCACACCTGCATTCCCAAAAGACTGCGTACATCAAGGCTGTCACAAATCGATACAGCTAGTGTGACTAATCTATCTATTATTTTGACATTTCTCTTGGAAGAAAAGAGAAAGTTCTGTACGTTTGACTAGCTACACTAACTATATTATTGAGATGAAACAAAAATAATCAATAGGAAAGGGGCAATATTATAAAATCCTACATTGGAGTTCTTTGACTTTTTAAAATTATCACTGTTCTTCTCTTTAAAACAACCAGGAGGTCAAAAGTAAAAATGTTTGTCTGGTCTAAAGAAGGTCAAAATAATGTTAAAAAAAAAGGCTCATCACAGAAGGCCACTTGCCCAATATCATCATAAATATTAAKAACACCACAGACTGTGTTGGCCACAAAATAAAAATCTGTTCCCACTAAAACTTTCACAGCAGGAAAAAAATGTTTTAGCTAAGCATGAAAATTTTAAAATTGGAACATTTTTTCACAGGAATTACCAGAAGAATTGCTGGCTGGCTACTTGTTGCTGAGGGTTCCAGGCCAGCAGCCAGGAAACCATCATATTATTTTTCCCTCAAAAATTTTTGWTTTTCTAAAACAAGCATTTTCCAGGAAAAAAATCATCCAATCAGCTTCAGTTTCATCCAAGAATATCAGAGAGATTTATGAATATGAATTAATTATATTTTCCTATAAGAATTCTGGATATTATAAACACAGACAAAGGAAACAGAGATAYAGGATGTCTTGGGATCAATTTGCTGTAACTTGGAGTCTTAACTTTTGTCTATGGTTCTGAGCACTTGTCCCACGTTCCTTGTATGCCAAGTGAAGAGATGTAATTAACTCTGGAGACCTACAATGGGATATTCAATCCATCCAATAAAATTAGGGTTTAAAATGTAGGTGCTAGTTCATTGTGGAAATTATTCTTACTCATCCTCCCTCCAGCGATGGCCCCAAGACCATCAGGCTCTCGCCTCTGTAGTCTAGCCTCTCTGCACTTCTGTCCCACCTCGCCTACCATCTGTCCTCTCTCCTGTGCCAGTGACCTACACTTGGTGCCAACCTGYTTGCAATTACTAAGCTTTGCACACCCCCACTTAATCCTGCTCCTCTGCCTACTAGCACAATGTATGTTGTTGAAATTCTGCTTTAACAAACCTGGGAATCAATCTGGAATGCTAACTCTGATTTCCCTGCAATTGTTCCAGATCCATACTGATGTAAGCAAGAACAGGACATGGATCCACCAGCACAGGAAGGGAGAACAAATGGTAGGTTCTGTCCTATGTTTTGGATCCAGTGTTTATTGCTATCAAAAATAATTCTGATTTCAGATTTTCTGAATGCAAAAACATAAAAAGATATTAACTTTAAATGTTACATGTAGTAATTAAAACAATAACAGTCTCAAAAATGCTTATATTTCCCAAGCAACTGAGAAATGATCCAAGGCCTACTAAAGTCACAAAGCATCTTCTGAATAATTTGATAGGTTTGGAGGTTGTTCATTTTCTACTCTCAAGTTTCACAGAAAGGAGCCATTTTTGTTTCCTCTTGGCTGAGTGCATGGCAGCAAATGAACAACTGTTATTGCTATTGCTGCACTGATATCTGTGGACAGTGCTGGTACAGAAAGAAGCATGTTTTGGCCTGACAGGACTAGTTGGTAATTAAGTTGATATTTTGTTCCTGTTAAGCAAAACCAGCCATGCCAGTTTCGGCTTCACTCAAAACCCCGAGGAGAAAAATCAATGTTTGTCAAATGGAACAGGACAACATCTATGGAGGAAATTAATTTTCATGTTTCTGAAAGAGAACTAAAGGTGGGAGGCAGAACCTGCTCCCGGGCAAAAACCACTATTCTAAAAATTGATTCAACAATGTCTATTTTCCTAAAGGGCTGTTTACAGTTGTCATGTATTTTTCAAGGAAAAGTATTAAGCCAACATCATCTGATATTGGTGAGCTGCACTGGATACTGGATCTGCGAGAAGGGGAAGCTTTTTCACAGGCAGTTAGCATTGCTGTCATTCAGTAACTAAAGAGGGCCACTTAAGAGCTGTCAACCAGGCTACACTTCAATAAGGGGAAAATTTAAGGCATACTTTATGTCCTCACAGCTTCTGCCAAGCTTTATACAGAAAACTAACAGTTAATAATATAAATAATGATGTTTAACTTGCTAACATCGTTCTGCTATGTTCCTCTTCCATGAAGAGAAGAGTACCAAAAGGCTTCGATACCACTTATATATCAGCTTAACAACATCCTTTATCCTAAAACAGATAGGTGATTTCTCTATTTTCTTATAAAAGAAAGTCTGTTCTGAAAAATTAAGTTACATGACAAGAGGCAATGGGCAGAAATTGAAGCACAGGAAGTTCTGCCTGARCRTRAGGRGGRATTTCTTYSCTGTGARAGTGACAGAGCACTGGACCAGGTTGCCCAGAGAGGTTGTGGAGTCTCCTTCTCTGGAGATCTTCAAGGCCCGCCTGGATGCAGCCTTGTCTAACATGCTCTAGGTGGCCCTCTTTGAGCAGGGAGGTCAGACTAGATGATCTCCAGAGGTCCCTTCCAGCCTTACTGATTCTGTGATTCTATGACATGCTCTTTCGAAGGTTAGTTGCATAGATGGAACTGGAACCAGTCTGTCCCGTTGGTGATATGCTCTCATAGGAAGAGTAGAACAAATTAGGCAATAGAAACATTCATTTTCAATTATTTCAGAAGTTCTTCTCACAGAAATGTAAGTTATTAAATTTAGCTCATTCTTCACTCTGAACATATTGCTTAACATTTTTTATTTGTTTATATTTCTGCAAATATTTGTGTGCTAGGTGTTAGTTTACACAAATATCTGTGGAGGAGTTTTATTCATGAGCACATTATTGTGTCTGTGTTCCAGATGAATTTGTTCGGCTTTGTCACACATACAAACCCACAATTTTTTGACAGGAATATGACAAAGAAAAAATTCACTAAAACATCAGTCACTTAGATGTGAAAAGACTGTATGCAAAAGGACAGTTCTTATTTTCCTCTTTCCTTTGATAAGAAGAAATCTCACTAATTTAGAATGAAAGGTGGTCTGACAAGGAAAGAATACCAAACATTTCCACACTTCTATTAGGCCTCATTTTTTCCTRTGGGGAGCCTAAATTATCTAATCAAGGACTAGAAATCCATTTTCTGTGAACTGAGTGGCCAGTAACAAAACTACATGCCAAACTTTGACTGTAATTAATACTTGTATTTTCCTGTAGTATAAATGTTTTAGTAGAACTGAAAATACACATATGTTTTTAAAATCTGTTCTTGAAATTGTAGTGAATCATGATTGTACTCATGATATTACTGTCTGCTTATGGATAGCTCTTTGAAGGAACAACAAGGGACGAAAGAGTGTTAGTACTTCTACTCAGGAACGATATCCTGTTCTTTTCTTTCCTGGACACACGATACAGCCTGGAAATCTCATGGACTAATGGAAAAGCAGACTGAGACTGTATATATGGAGGAGATAACTCCTAATAGACAGTTTAAAAAGCAGTGATAGAAGACTGGCCAACCGTACCTGTCTGACTCGGAGTGCAGTCACACACCTGAAGGAAGGTGATGGTGGCGGGTTGTGGCTGCTGTGAAGAGGTACCAGACCTCCTCTGTGGTAACAAAAGCAGCTCTAAAATGAGATAGGCACACTACAGGGAAAACTATCCYCAGAAAAGTATTCCCAAATATTGCAAGAAAGATGGAGTGGAAGCAGTGTATCAGAGAGGCTCTTTTTGCTAAAATTGAAATAGAGGAGTGTCTTGGTGGAGGAAACTGTAGCCAAAGCCTGCTAGAGAGATGTGAATCCATGGTAAAGAATGGGCCACAGAAGGAGTTTGGCAGAATTGCCTTGTAGAGCTTCGTGTTGTTTAAGAGAATCTAGACTCTCAGAAAAACACTGTCAGGATTTTTTTTGTCTTTCCCTACCATTAGGGCAGCATCTTTGATTAGCAGTGTTACGGAATCCCTTAGAAAGAGAGCTTGCACTGTGTTCCTTCAGATGAAGGTTCTTTACAAGCAGACAAAATATCCTTGTTCATATCCAGCATAGCTATTTCATACTTAGCTAGTCAGCTCCTATCAATTGCTCACTTACATTCTCTGCTAGGTCACTTACATCTCTCTTAGATGAGTCCTCAATAAATAAATATGGAATTTTGTGTGCATTGTATTTCTTTCCCTCYTCTCAAAAAATGGGCAATATTATGAATATCACCAATCCCATCTTATCCAAACACTGCTTGATGGCACAGGAAATAAGATAATGACAAGACAWTTTGAAATGTGCAGCACCCTGCTTATTACTACGTTTCCTGCAGTAAGCAGCAGACCGTGTAAGCATAGTTTAGGGGAAAGAAAAGTCTCTCATGGCGCTTCCATTTTTCCTCTTGCATTACACAGAGATGACTGATAAAAATCCCAAAGATCACTAGAAGCACTGCAATGCATTTTATTATGTCGTAAAATTAACACAGCAGTTGCCATTTTCCCTCAGATAGCATAATCTCATGCACAACTTGGATTCAGTCACCAGAGAGACATATTATTTACCAACAGTTTAACTGGGTTTGAAGCAAGAGATTAAACAGACACTTCTTTTATTCCAGGTATTGGAGAAGGACAAGAGACCACATATCCAAGGTTATTGAATTTCTTGGTAAATGTGTTTGTTTCCRTATCAAATTGTCAGAACAGACAGCAGTCTTCCACCCCTCAAGCTTTTGATAAAAGGCACCTGTACAATGCACTCTGAGGCATTCGGATGACCAATCATTCCCTATTACAGATAAGCCAGAAGAAAAGTAAATCCAAGGAAGGGAGGGCCACCCAAAGTGCCTCACATCAGCTTCATCTCCACAAAAGAGAAAAATTCTATGACTGTTACATTACCAGTAGAGGAGCCAGGAGTTTGCTGGAAAATGCATCCATCAGACTAGGGATCAGGAGATGGCTCGGGATGGAGTAGGGCTTTGTGGCTTTGTCTGGGGGATAAATGTCTTGCAGTTGTTAAGCAAGTCAGCTGTCTAGCCAGAGCTGGTGAATTCTGCAGCACAGAACTGCAGAATGGAGAGCTTCACCCTAGTAACAATCCACCTCTGTCCTTGTGACAGTTTAAAAGAAAAATTAACTCCTTTACTTGAAAGCTTTTCATATTCTGTGTTTCATGCTGTCCCTAATGCACTATTATCAGTGCCTTTCATGAAATCTTTCCTCTCGCTGTCATTATTTATTTAAATTTTTTATTTATTCATTTATTTAAAAACGATCAAAGAATTTTAAGTTTGTCTATCAATTTATGTTGAAAAGTGAATAAAATGATTCCTTCTTTACATTGACTTTAGTGAGACTCATCTTTTTTTTTTACTTTTGCCTATTTATTTCTTATAGATTGTTAAAGATTTGCCTCTTTATACAAACTATTTGTACAGAACACTGAAGGCTCACCCATCTGGATCTAGATACACATTTATTCTGCTTGTGTAGGGCTCTGCTTTACGTGCGCATAAGCATGTGCATGTAGGCACACACATACGCACATCCATCAGTGTGCATGTAAATCTCATAACTGAAACTGTAAGCAGATTTTTTTAGACACACAGTTGTGTATCTGGCTGCAAACAGTAGTTGCTAGCTGGTCATCCCTAGTTATGGCAAATATACTCAGTAGCTATAGTATGTTCATGAATTTTAGCAGAAATCTCCAGTCCTGTAAAAATGTGGGCCCCAAAACCCACATGGTAATTTTGTTTCAGAGTTTAGCATTTGGCTTGGTTCTATTTAACGAAGGAAACTTACTGAAATTTTACCTTCCTTTCCATTGTGAAATTTATACTAGAGACTGGATGGATTTTGGGATTAAGTACGGGACAGGAGAGTGCTATGTATATGAAATGTTATTGGCATATTCTGTGCATCTGCAGGACCTGATTATTTGTATTGTTTAAAACTGACCATTGCACGAGTCCAGCAAAGGAGATGGGCAGAGAAATGGGCAAAAGTCAGCATTCCTATCACTCAAAAATTCTAGCATTTTGAAATGCATTTACATACGAGAATTTTTTAAATACTATTACAATTTACAGTTACTACCTACAGGGAGGGGAAAATACTACAGAAAATAAGGAGATAATGGTTTCTGCTTCACAATTTAGAAAACAGAGCAATTATCTACTCCAGTTCTGGGGAATACCCTTGTGACGAGATGAGGAAGCTTGAAATCTCTCCAGAGCATCCTTTGCCTCAGGATGGAGAAGCCATAATGTCTCATGACCACCCATTCAGAGCAGGGAGATCCCAAGCTGCCCAGTCCTGCATACGGTGCAAGACATGCAAGAGTGCGATGGTCTCTATGGCAGTCTGCATGGCAGTGCTGTAAGGTTTTACAGCATCTGTAAGGTTTTAAACCTGTAAGGTTTTAAATACTTGCTCTACTCCACAAGCTTTCAAATGCAGCTGGAATGATGTGACACACCTGATTAAATGGGTTTGTTCTGACAAACTAGCATTTTCCATAGAAGCTCTTTTTGTCAGCACTTTTGTGACTCAGTCTAGTTGGGAGCAGACCAGCTGGAACACTCTGATGAATGTTTTCACTCAGCAGCATAACTCTGAGAAGCCCGTGTCTGAATAGGCAGAAAAATTAATCCACTCTTCCCATCCTTATGGATGTTAATCAGGATTGTGCATGAGGAGCACTAGCAGTGAAGTGAGAGGACGTCCTCACCAAAATTCTCCTGCTCACAGAGATTTCAGTATGCAAGGTCTGCATTCTTTTCACTCCAACAGGTTTTCAGAGGAAAAATACTGTAATATAAGTGGTGAATTGAACAATGATAGCCCTCGTGGCGGAGCTGTGGTGCGTATCAGTGCATGCAGAACCTTGGACGGATAGGTCTGYGTTCATCTATGGCCAAGGCTGCGGAGGAAACACGGTCATTGTTTTATGTGATAGTAAAACATCAGAAGCCTAACTATGCAATATGACCTTGATTTAAAACTAGTTACAAGTCTCCTATATTGGAAGAATTCCAGAAATGATTCCACAATTTTATAGAAGTTGGGGACAAAGTGTAATGTATCAATTCTGWCTRTGATAAGCAATTTAGGGCCCTGAARAGACACATAAAGAATAGCTTCAGGCATGRATGAACTGCATGTGCATTATCCCTACAGATTAACAAACATAGCATCCAGACAAGCACTTTCACTSTGATTGAAGATATGAGGTGCAGACTTTGATCAAAATAAATCAGATGACAATGCTTTTCCAACTAGGCACATCATTAACTGTGAACRGAAGATGACCAGAGCAGGAACTAAATTTGTGACCCATGTACAATGGGAAGGAAGTCAAAAGGAGATCCCTGTCACTATCACAAATGCAAATTGATCTTTAGGTTATATGACATTACTTCTATTTGCACTTAAAAATCACTAATATTAAATAAATGGATATTTCCTTCCAGGGTTATAACAGCGTAGGGGCGGATGGTTGACACATTGACCACGAGCCAGCAATGTGCCCTTGCGGCCAAGAAGGCCAATGGTCTCCTGGGGTGCATTGGGAAGAGTGTTGCCAGCAGGTGGAGGGAGGTGATGCTGCCCCTCTACTCAGCCCTGGGGAGGCCTCATCTCGAGTACTGTGTCCAGTTCTGGGCTCCCCAGTACAAGAGAGACATGGAGCTACTGGAGAGAGTCCAGYGTAGGGCTACRAAGATGRTCAGAGGGCTGGAGCACCTGCCCTASGAGGAACGGCTGCGAGAGCTGGGCCTSTTCAGCCTGGGGAAGAGAAGACTGAGGGGGGATCTTATCAAYGTGTACAAGTACCTGAAGGGAGGGTGTCAAGGGGACGRGGACAAMCTCTTTTCAGTTGTCCCGTGTGACAGGACAAGAGGCAATGGGCAGAAATTGAAGCACAGGAAGTTCTGCCTGAGCGTGAGGTGGAATTTCTTCCCTGTGAGAGTGACGGAGCACTGGCASAGGTTGCCCAGAGAGGTTGTGGAGTCTCCTTCTCTGGAGATCTTCAAGGCCYGCCTGGATGCAACCCTGTCTAACATGCTGTAGGTGACCCTGCTGAGCAGGGGGGTTGGACTAGATGATCTCTGGAGGTCCCTTCCAACCTTACTGATTCTATGATTCTGTGATTCTATGTTTCTATGAGTAGAGTCCAACTTCATTACTGAGTGTGGGTAGACCTGCTTTTGAACTTTCTTTACTTAAATAATTATTTTCAGCAACCRGGGAGACTGAGAATTTTCTTAAAAATGTTATTACCTTGATTTGCTCCCTAACATTTCTTTTACAAGCACAACAGATCAGTATTACTGCTGAGATTCTTCTCCTTTCTCAGCAAGATACTCACAAACTTGAACTTCCTTTAGAATATATCTGTGGTCACAAAATAAAACCCTGCTCAAAGGCTGCCTTTCCAAAACCAAAATTCAAATGTGACTTTTGATCTAAGTTTATGGTTAATACAAGTTTCAAAAAATATATTGCATTTTTAATTTGTCCTCATGTACTCTCTATTCCTGCAAGTGTCCTACTTCTCTCTCACTGTCTCTCTCTAGATCTTTCTCTTTTTTATATATACGTATAAAACTTTTATAGAAAACAGATGGTCTGATAAAGTTGCTATCCATTAAAAAGGCAGAATACAAAATAAAATGGGTCATATTATTCCTAGCTTATGTCTATAAAATCATTCTATTAACTTCAAAGTGGGCATTCARAACTGTAGGATTTAACAGTACATAATGAAGTGAGTTACACACAGACAACAAAAAAAATAATTATTGTTCTATGATAACTGTACTTAACTAGGGAAACCATTCAAGAAGAAAATGCTGTGCAGCCAGACGTAGTTTATACTTGGTTAAAGGTAATAAATAGAAATTCAAAGGGACATTATCTTTCTTTTCCTTAGTTTCTGTATCAAGAGATGATGACCTTTCATTCATTTGTTCATAAAAGGTCTTTCAAACTAGCGTGTGACTGTATAGATACTACTTCTATCTAATGATAGAGGTTTATAGGTAAGTTTTTAAGCTCCTGGTATTTTCAATAAAAATGRCCTGAGTTAATAAATGATCAAACATCTATTTCTTTTATTTATAAACAGTAAGTGTACCTCTTTGTTGCTTCTAACCTGACGAAGTACCCTACAGGTAATTCATTTTCTCTTTTGCCTATGTAATTCCAATCAGACATCCCCCTAAAGGCCTGGATAATTTTCAGAATGTGCCGTTAGGGAGATGCTTGTGAAAGTAGGGCATGTAGCAATAAATCATCACTATAAATTAGATCAGTATTTATTCCATCATCAACTCAAATGCTTCTTAAATTTGGATTTTCCCAAAACTGACTCTGCAGAAATCCAAGAGAAGCAGGAGCTCATTCAGGAAAAAGATATGCTCCTTTTGATAAAAACACACTTTATAAGAGTTTTGGAGYGAAAAACTCTAATTTCTCTCTTTGATTTTGTGGCCATATCTGAAACTGGCCACTGAATTCTTTCTCTGCTCCTGTTCTCAATACAGAAAAAATCATGGAAGTTCAGGGTTGATCATTGCTCTTCTAAACAAAAAAGCTTTCCATCATATTATTATTTCAATACAGAAACACAGGGAAAGAGCCTTTCAGATGAARTATTTTATTATAGTATTAGAAGTTGAACAAACTTCTTTTTTAAWCCTCTTAAACTTACTGTTAGGTGGTACCAGTTTTCTAACTCCCGTGGGCTATTTATATTTAAGTTCTTTTTCTCTTTCATGGGGAAAAGAAAKCTACTGGGTATTACTACTGTAACTCCCAAAATCAGTGAACCAATGTTTTGTGGGTATTTTCCGGGCTATCTAATGAGCTGGCAGAYCGCATAATGCCAATTTTCCTTGCGTATTTGTTCAATATATACCATGACCCAGTTCAGATTTTGAAAGTATATTGTAGAGACATTTCAGATTTTGATTCAGACATGCTGTTGACAATTTAGTGGAGACCATACACATATTAAACAGCTGAGACCATAGTTTAATCTGGCAGCAAGCCATCTTTTATAGTCTCACACAAGCATTTTTCTAACCTCAGATTCTAACCTTTAAAGTAGTGGTCATATGTTATTATGATGATATGTTATTTCACAATTGAAAAAAAGCCTTGCTGATAAAAAATAACCTTCAAACATTTTAAATATTCTTTATAAATGCAAAAAAAAAAGTAATGTTTGAAATGTTTTGAATTTATGATTCATTTCATGCTGATTATTTGAAAGCATTGCACTCACATTCCTCAGATTTTTACAAGCTAGGARAGCATAAAACTTTTAAAGATAGGGCAATTTCTTTGCAAAATATGGATTTTTTTTGTCACTAAAAATGCTTTACAAGATCTTTCAGGCCATCACTGCTGGATTTCACAATACTGACTTCAGCGAGGGATCTTGCAAATACTGGTGATGTGATGGGAACTAGTGACATTTGTGTGTAAAAGTGGGGTTGAAAACTTSTTTTATTTTAGTTGGAATGCAAGAAAATAAACAGGAAGATATTCTACTGGTTTCTCTGATAACTTAAGTTGAAGTTCAAATTAAACATTGCCTTTTGAAAGAAGTTTTTGAAGGATGAATGRAGTAGTTAGTCCTCTATAAAAAAGAGGCAAATTTGAAAAAAAAGCTGGTCTATCCAAGCAAAGGAATCGGCCTGCACTAGAGAGATTTTTCTGTCTTAAAAATTATGCTGTTTGAAGCTATTTTGCATTTACTTATTTGAACTACTTGGAGCTCTACTTGCTCTATGTATGCTTATGWACTCATAAGCAAAAATAGTAATTTGTATAAACATGCAATCATGGTTTGCTATTGAAATATTTGCATGCAAATGGTTTTGACTCTCACTTTGAAAAAAAACACTTTAAAAACCTCTTTTTTATGAAAAGGAGCTAGCAAGAACTTACTAGAATTAGCACATTATGGAAAAGACAGGTCAACTCTATATCAAGAATTCATGGTGAGTTAATAGCAAGAAATAGTGTCACTTCATCTGGCAAAGAGGATTTCCTATTAAACGTCAAAATGACAAGTAGCACAATGGGAGAACAGTAAGAAAACTAGAYGCAGGAGTAGAGATAAGTTTTGAACTAATATCCGAAACAAGCTATAAACAAGGTAAAGCGAAGGGCRGTTCTGCATGACTGGAGATGAAGAGGCAAAAGTTCTTGTAATAATTCTGGCAAGATTGTGTGGAGGGAGACTAGTAATATTGGTGCAGAGAAAATAAGGAGAACGATAGCGTGTATAGAATTTGTTAAATTCTGAAATCATGGAAAACAGTTCTGGAGAGAGATTTGGATGGTGTTGCTTTTGACTGTGAGAAACAGTAAAGCAAAAAGAGAAAAACAAAGTTTTCAGGAGAGAGCACTCCAACGTGCGSCACATTTACATCACAAAACAGCAGCTGCAATTGCAGATATACTCCCAGAACGAAATATGCCCCTGCTGAAATGAATAGCTAAACTCCTGTGGATTTCAGGAGAACAAGCATTTCCATTCTAGATAATATATGTGTGCAATAGGCCTAAGAGATCGTTATCCATATACCACCACTAACCACAGAGGACTACTTTTGCTTTGTTTTTGATCCTAAGTTGTGTGCCAAGCAATCTAAGACAATTTGTAAAAAAAAAAAAAAAAAAAAAAAAGTAGAGCAAAATGTTCTTTATCCTCTAGCCACTGCTTGTTCTATGAGATTAAAAACTACTAGTCAAAATCATGAAATCATATATTATTATTTTGTTCATCTTGCAGTTTAATTATCACAAGCCTTTAAAAAAAATCCTTTCACTGCTGATGTTCAGTAACATAGCAGTGAGCATTTGATAGGAGCAAGATAAACAAAAAACAAAGATAAATAATGACACTGACTACTACTCATTAATTGCCTAATATCTTTTCAGTGCCCTTTGTTTCTCCTAATGGAAAGTTCATAATAAAAATAATCAAAGAACAAGATTTTACAATAAATATATATTAATATTGTTGGTTTCATTCCATAGTATTTTTTCTATGCTCTAAAAAACAACAAGAACCACAAAAAAGACATTTTAGAATGAACACTCTAAGTATTCATATATTTTAAAAAAATATTACTTTCATATATTGCTTTCCAGGTATGAGCTTTAAAGGTTTTTCCAAACATTCTTTTTAAAGACAAAATAGAAGCATAGGATGCCTACATAGCCACTTTTTAAAATTATTTTTTGAAAATCTTTTTTTTCCTGTCTTTTAAATTGTCAAGTAAGATTTGCACATTTTGAGACTCTCAGCATACCCACTCAATTCATACTGAAGCTACCTAACTAAATAATCGGTTACTTCATATTTGACTGGAAAACGCCTGTTAGGTTCAAAGGAGATTGACAGTTATTATAGAAGAATACAAGACAACACCTTTGATTTTTGTGGTATTCATATAATTCAAAGATGGATGTCCCATAAAAATCATAGATAGATTGGCTAAACTGAACCTCTACGTAAGGAAAAGTATTTTTCCTTCAAGGAGAAAATGCACATTCTAATGTCAGTTCTGATGTTTGGCTACTTTGGATAGCTCCTCTTTCAATTTTTCCTTGCAAGTGTCACGTTAAATGGCAGATGAAATGAGCGTATTTAAAAAAATGTACTCAGGTTCTTTACTCATGTTATACATCTTGCTTTCCTATAGGAAATGCTAGAGATAATTTGTATCCACAAACTCCTCATCAAATTTTCCTTCCATGTAAATGTTTTATAACAGATGTTTATAATAAAATCAATCTTTTTGACCTTGGCAGAGAATTAAAAACAATACATTAACTTCTGTTGGGGAATGGAGGAAAGTGCTAATGTTTTTTTTCCATTGGTCCTAAGTCACATGTGTTTTCTTAGACTATTTTACTTCTGCAACAAAAAAAGAGATAATGCTGCCTGCACGAGAAAGAAAACAAACTCCTTTAGATAAAGAGTGAAAATAATGAACTAAAATAACAAAGAACAAGATCTACAAAATGAACTGACATATGAATTTAATAATATGAGATTTATAACTCTTTATTTAACATCTTTTCCYACTTCTCAGCCCAGATCCTGTCTAAAGTGTTTAAATTTATACTTACAGTGACAGTGTGGTCTTTATTTGTGTATAAAGACATTGCCAGATAAGTAAGAAAGGAAAAAAAAACTATTTAATCCTATTTTCTCATTCCAATAAGAATATTTAAAAAGAAAGCCTTTCATTCCTGGAGGTTACAAAAATGAAGGCTATATGGAGTTAGGGTATATTCCACAGCTCCATGTATGACTTCCCCTCCACTCCCTTTCTTCCACAATTTTGAAAAACTAGATAACACTAAGTGAAACCATTAATGCTGAGTTCCAGCCAGACTAAATCAATCTGCAATTAATATTTTATAGGATTACTTCACAGTTTGGTAATGTCATATTGGTCTCCACAATAATAGGCTGTGGGGTCTTTTCTTCTGTATGTGTACAGATTTACATGGTTTCCCCCTATTAATGCAAACAGCAACATGTATTCAAATAATATAGAAATACAAAACAGGATGGGATATAAGGGAAGAGAGTTGCTAAGTACCATGCAAGTGAAAGCTAATATAGAAATACTATTTATTGATGTATACCATACATAATTGCTACAAATGATTTATGTAGCATTAAATAAATAAGTAGGTGGTTTAAGTTTTATGTGTGCTTAAGGTAGTTTCAGGAGCTGCAAATGGCTGTATTGGATCAGACCAAAGCTTCACATAACTCACTATTCTCTAACAGTGTCTAGTAGTAGAAGCTTAGGAAAACATGTGAGAACAAGTCAGGCACATACTGAAACACCCCTGAAGACTCAAACTGCCAGAGGAGTATTTTTGTACTTGAAGGTCCTTACCTGATTTTTTTTTTTTTGCATGTGTTTGCTTAACTGATTTCTAAACCTATGCAAAATTTTCTGATAACCACAATATCACTTGGCAGAGATCTGCAGCTTAATTATGCCATATATGGAAAAGCACTTTCTTCTATTTATTTGCCGTCTACTACCTGTTGATTTCTTCTGATATTTCTCATTTCATGCATTATGACGGATAGGAAATAAATAATTTATGCACATTCTCCTTGCTTCCCAAGGTCTTACAGATCACTAGAATTTCTCCCTGGAGGTTTCTCTATTCTAAGCTGAAGAATCCCAGTCCATATTATCATTTCTAGTATGGAAGAATTTCTGTATCCTTGTTCATCCTCGTAGCCCTTTCCTTTAGCATATTTAGCCTTACTTGAGGTTTTTGACATAGGTAAGACAGATCTTTAAACAGCATTTAACATTAGCCAGCATTACAGCTTAGATATAGAGCTGAATCTTCATATATGGATTGAACAAGTACCTACTTTAGCATACAATATACAGGGACACCAGTGTGATTATTTTTTGTATCTTGATTATAGACCTTAGGACAATTTTATGTGAATAGCTGCAGTTCCTATCTAAACTTCTATGTTTTTATGTTTAGTGAACTACAAGTTTGATAAAACACATCACACTTGAGGTGTACTTTCGTATTTTACATTTTTCGTGTTTTATTTAATTATATACTGACCAAAAGACTTTTTGTTGTATGGCAGAACTCAACAGCGACTGTTTATATTGTGTTCTCAAGATTCTTAAGAGGAAGGTGACAAACTTGTTAAGGAAATGCATGGTTATCACTCAGATATTTTCAGAAGATCTCTCATGTGACATAAATCTTAATCTTTTGGTCATCCTTGGATGTGAAGGGATATGAATGTGATAAAAACACAACTACATTTGATTCTTTCTGATGTTTAAATCTAGGGATAGTTAGCTTGAATGCTCTGATGAAGCTCAGTGATTGTACTAAAACAGAGACAGCTGGGACACAGACAATTAGACTAAACAACTTCTTAGGGTATATGACAGCCCTATTTTCTCCAGCTCTAAAATAAGATTTGGGATGCATTAAAACAGTTTTTCAAGTGCTGTGCTACTTTACGTTTTACCTTAAGCTTTTTTTTTTTTTTTTTTTTTTAAAAAAAATTTGTCCAAAGAGCTTGTCTCATCGTACATGAGACATGCAATGTTCCAGATAGAGACAGCACTGGAGAAGAATAAAAGACAAAATTATCTGGGTCTAATGAAAATAAGGTATGCAAGTTCACCTCCTCCATGTACTGATCACAGTAAATTTAAATGATCTTAYACTCTACAGGAGTGATATTCACCAGGTGTATGTTACTCCACTTTCTTAACTGTAACAGTAGTTTTCTGTTCAAAATGATTTTGGTTTGTACAGGTTTCAATGCCCATGCATCCCCTCTGGCTCCTGAGCCTACTAGAGCCATGATCACAGCTAGACCATTTCATAGAGTCATAGAATTGGTAAGGTAAAGGGACCTCTGGAGATCATSTAGTCCAACCCTCAAACGAGGGTGGCCKGTGCGGGATCGAACCYGCGACCTTGGCATTRTTAGCACCACGCTCTAACCAACAATCTGCTAGTGTGATTCCAACTCTTTTTAGACTAGCGGACTAGATTTAAACATCAGGGAGCTGGGTCAGTTCTCAGGACACATCCTCTGTTCTCCAATTCACTCCCTCAGCTCCTTTGAGAGCACCTGGGAGTCTAGGAAATATTAAAGTACAGAACAGGGCTTCCTCGTGTAAGGAGAAGGAACTGAGGGGGTGTGCACGACAACCAAGATGACCGACGTCCTGTGCCTTGAACCAACTGATCAAAGAGGCAGATTGCAACCATTTTTATTAGTATTCCTACAACTAGTGTTAGACTAACAACAGCAATGATGAAGATTTTTGATACTCGTATGTGTTTAGAAAATACTATGTAGGCTTGGATTAGAGGCTCTAATCCAAATTTGCCATAAAAGAAGAAAGTGAAATTGATTTTTTTTAAAAAATAGTTTGAATACACATGTGCATCTTACTATTCTATTTATTATTCAAAAAAAAAGAGCTAACATTCATGTTCATGTGATGTCCATGCAATGAACATTATATGCTACAAAGACAAAATAATTATGATTAACTGAGACTCTTATTTGTTGCTCAAGGTTCTCAGATTCAAATATTTCATGTTATCATATTTATTTACTTAAAYTGAACATTTATCCACCTGTTTCAAACATGCAGCTACAGAAAGGTCAGACTACAAACTATAGTTTCTATAGTTTATCTACCAGTACWATTTAACTATACAATAGCAATTTCTCACTTTTTTTTATAAGAACTTGTCATTATTTTTATTCATGATGTTCCGTTGTCCAAGTGGGAACCGTCACCAAATGCAGTATTCGGATGTTTGTTTTAGCCAGACCATATACTCAAATCCTAGGGCTTGATTCAAACTTGTCTCTAAATTATCAGGTTACTATCCTGAAATTAAGGTTGCAGACTCCATGATAGGATGACTTGTCATCAAGACAATATTTACTAGGATCATTTTACCAATACATTTCTTTGCATGGGTRCTCTTATTTCTGAGTAATTTCTAAATTTCTCCTGCTTGGTGAGATACATTCTTCCAACAACAGCAGTATAATTATGCTCCCAYGTTTCATCATGGAAGCAAAGACCAAGCTTCATTACCAGACTTTTTTCTAAGAGGCAGTGAAATGCACCTGTGTTTATTTAAGAAAAAAGAAAGAAAATAGAGCTTTTCACACTTGGTTCTTCTGTGTAAYATAGCCTTATTATACCATTCCAGTTACAAGGAAGGTTGAACAAGTGGATTTAAGCAGCTCCACCAGAGTGCTACAGAAGCAGGTAGTGGTACTACCCTTGTCCCTCCATAGACCCTGCATTAAGTGAAAAATCCTTGTCAYGTCAGTGAGAGATAATTGTCTTTGTTCTATGCCTGCACAAATCATACCAAACTGGTAAAAGATTTAAGAATATTGAATAACTCTGAACTGTACTTGGGTTAAAATGCAGTTAAGAAAGTCCAAAGGTGATTTAAAGATACCCGTACTCCGGCTCCTTGAAAAAGAAGGAATGGCAAATCTGACCAACTGCATTTTATGCTTTGCAAATTTTCAGGATTTTGCATAAATGAAAACAATATTTAAGACCAAAATGCTGTCAGAGTAATTTCAGCAAGTCTCTACTGGGATGTTTAAAATCTTTCATTTGAATTCAGTGTTCAATATCCCTGCACGATGAACAGACAGGATAACTAATGGGACTGTAGGATACCTTATAACCTTACTGTCAGTGAAGCCCTGTGGATTGATGGAAGACTGGCACACTCACACCTGGTAAGACGCGTGGACTCGTGCTGGGTTGCAATTAGCATGTACATTCTCATTTGTTATTGTCTCTTTAATTCCCTTTCCTTATTTTTTTTTAATTAAGTTTTAGGAGACTTTCTCAAAGACAAAAAATTTTTCTCTGTTTATTTCCCTCCAGATGAAAATAAGCCCCCCCCCCCGACAGTAACCTGTGTTTAAATTCAGCCAAAATAGGCATTCCTAAAACACAAACAAGCTCTCCATGGTATTCTGTTACACGGAAACAATGTAGGTACAGCAGCAAAAGAAGAGGAAGCATTCATATTATTCAAGATGCATCTATCCTGTCCTCCAACTGAGCCTGGACAGATTTGAAGAGACATGAAAGCACCACATGTTCAGCACTACTTAGGTGTTGTTTGTTCATCCCTGTTGCTATGTGAATATATTCCCATGTTTATTATAAAGATCGAATCGAGAGCACAGTAGAAAAAAATCTATCACTGTTTACTCTGATTTTTTCCTGATATGTAATATATACATTTTTTTTTCTGTTAAATATGTCTAAGGTTTGCTATATTTCTTGGAACAAGATACATATACACACGTATATAAAACAAATGGTGGAGGTGATTAAGTTTACTCAGGAGACAAAGCTTTTTCATGATTCTTACTGACGTGAGTACATCTAATGGTTAGTATTTTGGGATTGTATCTTTGTCAGTCTTAAAAGCACAGTCTACTCTGTTTGCTATTATAACAAAAATATAACCCATATGTCATAATTCTTATGTTTTCCTCACTGAAAGAACAAGCTTGTCTGGGAATATTGTTAGCATTACAGAATTTACTGCCAGTCTTGGAATTGTGCTCAGGAATCTCATCATTCCTGCTTTCAACTTTTCAACTTTTTTTTTTTTTTTTTTTTTTTTTTTTTTTTAAGTTACTTAAACCACTTCTGGTTGTAAAGATGACCTTGATACATGAATTGAGTTTATATTAGGGTTTGTAGTCTCTGAAAGAGCAAACTTTCTTAGTCACCTCACCCAGTACGTCCCGGAGTCCCTAGCAGGGTAGTTGTAGAAGCTTTTACATTTATCTGAAATAATTCAGAAGCTATAAAGCCCGTGAAAACAATTAAACCAAATTTCTGACTCTTTTCTTGCTGTACTGAGAGCTATTTACAAGTGTATTTTGACCTTCACTCCTGCAATGAGTTGTTATTAAACAGCGGGAGCCAAAACCGAGGCTACAGGAACGTAAACTCTCATTGACTGCCCTCCTGAATTCCCAGTTACATATAAAGCACATGAGGGAAATTTATACTCAGTCACCCAGCCAGCTCTGCACTGATAACACTTGTAGTGCCGAGATCTTTGGAGAACACTGTGAAAACAGTACTGTTAAAGATAAACACTAACAATCATTTCACTTATTCTCTAGTTTATCTTAGAATATCAATCTTTAGAGGAATCAACACAGCATAAGGATAGCAGAGTTTGGCTGTACCAAAAAGCACAATAAAAATGTAAAAATAAAGTTTCTTTCAGAATTCAGGTTATCTTTTCTGTAACAGCATGCATTTTAACACCAAATGGAACATGCCCTGGCAGCAGGGAAGAAGATATCCCTTTAATTAAAGTTACAACACATAGCTAAAAAATTGTAAAGAGTGGATGCTAAATAGGCAGGAAATTATTTCTATTAGTAAAGTAATAATCCCCAAAGAAATATAGCAAATGACATTTTTATCCCATGAACAGTTTAACGTATTTTCTTGCTCATTTGCCTCTGATCGCACAGTACATAAAGCAATTACATTACTGCAGCTAGATCAAAATTGATACAAGATCAAAACATTTCTAATTTTTATTTAGCACCTTGGTAGAACGTGAGGAAACTTCTCTTTCTGAGCAGCCTTTGACACRCACTGTCCACAGGGGTCACCTGAGGTCCCAGGTGCCCTCCATCAGCTGTAAAGCAGTGTAGCACAAGCTTCACAATCATGTTGTTCCTCTTCCCACTTTCCCTAAGTGATGCCTTATCACCTAAATGATATCATTGCCCAAGTGTTTCAAGAAGTTTAATTAAATGTATCACTTCCAATATATTCCYTGGGCAAACAGACTACCATAGGGGCACATAAAGCATGTGAACATTAATTGCATTTGAGATTAGCTTCGTTGAATTGAATTCTCACACACTGATAGCCTTTGCACTTAAGCCATAAATATCAGGCATTTCTACATCCAGCTATTGGCAGGTCTACTGTAAAGTGGTATTCCCACTAGAACACGAGCCTGCACAAGAAAAAGTTCCAGCTAACAAAAGCACCTGCGTACAGATGACCAACGAGACAGTGAGAGTTTCTCTTCTGACAACCTTTTTAAACAAAGTATTTCTGTTCTATATCATTCCATTAACAACCTCTGCATTAAAGAATTGTAGCTGTAATTTTCTAAACCATCCTAAAATTTCAAAAAATGAAAAACCAAAGGAAGGACACTTAATGAAAAATCCAATTTGCTGATAAATTAATTAAATTCCCTAACGACCCAACCCTGCCTGAATATGTCCCATGTGGGAGAGACTGAAAGATGAATTTGCTAATTAATGTTAATACAGAGACTGGAACAATTAGAAGAATAGACTCACAGCAGAACATCCTTCTTTTGCTCAGTGAGTACAAGCATGGTAACTAAATCTTTACATTTGCAAGAGTTATTGTGAATCAAACAATTCCATTACACACAACACAAGTAAGTATCGCAGTCCCCTTGTGGAGTTAAATGTAAGTCAAGTGAGGAATAGCTGTTCATTCTGGATTTACATTTAATCATGTCCCAATATCTTGAGTACCATGTGAAAATCATAAGGGATTAGTACTACTGTGGTGCGTTGAAGAGTCTAAAAGATTATTGTACCTGAATATCTTTTCGAGGTATTTTTCTAATAGAGACCTCTAATGGTTTGTAATTAATTGGTCTTAGAAATTGTATTTCAATGAATATAGAGTTCAGTGGTAAATAGAAAAGTGGATAAACTCACCTGTATGGTGTCATAGGCTAATGAGAAATGGGAAAGCTCCAGACAGCTCAAATTAAAAGTGGCTGAATTCCTGTTACCTGTGCTTAATTTCATCCTGATAAAGTTCATCTTTACAATAAGTAGCTGAAGCCTATACAGATGGTGGTGATTTGCCTTACTTCTTCCTAGGTTTAATAGTTTAATTTTAAAAATTAATTCTGGATGAAGCAAGCTTTTTAGCCTGCACAGGAGGATATTTTAATATCAGTTATAATTTTATTAAGATTATTGGTTTCTACATGAAAGCAAAAATAGTACAAAAGTCATTTGCCAGTTCCTGATGTTCTTAACGGTTCTATAATTTACTTCTTTAAGATTGTTTACAACATATTTCCATTTTGCTGCCATGCTATCTCTTAATTACTGATCAATATGACTCTAAATATAGACCTACTCAAAAGGTAGACTGTAAGGAGCCATAATGGACTACTGAGTAACTAATGTATGTTTTAACAAGTCTATAACCATGTTTTTACTATAGGATATGCTTTACTATGGCTGCAAAGGAGCTATTACAATCTATTGACTCGGGGTACATTCCTACCCATTTAATTATGTATTAATGCTACTGCTGTTATTGTCACAACGGAGAGAGAATAAAAGTGAGACAAAAAAATAGGAAGTGAAGTAAATGCAAATTTACTTTGCATTGGAAATCCTAATTCATTCAATTCTTTTCTGCTGTTTATATATTTATTAGTAAAAACATAAAGCTGGTGAGCAGTTGAAAAGAAAAGGCAGGACTATTAGAGCTTTCTGACACTCAGTGGATTCAGTTGCCAGTAAGTTAGTCTGCAGTTTTGATTCATTCTATGTTCCTAAACAGAGGTATCCCACAAATTTCTCTTTTAATTTTGAGCYGAGTGAAAAAGGAACAAGTTCTGTTTGTTTCAGAATCTGTGCTGTCGGGCTCTACATGACTTTCAGCCTAAATCCTTATTGAGAAGGAAGATTCATTCCTTTTGATTCATCTAGGCTTGATTTTCAGTTATATAAAGAAATGTGAAGCCAGGAAAACTGCATGTGATTTTCATTATATAGTGAAGTATTTGCAAAGCTTCTGTGCTGGCAGTATGGAAAGAGTAAAGAGGCAGAAGTTGGACCTAATGACATCATTTAACAGGAAAGCGAAGACAAAATGAAGCAGCAATGTTCTGCTGAAGAATGGAATAAATTTCCAYCTCCCCAAAAGATGGCAAGCCCTTGGGCTACACTCCCATCTTCCTGCAAGCAGGGATTTGGCTGTGTTTACGTTTACAGAAGTGACAACAAATTTCTGAAGCTGACAATGGAAAAGACAGTGGAGGTGTCTGATGGTGCAATCAAAGACAAGCCAGGCACAGCATCATTTTAGAAAACAGTTTCTAAATCTTTCTCTGTCACATTAAGATTCTCTAAGGACTTGCACAACTCTCTGTCTGCCCGATAAGAAGGCAAGCCATATTTAGACATCTTGCATTTCCAAACAGATAGCAGCCCTAGTCAATTAAATCAGAGTCAAAAAACAGAGTTCTCTTCAAACTTCAGGCTAACAAGTTTAATCAGAAGTCTGGAATACAACGTGTAGAATCACTTTCTTTTAAATGCAAAAAGTCATCTTGCCACCCCGACAGTATTCTTTATTAGTGTGTTTTGTCTTCAGCACCTCTAAATCAAGATCTTTCACTAAAACAGGCAACAATCCTTCTGTCCCAGGGGAGAGAAGGAGAGATTTTTTCAGCAAAATTGCTCTTGGATGTAATTTGCCATGGCCTCTGACTGAAGGTTTTCTGAACTGAGAATGAATCATCCTGCAATTATAGAAAACTAAGTAAGAGAGGCTTGGAAAAGTCCTTAGAATTCATATTTTCACAAGCCACATGATTCTAAACACTACCCAACGTTATCTTAGATGGAATCCATCTCACCTAACTTTAGACACCTRTGGTATAGATATTTACCGTTGAGCTAATCAATTACTCCAAGCTCCCTTTACTGTCACTGGGCAGAAACAGCCAGTTTGAAAGCACGATTCACCTGACCTATTTTAGCCATCTCTACTGGGATGAGACGACTTATACCCCAATAACGTTATTACAAAAGAAGACTAAGGTGACCAGCTTAGATATGAGTAGTGACTCATTTAATTTGATTAATCCTCCTCCTTACAACAAGATTTAAGGGTATAAAAGACTTAAAGTTACAGACCTGAAGCAACTACACAAGGGATCTGGAAAGATCAAGGATTTTTCAAGTGTCTTTCAGTAGCATCTCACCATTAATTGCACTATATGTTATAGTCCATGGTTTATTGGTAACTTTAAGAATCTTACAGAAGAACCTGACTTGCCTTCAAATCTGAGAGTTTTTGTGAACCGACAATCCCAAGCAAACTGCTTTCAGCACAAACTGTATGTATTGGATATCACCTGCTAGTCCTAATGAGGATCATCATAGAATCATAGAATAATTTAGGTTTGAAGGGACCTCTTGAGGTCACCAGGACTCCCTTCGAAAACAGATCCATCTTCAAAAGTAGACTAGGTTGCTCAGGGCTATGTTGAGTTGAGTCTGACTATCTCCAAGAATGGAGAATCGACAACCTCTCTGTGCAACCTGCTTCAGTGTTTGACTACTCTTTTCAGTGATTTTCTTTTTCCCTAAAATTTAACTAAATTTGGTTCTGTAAACATTACAAACCATAGGGAAAGAGCAACAATATTCTGCAGTTGTTCATTTCATAGTCAGTATTCAACATGAGAAAGAAGGAGAAGCAATGATAAGAAAGAACCTTACATGTGCATATATGTATATTACCTAGAAGGAAATCAAACAACCTGCTGATTATTTCCTTGGCATAGTTGTGTAAACTACTTAGTTTGGTTCATTTAGTTTTCACATATTTAGTTTTTGGAATTCTGTATATTTAGGAAAAAAAGAATGTATCTGCAAGCAGAAGACTAGAGCCTTTTTTAGATCACTTTTTAAAAATAATCTATTGACCAGTGAGTGTTATGAGTCCTTAATTACAGCTCATCAACAATATGTAGATAGCAGTAGCTGAGCGCTCAGGCTATATACAGATAAGCTCTCAGTTCTGGATGTCCACAGCTCAGTTTTAAACTACCCTGACTATTATAGTCATATTTGATCTCTATTTCATAAAATAAGAATACATTGCAAGTAAATAAAGATGAATGAATGAGGAATTGTGGTTTAGTTGCATATCTGGAACAACCTCAGAGAATTTATAGACATTATAAGCATAAAATCACTGACTGAATTAATTAACTAATGAAATGCCATTTTTCAGCTCCTTCCTTCAACACTGTAATACTGTGTCCTTGAACTTTTGTCTGCACTCACTCACAAGATTTTACTGTTGAAAAAAAAATGAATGAAAAACATTAAAAAGTATTTTATATTATGTATGTTATGGAAAATTCCAAATTACACGAAATAGTCAATTAGAATAGAATTTCAAAGACATAGCAAAAGCATCACTGATATATATTATTCAGGAGCAAGAAACAGTTTTTGCAGTATCAGCAAAACTTTAGCCAAGCTAGTGGGCAGAGATATAGTCAAATCCTTATTCTGTATCGTAGAATAGTACATTGTAGTCCTTTCTCTCTTTATATATATTTTGAAGAAGCCAAAATTAGGACAGCTAGACATGGGTTTTCTAGGGCAGGTAGTATTACCAGCAAACAAGCCAAGCCAAAAGGATTTGGCCTTTGTTAAGGTGACTGAGCATTGTAACTGCCTCTTTCAGAAGAATAAAATAAAGACACTGTATAGTGGTAGATGCCTGTCTGCATCATTTCCCCATTTCTTTTAGCTCATAAGAAAGGGTTTGAATAGTTACAACTTCAAGGTGATTAGCAGGTGGAGCAGAACTGCCCTGTGCTGGAGCCAACGATCCCAGGTATATACACATACGAATGTGTATGGTGCGATGATTATTAAAGGCATCCTGGCTACACAGGACCACCAGCTCATCTGGTCTAATGTTAAGATAAATCACAGCCTAGAAATATATATTCTTCTTCCATGAATACAGGGAACCACAGGGAAGCTACTGCTGCTATCTACACAGGAGGTACCTAGAATAATAGGATGTGAAATAAATCTCAGTCAGGCATGGAAGAAACCCTCAGGGTTTGTGGCCTTGTATTGCTGGGAGACTGAAGACAYCATTTGCCCTACAAAATTTCAGTTGGTCTTTTGAACTGGGAGAAGACAAATTTATAGACTACAGAGTCTGCAGGCTGAGCGCTAGGAACCTGCAAATTTCCACTGACAGCATCATGTGCACAGCCTGCAAACCTCATTAGCTCTCACCAAGCAGAGTTAAGGTGTCAGCACCAGAGGATAGCGGTGGTGTCTGTTCCTCCCCTCTTGGCCGAGTACTGGTCAGTGCACAGCGGAGTGCTGGAGAACAGGGAAATCGGCTGTAGCGTACAGGGAAGAAATGGAAGTGAGAGCAGAGAGGGGAAATGGAAAAAAAGCTGGTTTTGTGGTCTGCAGAAGGTGAGGAAAAGCAGAGGAAATGGATGGGGGATCCTGGGTTGAGGTGCTGGTATGGCCAAGAGCCACGAAGCTGTCAGGTTGCAGATGGGCTTTGAACAACCTGCTAAAATAGCGGAGAGGCAGTTTAAGAAGTGTGGGGTACCTCTAAGCTTCCCTCTTATCTCCACACTATATAAAACCAATTATATATATTGTATTCTATAGGGTGATGATAGGATGTGAGAGCAGGCCTCTGTCACTTTGAGCTGGAGTATCAACTGGACTCAAAACGACACCTCCGTAGAAGGGTTGTGTGATAAATACATAATTTCAGGAGCCTTTGTATCAGCCTGTCAGAAGTTGGTTCTTCAGACAAGTGTATTTCAAGCTAGAAAACAAAAATATATTTGACTATTGCTGAGAAGCAATAGTCAAATCCTTTCTCATAATGCAAACCAAAGAGCTCTTCAAGATACTCGCATCACTTCACATGCCTTCTTTCAAGCACGGACATTTTTTCTGATCAAGTAAAACTATACACTGGCAAGAATCACGTTGTAAAGTGTCATATTTTAATAAAGCCAATAGTCAGAGCTGATCAAACCAAAGATCTCAAAAAATCAGAAAAGTCGGTTGCTGGTTTGAGCAGAAAAGTGCTGTCTGAAGGTTCACCTTGAGTGAAAAGGTAATTTTGTTTGCCTATTTTTCTTAAATAATAGTCCCCAAATACAAGTAAACCCAAATACAGGGGAATAAAAAATGAAAATCAGACTGAAATATAAAATAATTTATATAGAATACAAAGGTACCATAGAAACAAAGTACAATCCCCTCATCCCCACTAAGTTTCTACTATTTTCTGTTATAGTTGCAGTTCAGTTAAAAGCCGATATCAAGAATTCACAGAATATTAAATTAAATCACTTCCTTTACAAAATAAATTATAAAGGGTGACCTGTTACAAGCAGCATCTTTAGAAATGGATAGTAAATGACAAAATTAATATCCAGTCTGAACTGGGAATAATTCAGCTGTCTGTTTGAAGCAGTAGGAATTTGAGACCCCAAAGGAATTTGGAAAGACTAACAGCAACTGAATTTAATAAGGGTTTAGGGAAAGTATTTAAGAAGTAGGTAAAAGTTCTTTAAACCAAATACTAAGGCTATAAATACAGCGTTCATCTTCAAATCCTTTCTCATAATGCAAATCAAAAACCTCTTCAAGATACTCGCATCACTTCACATGCCTTCTTTCAAGCATGGACATTTTTTCTGATCAAGTAAAACTACACACTGGCAAGAATCACGTTGTAAAGTGTCATATTTTAATAAAGCCAATAGTCAGAGCTGAATTCGTAGTAATTCAGGGTAACATGGTGTTCTGTTCTTCCAAATCACTGGGGTATCAGTAACGGTTTTGCTAACTAGTGAAAAAATGTTAAGAGCTTTACGTTAATGATACATTTCCTGTTGCTCGTATGAAAGGCATGACACCTTTGCTAGAGGAACTGCTAGGTTAGAAAATGACCCTTTCTGAATGCCACATTCAAACAGAAGAAAAATTGCCCAATCTATCAAAACAGTTTTTTCCTATAATCTTTTCATCTAATTTTATATGTGTCCACAGAAAAGTTCCCTGCCAATATCAGCATGTCTAAATGTAAARCTTCATTGTATTGAGGTCTTGTACACAGAAACCCAAAGATTTGATTTTTAACGTTAGCATGTATGAGAAAGTCTATTTTCACAATTGCTTTGACTTGTATTTCTTAGGTGACATGGAGCTGCTTGTTCAATATCACATAAAAATGGCTATATTTTATACCAAATATGAAGGTGTACCTTAGCCTAGCATTTTCCAGTTTTCCTTTTTTTTTTTTTCCTCATGCACTGAAATGCTGAGCAGTGCTTCATTTGCCAAAAAACAGATGCTTCTTCCTTTCTTCCTCCTCCTCCTATAACCAAATGTTTGATTCGGAAGGAGTTTTGCATCTGCTATACCAGTTATGGGAATTGCAGGAATTCATTAGCACTCAAGCCTTATGTCAGCAGACTTCCTTTGGGAAAGAGAGTAAAAAATGTGTGCCTCACAAATAATTCACAGCAGGAGGTTTCATCCATTTGGAAATATCAAGACAGGTATCTCTGGTTCTGTTGTTATTGCTATAGCTATTTCTAAAATATCTTCTTCCTCATAAATACAATTATTTTATCTGCTGCCAAGGAAGGAGTGTGACCKTTGACTTCAGTAGAAATAGAGATATTACAACAAAAATAAGTAATTTATTTTTAAGTGACCTCTTCTGGATTGGATTTACTTTAACATAAACAATCCCTGTCCTACAGATATCTCCAAAAGAAACTTTGGAGGCTGCTTTTCAAAGTTATATCACATATACTGGCAAAACTATAGTCAGATTTTTTTTTCTCTTTTTTTTATTGGCATCTTCATAGGAGAACACCTTGCTAGTATGAGGAAGAAAACAACCATGGCCCTGTTAGAATGGATACTGTCCAGAAATTTAATGCAATTGAATGCTTTTTGCAACTTTATCACTTCTTTTCAGGATAGATGTTTTAAGCAGCATGGCATAATGAGAAAAAGAATATATTTTCTTTGTTTAGCTTTCTCCAGAATTTCTGTAGGGCACTAAAGTGTAGCCACTTGGAAGTTCTAAAGTTTAAATAATGTATTTGCTCTCCTTTAAAGTGAAAAACAGACCAAGCACCTATGAAATGTCAGATATGTTCTTAGCAACCGAGCATAAGTACTTCATGAAGGACCGGAAACCTAAGCATTTTTTTCTTATTTAAAATTAGCAGCTTTGCATTTCCAATCAATTCTTTTTTATGTCTCAACATCCCAGAAGTTCTCTTCTTTTTTCTTTGAGGTCTGTTGCCTGACACATGCAAGATAATTTTGTTATTTTGGTGCCATATTCCTATGGAAACAGGAATTACATTGCTATTTATTGAGTGTTTTTGAGAACAGTTGCCCAACACCACCTCTTAAAAAACCGGTTGGCTACTTATGCCACATCAAGTAAGGCTTGCCAATAAATGCTATGAAATGTGTATATGTGCTCTGTTCTAAGATGAAAGGCATTGTGCAGCACTTAAAAACACTCTTGAGAATGAATAATCAGATAATTGAAGACTGAATGAATATTTTCATATATGCAGGAAAACTTGGGATAACAAAATGACATAACTGAGTGATTGTGTGAGAAGGCTGGTGATTCAAGAATTTTTCTAGACCTTTGTTGTAAAAGGAGTGGTAGTATTTGGCCGGATTCTTTTTGGTTTAACAGCTGTGATAAGCAGTCTGCTCTATTCCAGTCCTTGTAGTAAGCTTCTTCAACTAATTCCACTTATCCCGACCAGAGAAGCCGCACGGAAAATGACCGGATATAATTCATACCACAGCCAAGGAGAACAGAGGCTTGTTTAATTTCCAAACCCATTCCAGTTCATATTTTATTCCTGTAGTTTAATGTAATGACTTTCTAAATGTTTCATTTGGATTCAGTTCAGTAAAATGTTCTCCCTGACTCCACCGATTTCCTGCTTAGGAATTGCAGATTAATGAGAATTTACATGGATGAAATGAATTCCACCAAGTCAACTCTCAATTATTTGTGGGTGGTTTACAAGCTGTGGTTTAGCAGAACTGCAAATGCAGGGACACTGAGCCGGCTCCATGCGGAGCTAGGTCGAGTCAGGCAGGGCTCATATGCTAAAGCACAGGGCTTTGTGAAGGTAACTCTATAGTTTCCAGGGTCAAGTTGGCCCAAAGGCAGTTAGGTACTTTCACAGAGCCTAAACTAATACCACTTGATCTCTTTGTGCCATGCAGAGTCAACCAAATGGCTGCATGGAGCTAGTCCATGGCTGGCATGGCTGGCTGGAGAGGAGCTGAAGAGTTTGGCTGGCACTGCATGATTTCACAGCTTTCTTTCTCCACTTCTCTGCACTGTTTTCCAACAGCTCTCCTGGTCCCAAGGATTATTATGAACAGGCAGAATGRAAATAATGTACAGAGCCTGCTTGATCTGGTGCCATGTCTAAGCTAATATACATTGCTAGAGAGGATGGTCGGGGTAGCGACATCTGAACGGASACTCTGCTAAAGTCAGCTTGGGTCTACCTGGTTTATCGGCTCTGGCAGCTATGCTGATCAAGGGCCATCTTTGTCTCAAGCCAGTTCAGTTATTTGGATGTCCATTATCTCAGGTATCCTAGGCCCCCTTACCTGTGGCCAAGTGAGGCTAAAATATAAGGCTGGGTTTATGGGATACTTATCCACTCTGCATACATACCATATGCATATGGTTAATATATCAAAATTTTGTCAAAAAAACTATGATAGAAATATTCTTCAGGTRTAAGATTAACAAAAGAACTATGATAGAAATATTCTTCAGGTATAAGATTAACGAAAGAAGATAGTTTTTCTTAAAACTCCTTTTAACTTTTTTGCAAATTTTCATTCCGTATACTATTTTAACAGTCCTTCTTCTGATTCTAATCTTTGAAATTTCCTAAGGAAATAAAATTTTGAAAAAGACATTGTTGTGCAGAAACATGACCCTCTGATTTTCCCTCTGAATGAATTAGTGGGAGGTTGCTCTGGCTTCTAGACACTGATTGTGCTCATGTCTGTTCCTCTGGAACTGAATACTGCCATGGTCATTGCTATGGGAGAAGCTTTTTTGAAGAATTAGGAGATTTCTATCTCAAGCCAGGGTTCCAGGCGGTGCAGTGGGTACCTGGAAGCACCTAGAGAACTTATTTACCCCAGACTCCTGGTCTCCTGGCTGAATATTGAGGAGGAAAAAATACTGAAAATGTCRTATCTTTGCCAAAATGTTAGAAACCTCATTTACACATAACTGGGCACTGGGAACAGAATGGCCTGTGTCTAGATTTACTCTGTGGTTGCACACAAATGCAACCAGGAAGACTTTCGGGAACTTAACTGCCAAATCGTACTGGAGAATTTTCTGGGAAAGTGCTAGTTAGCATAGATCAAAATGTGCCATATTTGCTAGTAGAGAAGATGACATTTCTGTGTGTGGGCAGTGTTTGACCAGCACAGGGATAGCCTGAGTAAGGCTACATAAAATCTCTGGCTTCTGGCGGAGCAAGTCATTACTGATCTGGAGCCTCCAAAGGGATCTTCCTGGCTCCTGGCTCCATAGCAGGCATTCTACATTCCTCTCTCCTCACTTAATCTGTGCAGTAAGGCTGCCCAAGGACCATTAAAACATCTTTAAAATAAACTGCTCGGTATTTGACAAATGCTTAAAATGGTTTTGAAGAGGGGTCTATGACAGGAGGTCCTTACTTTGTAAGATTGCTACGGATGAAAGGATTATATCTGAACAGATCCAGGGAGAGTGGAGTATAACCTGGTGCTCTCTGACTATCAATGAGCATTACTACTAAGCCTAGGAGTACAGAAATGAAAGACAAACTAAATTATTTAGCAAACACACTTGAAAAGAATCTTAAAGATTACATTGTGTTGCGTCAAAACCTTTTATCAAGCGCTGCATCAACAGCTCAGAATATGTTAACTCTGGATTTGATATGACATTTAATTGGGCCAGGGATGTGGCTTAGTTCCTGAGTGGAGTTCTTGAGCTTTTGTGTTAGGAAACTTGTTCTTGTGTCTAATTTCTCTCATATGTCTGTTGCCTGTTTTCTGCTAGATTCTTCTGGGTACTGAAATGCTGGGAGAGCATTAATGAACTGTTCCGTCAGTGTATTCAAAATCAGGTTTCCAAAGGTAGAATCAGTGACTGACGGGTCCTACAAAAGATGCTGAGAAAGTATTTCAGAAACATCACTTATACTTGAAGGGAAAAAGTTTAAGTGCAATGAAGACTATTCTGAATTGAAATGCTTTTTATTGCAGTAGAAGCAAGAGTATCTATCACAAACATATCCAGTAAAACATGAAGCTTTGGGAATCTAATGCTCTAATCTAAAATGTGCTGTGTGACATTATTTTCTTTTGTACCACAAATTTGTAACGTTAGCAAATGCCTTTTAACAGGCTTATCTTATTTTTCTAATATTTTGAGAAACACTTCATTGCACACATCCTTGAGATGTACAGCAAGCTTTTGCTTTGTTGTGGATTCATTATAAATTTTCTTTAGAGTAAAAAATAGACACTTTGGAACAGATGCATCCTAGTGCAAAGAAAAGACTTCCATACGCATTATCCACTCCTGCTGATTTCAGGTTTCTGGAACTGTCTGTCATAGAGAGAAGGAGATTCAGGGAAAACCCAAAATTAAGAAATGCCGTTGTGATTGATTTTTCAGAGAATCACGGCCTTGTTCTGCCAGCTGTCAACAAAGGAATGAATGATCCCTTCCTAATATGTAATCTTTATGCTGATCATGAAAAAGTAGCAAAATCAAAGGGAACATCTGCTCTAGATTCTCTCACTGAAGAGGGAAGGATTGATTCTTTTGTCTGCAGCTTCAGCGAGTCTTTGTGCTCTTCAAAGGGTGTACCGRCATCTCTGGAAGAGTGCCAGGGTGCAAATTCCAGTATCTCTTGTTCCTTGCAGCATGCATTTTCAGAAGCTGTGAAGATATATAGCACCCCAGAACATAAAGAAGTATTAATCCTGGAAAACTGACTAGGAGAATCTAATTCAGAGAGATTTTATGTAGCTGTTTTTTAAAGATATTTCTTGTGAGTGCTTATCAGGCAGAAGGGACTCTCAGGGAACTCTCAGAGACTGCGGCATTCACTTGCAGTCAGAGCGATGATCTTATTGTCCTATTTTTGAATTTGGCAGGAACACTTTTTCTGTGGTGCTACAATGCCTTTTTCTAAGGAAGCAGCAGTAAGCTTTATCTGAGGCATATTAATTAAGTCCTTAGGCAGAAGCCAGGCTTGGTAGGGAATTCCCACCTCACTTTAATTCACTACTCCAAACCAATATATTTTGACTTTGCTTTTTAAAAGTGCTTATATAATGCTTTATAAAAATATAGAAAACAGGAAAAACATGGGGAAAAAAGCATCTGTGGAACTAGTTCGGTTTGGCTGACAGTGTGATGCCCACTAGAAATGCTTATAAATGATATCCTTCACCAGCCCCCTTTAGAAAGATGAGGAGGAGTCACTGAAAGGTGAGGACACTTTATGGGAGAGCTTAAGGAATAGTTTCAAAGTGTGTATCTCTGCAGTAAGGAGTAGGTAATTTCATCTTCCACAGAAGAGAATCTAAATTGCTTCACTTTATGCTTACTATTGCCACTGCTGTAAATAGATTGAATGCACAAAAAGAAGTTGTTTAGAACCACTGGAGACAAATTGCACCCTTCAGAAGATAAAAGAAGCTGGTTTCCATTCCTACTTTGAGCTGGGAATCAATGAAGAGCTGTGACTGGGCTGACTATCCGAAGGAGCATCTTGCTCCATCCTATTTATGCATTGGCTGCCTGGAAGTGGACTTTATTCACACACTAGCTGGAAAGGAATTTCCTTTGGTCTTTTACCCTTAGTCACTTGCAATCCTTGCAGACATACCTGAATACCTTTTAAATTAGTTGCAGACTACAGCTGCAAGGAGCCAAATGGCTGCTAACTGACAAAATATTTTTTCTTTCATGAGTGCATTTTTCCACCATTCTGAGCTATGCTGCCTCAGTTAAATGGCTCTTAGTATCTGAGATAACAGATATAAAGTAGCTTAGTTAATTCCAAATTTAGAGGAGAAAAGGGAAGAAAAGCAATTTTTGGAGTTTAATATAGTTGTTTCAAAAAACTTCTCCAGACAATGAATGGCAGAGGACTGGAAAAGATGTGGGTCATGAGATTCACTATTTCAAGACTCTTATGATATAAAGCTTTTCATAAAATAATCAGGCTGCACCTTAAAATCAATTAATTTTGCCCTCACTACTTGAAAAGAAAGCTATTTCAGAATCTCAGTGCTCTAATTTTGCAAAGGCTTTCTCTATCTAAAAAAAAATCCTTTAGCTGAATTTCAATTGCTCTTTTTCTCGGCCTTCTTTTTTCTGCCTACAGACTGCCTTTTACAGCATCACTTTTTTTTTTTTTTTTTTTTTTTTTTTTTTTACTGAAAATATTTCTGCTGATGTGTCCTAGGAGGTAGTTTTCTCTTTCATTGCACTGATGGATCACACGGTCATGCAGATACAGTAAGCTTCTGATTGCTGCTTCCTGCAACGCGAGCAATACTCACCAACCACCTTTTCTCTGATCAGAACAGCACAAAGAAAAGGCAAACATTAATTGTTTCGGTCATTAGCTGTTTCTTCACACCACCAAAGAAGTCAAATAATAATTTACTGTTGCTACGGTTGATAATGGCATACACTGTTCAAGAGAAATAATATACACCCTCCCTTCCACTTTTATGTCACAAAAACCTGCTTATTTTTTTCTGACCTTCACTATATCTATCTTTAAAAAAAGAATCCAAATCTCCAAAGCATAAATGGTACTTTAGAGAGAGTAAAGTATGAATTTTTAAACTGCATGTTTCATACTTTCAGTTATGTCAAATTTTGAGACAAATATTAAGGTTACAGTGGATAAAACAAATCTTACAATAAAGGGAAAAAATATGATGTGGCCATAGAGATGACTAGGTGAAACCCAAAGGATATTTTTCTTATGGGACACTCCAGCTGTGCCTGGTCAGTATCTGAACACCTTCCCTGCTTGGCCTGGATAGTTCATTTCACATGAAGTTAGGCTGGAATTTCTCTCACAAAATGCAGTTTAATTTTGTCATCCTTTGCTTTGTTTATAGTCTATAAACAGAAACAGGCACTGCAAAGGCAGAATACATCTTACCCTAAAGTAAATGTATAAACCCACAAGATGAACTATTTAAATGTGAATTAAAACTGTCCCTTTTTGTCTGTTTAGGAATACAAGGATGGTGACTTCAGATGCAGATATCACAAGTGGGATTCACCTACAAATTCAGGCACTTGTGCATAGACATCTATACTGCAGACACCTCAGCAAAGGTGTCTGAATCTGGACCTCAGCACTGAGATGAGGCTGCATGAGATGAACCCCTCTTTTGGATTCTTYTGTCATTTGGCGAGGGTTTCCTAAAATACCCTCCATCTCCTCTTTACTTATTTCTAAGTTCCATTACATCATTTTATAAGCTTAATTCAGGTTTCCCTTTAGCTCTGAAACTGTCTCATTAACAAGAAACGATAAGAAAAGGTGCAAGGTCAGAGAGGATCAGATCAAAACGGAGTCATAAACTTCATTCCCTTTACTTCTTTCTTCAGCTAAAGAGATTTCTGAACACTTGCTTCCCGGAACATGAAGCTCTCTTGCCCTATATTTTAGCTGTTTTAATTATTTTTTATCAAGGGTGAACAGAATTTCTGACAAGCCAAGATATTTTCTTCCTTGGTTGGCAAAAAAGAAAGGGTCATATACTTGGGAAAATTACAGAAGGACAGTTTATAGGCTGCAGTAAGCAACARCTACTGGTGTAAAATGATTATCAATTACTCATTTTCAACCAGCTATCTCAGTGGATCCATCCTACCTACAGTATTGTAGTGCATTTATCAGCTTAATTCAGGCAGTTAGTCATTCGATTTTCTTGTTTCATTTTTATGTATAGCAAGCAGTTGTTTTTGTAACTACAGTAATAAACTATATTCAGACTTGATTTAATAAACTATATTCAGACTTGATTCACCCTCCCACAACACTAGGCACCTCAGTTAAGTGCCGCAGCTGCGATCCTTCCTAGTCTCCCCCGCAAAGAGGCTCCCTCTATACTTAGTGGAAGAAGAAACGTGGCTCCCAGGGCAATGCGGATCTTGTGTGGCCCCAGTGAAAAATATAATTAGGGTCATATAAACGAGGTGTGTTTCGGCCATGCTGGCTGCYAGGACCAAGAGATTGTGCAGGGAAGTAATTGATTTGCTGTTTTGAACCTTCATTTTAATTTTTCTAAAGATTTTCTCCATCTGCTAGCTTGAAACTTCAGGAGATACTGAGCTTCTACAGATGTTAGTTAGAGCTACGTACACAGCAGGTACACAATGTATTTCTAAGGATTTGAATTAATTTGATTGTAATTATTTATTGCTATGTTTCTAAGGACATGATGAAATCAATTATAACAGGAGTTCAGGCTCTTAATATTGTGCTCAGTTATCTACAAAAGCACCAATGAATCAGCTGTTTAAATAGCTGAATTACATAAGCAGATTTTAGAACTAATTTTAGGATTTTCATATAATTGCAATATGTTGATGRAGTATTGTAAGTAGTAAATATCAGAGTTGCAGTCTGACAGCATAACAGTTTCTGCTCTGATTCAAAAATTTCAACTATTTTTCTTACTTCTTGCATCATCTTAAACTTAATATCTCACTCCCTGTAATCATTTTGGCCTATATCTTCTTCTGATTACTTCCATTGCCAAGAATATTTTTTTCTTCTTTGAGAAATAGTTTATTTTTAATTGAAAACTTACCTTTGCCATTTGTTAAATGCACTATTACCTTCATCTTTGACCTTCTGTTTTTCAGCTGGATTCATTTTACATAGTGTCTTGGATATAGCTAGAGTGTATATTTTCAGTTTTGTGCTTCTTTGTTCATCAACATTTGCCTTTTTTTTTTTTTTATTTCTGGTGTATTTTTAGCTAGATTGCAAGCATAACCCTTGGGCATACATTAATTTATCTTTGAATGTTTTCCATTTCCCTCTGTGTCCTTTATCTCTATTGATTTATCCTACTTGATTTCATCCTGTGCTTTCCACATTCTTCTGAAACTCAGTCTTAGAAATTTAACATCCTTTCTTTTTTTTTTTTCTTTTGTGGTTTACCTGTGTCCTAATTACCATCCTAATTAGGTTATGAACACAATTGTAAAAAGCCCTACTCGCATCTGCAATCCCTTTATATTTACCACACACAGAGACCTAGCCAAAGATTGATTTTTTTTTTCTAAATTCTTTTCTTTTTCCCTACTGGATATATAATGCTCTTCTTCAGACACAAAAATAATATATATCTTGATTTATTTCTTTTATGTAATGAGTCTACAGTTACTGGTTCTGAATTTCAACAATTTGCTTTAGATTATATTCTCTTTCCATTTAATTTTGTGCTTACAACTGCTATAAGCTGTTCTTCTTCTCAATCAAAAAGGATTATATTGTTATTTTTCCTCTTTTTCTTTTGCTCTAGTTCCCATTTCCAATATGATAAATCACCTCTATTGTCACATCCTCAAATATAAACTACTTCTATACTTTACTTAAGAAAAGAATATAGCCCCATTTTCTATTTAAGGTTTGTCTATTTGAAGTCTTAAATTGTTATCTAAAATCTGTATTTCATTAAAAAGAAATAATTCCTGCAAAAAATTCTTCTCCTCCCCTCCCTCATTTGCTTTCCAATTTATCTTACCTTTTTCTACCAATTCTTTGTAAACTTTCTCGGCACCCATCTGATCACCTTTTGAACTAACTCTATCACGTGTTTTTTACCTACATGTATCTGATAGTCTTTATCATGGTGACAATATCACTGTAACTGCCATGCATCAGTCAAAATTAAAATTGTTTGGAAATGTACTGGGATATTGTATAGCTTCAGGATAATGAATTTTCAAGTGGCAGTCAGTTGTATAGTAGGAGTAGGTAAACCTAAATTATTCTACTTGATGTTGCTAAGAAAACTTCTGTGTGGCTAGAGTTTGCAGCAGAAACCATTGTTTTGTCTTCATATTTGCTTCTGCCTCCTCATTTAAGCAACCTTCTCTTTCTTTAGAATAGATGTTGTCACAAGAACAAGGTGCTATTCAGCTCCTTCCAACTGTTATCCATTTAAGTTACTGAGATGTTTGTTCTTCTATGTATAACAGTCCTGAGGACTAGAAAGCATTTGAACAGACTCAAGAATTTATGGCTTCATAACTTCACTGTATTCACAGCTATATGCTCAGATTTCTATTTTTAGGTGACTTATTGCTGAGGAAATTATACTGTTGCATTTTTCTTCAAATTGCTTAATTGCCATCCAGATCAGCAGACCCTGAAGTAAATGGTCAGATTGTTACCTGTTACATTAAATCTGGTGTCCCTGGGACAGAAGGCAGTGTGGTAACTCCCAAACCATCCACATAACCTATCTGCCTGAAGCTTCATTTCGGACACTACTTTTCAATAACACTGTATTGATGCTAACGAAACAAGGATCATGCATGAAAATCCTGTAGCCTCCTCATTCCCCAAACCAATCCACTCCTGCAACATAAAATATTGGGGATTTTTTCTTTTCAAACACTGCTGTGTAGTCTTTGATCTTCTTTAATAACTTGCAATAGTAACTGAGAGACAACTGATGGCTACTTGGCACAGTAAACTCCTAGAGGTTGTGTTTGTGTGAGGCTAACATTAGGAAGTGGAGAGGGAAGAGAGAAATGATGCATGTGTGACTTCTTCCTTGAACTCCTGCTCCTCAAATTGGGATGTATCATCTGCCCACACTGCAACATGTGTCATCTCCCTGCATTCATGATCCCAGTGGCTGATTCTGTGCAGCTGTTTTTGTATGTGGTAAAATATTTAAATCTCTTAAGATTGCATGGAAGTGAGACTAGAAAAACCCACTTTGTATATGGTATTTTTGCACCATTTCAATATCAATATAACATTTCTTATGATATTCACCTGTGGTTGTTCCTAGGAAGCTTAGATTCTTTACCTCCACAGGTTTCTTTCCCTAAGGAAAAGGATCCCTAAGGATCCTAAGGATCTCCACCACCAACTTCTTATAAAGTTAACAGGTGATTAAAAATTTGTGTGTGTGGCTTGTCATCTAGTAAGCTCTTCTTTCCTCAGTGTCTTCCCTCTTTCTCTGACTCTGTCCTCTCTTATGAGCTCTAACTCCAGATGATTTTGATCTTATTCTTGCTGTGCTCATCTTTTCCAGATATCCTTGCTATGAAATACTTGTTCTGAACACCAGGCAATGTAGTAACTTAGTTCATAAACTCAAAAAAATACACTCCTGTCAGAAACTTCAATTAATTTGTAGATACCATATGTATTCACATTTCTCCTTAACCATCTTCCTCCAGAAAATAGTAAGAACTCAGCACATCCTGCCCTACTTGTAAACTTGATGTTTTTACTAAGTCTTAAGACATGCAGTCTTTCACGTTTTACAACCCACCAAACCGAAGTAAAACAGGATGAACACAGTATGAGGCAATCCAAGGGCCTGTGTGAAGAGGACCCTCTACACACCCAGTCACAATCCCTAGTGTAATCCAATTAAATTGAACAGTTCACCGGTATACCCAGAGGATTAAACATGCTTACCCAAGCAAACCCACTTCCTATCACTCTTAAGCATATTACACCAAAAGCATGCATATCATCAAGTTGTGTTAGGCTTCCTAAAATGGCAATAAAGGCTAAAAGGTTAGAGAAAGATAATAAAGCATTATATGGAGTCTGCAAGCTCCTACTCCCTATAAATCCCCCTCTCCACCCCCAGCCAGTGCCAGCTGTTTTCTAATTAACCCAATAGTAACAAGGAGCTCACAAGAGGATATCTACTGATTAGCCAAAGATTTTTAATTTGCTCAATGCTGTTAGGACCGTGCCACTAAAGTCCTTTCTTTAGAGAGCTTCTCAGACATTGTCAAAGTTATGTCTATATGATATTCAACTACAGTAGCTCTTTACAAGCAAATCTACATAAATTCAGCTAAAATGACCAGCTGTCAAAAGTCTTAATAGTTATATAATTGAGAACAAAATGATGCAGTGAAATTATCCGTATTCTCATTTCTACCTTGTCCTCCATTCATATCCTCTCTTCTCACCTCCAAACAGATTTTTTAATTCCTTTTCCAATACTGGAGTGTCACCCAGAGTCCCTCCTCATGGAGCAGTGCCCCGCTGCAGCCCCAGGGCATGCTGGCACAGCTGGAAGCAGCTCAGCAGGCTGCAATCCTCTGCGTAGCACCCCATGCCTGCTCCAGCCCTGACAGAAGGAGCTAGGGCAGGACATGCTGTTGTTAAATAACTCGCAGATAAAAATGTTCAGAGATGCGAGCAGTCATCTATCTTCCCATCGGTTTCAGTGGGCCGGGGTTCAGCCCAGCTGAGGCAACTGGCATTATCGGTGCGGAGAAGCAGGTACTCCAGGCACACATCACCCCGCCACGGACAGGACTGCCCTTTGGAAGGGCTGGAGGCGTGCCCTGAGCGATTAGCCTCTCCACTTAGGGGTCTAAGCTTAGGTAGAAAGACTCAGTTGCAGAAYACAGACATTAAAACCCGTGCCTTTTAATGAATACGCTGTTAATGACTAGGGCACGAGAAAGTACAGTAATTCTTTAGGTGAAATGGAGAGAAACTGCTTTGCCTTGGTATGTTGAGAGAAATATCGATAAGTCTATCCATCAAATTAATCCTGTATCTTTTACTACTCATTTTATTTGTATTTGTTTAAATTCCTAAAAGATAACTTGGTTATGCTTTTGTAGAAGTGAACACAGGCAATCTACAAAAATTTGTTATTATTATTTTTCTATATCCAAGCAAATGTTAATATCTTTTTTTTAAGCTCAAACCTAAAAAATGAGCTTTTAAATACAGTTCAAATAGCTGCTTTGAATGAGCATTTATGGAAGCCCTTTATACATCTGTCTTCTCAGGAATCTTCTAAACTGCTACCCCCCTTTCTCACCTGTTTAGCTACAGATTGTCACTGACAATCATTGCACAAATAAGATTAAAGCTACTTTTCCATTACAGACTTTAGTTTTCACACACTACATTGTAAAATCCCCCCAAATTTCATACGCTATCTCTCAAACAAGATTTTTTCCCCCTTAGAAGTGCTACAACAAATCCTGACCTGACTGTTTTTAAAAATGTGTAATGTCAAAGTTGGTGCATGTAAGTCATCTGGTGATGACAGTGATAGAGCAGTTATTTCATGAAATGCTGAACCTCACTTTTTGCTACGAAATTTTCATTTACTTGACAATATTTAGGTGTTGGGAAGTACCTTCTATCATTTCAGTATACCTACAGGCAGCTCTAAAATTGGAAGGTTTGTGTTGTTGTATACCAAATGTTTTCAGTCTAGATTTGGTAACACTAAAATTAAACACCACAAAAGGAGAGCAATCATTTTACTGGTTTAAGTGTAAAATCAACTAGGATGTAAGAGAGAGTTTTTTTCCATTCTTGATGATATTCATTATCTACTATGCTAGGATAACTTGTTATTTTGTATTTACACACCAGTCAGAACTGAAAACACATGGTTTGTTCTATTTTCAGTGTGAAAAATCAAGCTCCTATTACTGCTAATGACAGCTATAAATTAAACATAGATGTGAGTTCATATCCCTATTCATTTTTTTAAATTCTTTATGCAGGATATTAATCTCCAGATTTAAAATGCAGGTGCTTCAAGACAAACGTTCAGTTATGATCTGGGGCCAAGAATGGAAATATGGCACATCATAAGCTAGTTTAGGAAGCTAGAGATCACTTATTTGGACAGTTCCAACTTTTTAAAACTAAAATGAGGACACAAGATGTGATGGCATAGATGAGTCCAGATGTTTATTTCAGAACTATACTTATTGGTAATGAATAGCTTTCTGTTGCACTACTAACAGTCCATATACTTTCACTTCCTTCAGTGCAAAAGATTTTATCATACATTCATTCATTATATAATTTTATTTCTCTACAATAAAGAATTGTAGAGAATTTTTTCAGACCAGTTACTCCTTTTTAAAGAGCAGCCGTAATGTACATATATATTAGGATCATTATTGATTTGGCAAGTTGCAAAATTTTGCTCTTCCTACTTGTAACTAGAAAATACATGTAATCTTCACAATCACTAATCTTATATATACTTTAAATATAGATGTCATTAAGAATTAAAACATTTTAAMTAGGAAATTAAAATAAATAGGTCTATAAAACAGAATAATAAAGAGGGAATGAAGTAGAGAAGGAGGCGAGCAATTATCACTACTCCTTAAAGTTAAGCAGTATTTAAGTAAGAGGAAATGCATAGAATCACAGAATCAGTAAGGTTGGAAGGGACCTCTGGAGATCATCTAGTCCAACCTCCCCGCTCCAGCAAGGTCACCTAGAGCATGTTAGACAGGGTTGCATCCAGGCAGGCCTTGAAGATCTCCAGAKAAGGAGACTCCACAACCTCTCTGGGCAACCTGTGCCAGTGCTCCGTCACTCTCACAGGGAAGAAATTCCCCCTCACGCTCAGGCAGAACTTCCTGTGCTTCAATTTCTGCCCATTGCCTCTTGTCCTGTCACACGGGACAACTAAAAAGAGTTTGTCCCCATCCCCTTGACACCCTCCCTTCAGGTACTTGTACACATTGATCAGATCCCCCCTCAGTCTTCTCTTCCCCAGGCTGAAGAGGCCCAGCTCTCACAGCCGTTCCTCAGAGGCAGGTGCTCCAGCCCTCCGATCATCTTTGTAGCCCTACGCTGGACTCTCTCCAGTAGCTCCATGTCTCTCTTGGACTGGGGAGCCCAGACCTGGACACAGGACACCAGATGAGGCCTCCCCAGGGCTGAGCAGAGGGGCAGCATCACCTTCCTCCACCTGCTGGCAACATTCTTCCTAATGCAGGAGACCATTGGTCTTCTTGGCCACAAGGGCCCATTGCTGGCTCATGGTCAATTTGTCATCCACCAGCACTCCCAGGTCCTTCTCTGTAGAGCTGCTCTCCAGCAGGTCAGCCCCCAGCTTGTACTGGTGCCTGGGCTTATTTTTCCCTAGGTGCAGGACTCTGCACTTGCCCTTGTTGAACCTSAGGAGGTTCCTCTCCACCCAGCTCTCCAGCCTGTCCAGGTCTCTCTGTATGGCAGCACAGCCCTCAGGTGTGTCAGCCACTCCTCCCAGTTTGGTATCATCTGCAAACTTGCATGAAGAAGGTATGTTAGTTTGAGAAATATTCAGGCAAAATAATGATCTGGGTGCTACAGGACCAGTAATGAAAAAGCTAAAAGATGGAATTATACCTTTTGTTGGTCAATGCAGGTTTAGGGAGATCAAATTAATATATTTTCTTTATGAGTCATAAGTTCATTGGATGTGGTAAAAGCATTGAATTAGAGTTATGGAAGGCATTTGACTTGATATTACATGGCACTTTAATTAACAGAGTAAAATTATTTTAAAACTCTGCAAGGCATATTTTAAAACAATTAAGAACTGGTTAAATGATAGGTCTCAAAACGTCATTGTAAATTGAAACAGTTATTGTTCATCATCAAATTCTTTCAACGAACTTCTTAGTACTCATATCAAATATTTATAGAAGTTCTGGAAGAAAAAATAAAATTATGACTGACTAGGAAGACCGAGAGGCTGCCGAAGCAATAAAATAAAAAAGGGAAGGGGCTCTCTGATACAGTGATCTGTGACTTGACACACAAGAAAATAGTAGCCACAGGGCAAGATGTCCTGTGGCACATCCCATGGTCTTGAACCCCCAAGACTGAGGGATCAGCTATATCATGGGTAGCACCTTTCCTGTCGTGGGAGAGCTGTCACTGAAAGCTGGGCAGAAAAGAAAAAAGGACTTTCTTCCTGACCTGCATGGCTAGGGTGTAAATTTACAGCTGGGAACAGGAAAACAGTCCTAGCTCCTGAGGTTTAAATGAAACCTGCGTATATTTTACAACAATCACTTAGAAAATTCTATCTTGGCCAGGACTGGAGATATAAGTGACACTGAATCCAAAGCCAGAAGCATCTGCAAGCCAGATCCACCATCCAGCCCATAGGACAGCTACGTGAGAAGAACACTGAGGTGTATAGAAGTTATTTACCTTCACATCTGTGATTAGCGTGTATGATTTTAGTGTACTTTGTCAAAATATTTTTTGATTTGCAATTTAATACAAAAAAATGGTAAAGTCCTCCAAAACCACAAGAAAATTTAAATTTGAGTAAAGCAGTCAAACTTTGTCTGCTGTAAAACAACTTATTTTAACTCCAAGACAGCACTTTGTGCTTTTATTTGGCTTCTGAGCTGGAACCAGCTCCAAGTTCAGCTCTGCATCCATCATGGTAATGTTCTCCTGAGTCCCAGTCATTAGACTATAACGCAGCCCAGGCTGCCCTCCTGTCTCCCTGGTTTGTGAGAAACCTGGGACTGTAAATGTCTTAACCTGTGAATTTTTCCTGTGAGTTTTCCTTGAGGCAAAACACTGTTGTCATGTTTTTGCAGGAAAAAAACAAAGCTCTGAGAAGTTTGATTTGTGGAAAGGTACTGGTACACTTCTCTATAAATCTTTGGAGGAGGAATGTATTTTTCCTTTTGTGACTTCTATCACCTGAAGAACAGTAATTAGAACGAGTATCTTGTTAGTGCTGGCCTAGAAAAGAAGGGGAAGGGTGTATAGCTTTTCTCTATGGGAACAGCCTACTTAGTTTTGAATGTAGACGTTTTCATTAGAGTGTAATAAGCACATACCAAGGTTTATGATAGAACACTACCTCTCTGTTTCTTGATTTTCTGATATTTGTGCTTCTGTGATTAACACAGAAATAAGGACGCTGACTCCAAATCTACAAAGATCAGTTTTTGTGGATATCAGTGCTTAGGGACTAGTGTATACTTTCCACAAATTAATCYTATAACTAAAAAATCCTCCTAACCTACTTCTTTAATGAGAAAACATTGTGTAATACCATTTCTCCAGATTATTGTGTTTGCCARTTTTCCTTTTAATCTCAGCACAAACAATAATGCTGTACATCTCGTAACAATTTTGCTATTATTTTAAAATAAATCAATAAATTAATGAAAGGTAAAGAATAAAAGGAGGCTTAATATAAATTGCGACTGTAAATGTCCTTCAGTATTAAGAGCGAAAGAGATATCAATTAATACAACTGTCATTTTTTTCTTTCTAAATTGCTAGAGTGATTATTTCCTACTCAGTGTTTAATAACTTGTCAAGGACCATTGTCCCCAATAAAACATTCGTCATTCTGCATAAAAGATAGTTGTGATGGAAAACCTTGCTGCAAAGAACCACTATTAGAAACTTGATTATCAATGTAAGTACTCGAGTCCAAGTTTGTGTATAGCGGAAGATGTATGAAAATGCCTTTCATAGGCTTTGGTTGTAAAGAAAACTTTGGAGGAAGGTCCAAATCCAGGCCACCTCCCTGCCGTGGGCTTTCGGGCTGCCGGCCCACATACTCTTCCCCTCATTACCAGACCCAGCGTAGAGCTTCGCAAAGGATTGCAGGCGAGCTGAACATGACCTGCCTACATTGACCCTGCACCACCTACAAAAACAGCCGGTTCCTTCTTATCCCGCCACTCAGAGCCTGCTCCTTTTCTTTTTCACCGCAAAGCAGCTCTCAGGGGATATTTCAAGAGTGCTCAGGACTAGCATGGCTCTGCCGCAGCAAAGGCTTTGCTATTAGCAGCGGTGAGAGCACTGTCAGGTTAAAGCAGGGTGAGTATGCCTGAAAATAACGCCCGCAGCARAGCTGCAGGAAGTTCATCACTGTATCCTCAGGAAAAAAAATAATAAAAAAAAGGCTAACAATTTTCTTAGGAAAGAAATACACATGCTTTGCCAGAGTGACAGATTTAAGTGTGAAATTCACAAAATGGAATTCGGCAGTCACATATATATAAAACATTAGCTCTGATTTAAGCGTCATACTTACTTAGAAGCCTGCTTAGCATGAATAACTTTAGCAGTTTACTTTTAATTTATAACTCTGTTACAGCAGCCTTTCAAATATTACTTACACTATATTGATATATTTTTGTCAGATATAATTAGACTATTAATAGCTTTCAAAAATATTTATAATCTGCCCTTTGGATGCCAGAAGCATTTGATCTAAGCAATCTAATGTTTCATGTCTTCGAAGAGCTTAAAATATGTACTGCATTAACATGAATTATGACCGAGGTCATTGTGTACCTTATTCTTCCGTATAAAATATAATCACAGAATAAATTGCTATAAAGGCTCTGCAAGGCCTATTAACTCTCTTTAAATTTGTTGGTTTTTAAATGGAACATGAATTTGTAAAAATCTGGTCTTCCAGAATCGACTTCTCTCAAAAGACAAAATGGAAATGTATAATATATTAAAGTATTTTGCAAATCAGACACTTTGATCTTGTAAATGCTTGATCAAGTGAAAAAGCTTGCTTCTGACTTATATGAGTAGTATCAGTGAGTACTGTAGAGAGTTTTAATACGACTGCTGTTTTTCCTTATGGAAAGGAATTACCAAAGCTCTAAGAAATACCATCAAAGTTCAATGTTTTAAAACCTACTTAGATGATAAATGAACATAGGTTCTTTTTATTCTGAAATCAGAGATTGTTTGATATCTTAAGCAGCTAGATATATTTCAAAGTTACATGCACCTGTTGTTAAGTGTAAATTCATATAGTTCAGGATCAGAATGAAGAAAGCTATAATAAAATGATACTTTAATAGACAAATCATAGAAATCCTAGTATCAACAGGAAGATGTCACATTTGCATGCATTTCTCATACCCTTCTTTGTTCTTAAATGGACAGCTGCCAGTTAGAAGAAATTTTACTTTGTTTTTAATCTAAGACCTTCTTCTCGTTGGTACATAATATATTTTCATCTGAAAAGCATGAATATGTAACACCCATGAACCATATAAAATATGTATTTGTATATTCACTCATTGCCAAATCATATTACTACAATAAATTATACTGTTTGGTATAACACTGAGAATAAAATGGTGATCATAATAAATAGTGAGGCTATCATTATTACCATTCTCACTGTTCTGGCACCATGGCCATATTATTCTAATCTCAGTCATATTTTTGTCAAGGCAACTGCTGTAAAAATGATAAAACTGATGATGCATGTTGCATTTTAGAATGAACTCCATCAGAAAACAAGATCCATGCATGAATAAATAGGAATATGACCACTCTACTTTCTCATTTACATACTTGACCACTGCTAATTACCTGACTTGTAGATCTCAAGTGCCTTAACATTAAATGTTATTGTAGTGCCTGGAGTGGTCCCCACTAAAGTCATGGAAGGACTGAGGGTATCCCATATTCACAGATGTCTGTGAAACCTTCTGTTCTTCTGTCTTTTGGATCTTTGATTAGGATACTTCAATTCTTTTCTAGAATGTGTGGAAGACAACTTTATAAGCTCTTACTACATATTATTAAAAATCCGCCAAGCCATTAATCACAAGCAGTGGCAGCATGAGCGTTAGCAGTTAACAGAGATGAGAGAAGCGGAAATGCCTAGGTTCATTCCMCACCAAACATTATCTTCCTGAAAGTAGTGATCAAGAGACACAGATACTTCAAAAAATGGATTTGTGACTCCTAGACTTCACACGAGACTGATCCAGGCCTTCTTTCTCTGGGTTTGCTTTGCAGAGAACCAAAGGCAATTATGATCTTTACTCAGGAGTCTCTAATTAGGTGGGAAACATCTGGCCCTCAGTGTATTTGACAAAAATGCACACTGATGTTCCCACACTTTAGCCATCTAATTTGGTGAAAAACATCATTTTATAGTTATACGCATCTTTTGTGAGAAATAGTTCCTATTTTCTGCTTAGTCTTCATTAGTTGCTGCTTCTCTCTTTCAGTTCTGCTTCCTTGTACCAGTACATCTCCTCCAACTGTACTTTTTTACTTCTTACTCTTGYTCCTTGCTATTGTTACCATTCTTTGCTTTTCCTAGTCTGCTGTTCCTTCTAGCAGTGATCTGCTGACTGCAGCTCTGGGTCTTGGTCTTATGCTATCCTGCATATTATAGATCATCTATGTTTATATGAAGTTAAAATAAGAGACCATTTTATTTCCACTGTGTGCTAGAGTAAAACCTTAAAGGAGCGAAAGARTGTCAAACCAGTAATTTATTTAAGAAATATTTATGAAAAATGGAGTTTGGATTGGGCTTCATTTTACTGGACTTGTGAGGTATGGCAGATATCTACATCCAAGCTCGTCATTCTGYGCTCTCTCTTTACTCATTGGAGGCATGTATACTTATATAGCACAAGTTATCTAACTATCTCTAAAATCCTTTTGCTTTTGATCTAGATTGGCYGCTGTAGTAATTTAAAAAATTCTTTTACCACATAATGATACATTTCACCTCTTGGTCAGGTGTGAGATAAAATGATCTTATTTTCTATTCTTACAAACATGAAGCCTTGTAATTGTGAGCTTTAATTGAAAGCACTATAGTATAAAACTAGTATTTCACATTTTTCATTGAACTCCTAAACAGACCAGTTAAACAGATACATTTTGTATCTTTTTTGCTCTCTCTCTTCAAAATGTTTACACTTGTCTTCTGCATATATGCCAGCACCTTTCAATTACAGACACCTAAATAGCGGTAACTACAGAGAGCACCCACACATCCTACTGAACTAGTGTAGATGGGATAAGCTCTGAGTTTATGAGAAATCATTTCAGGAATGTGTTATGCAAATAATAATTCACCCAAAAGGTTATTTCAAAATATTTACCAAGAACACAGAGCCTCATTACCCACTTGGCTGCTGCTCAACTAGGATGTAGATCTTATGTTTACTAAGGCACGGACTATATCTTTATCCTCTCAATCTGCATATCATTTGACATCAGTAGATGTCATATGGTACGACTGCAAATATAGTTGCTTTAAAATCTCACACCCTGCAAACAAACAAGGAAATAAAAAGAGAGAAATTAAAATAATAGCTGAACATTGAAAGTCTAGATTAAGTCTTATTCTGTAAATTGATATAGACAAGAGATAACTTTTGGCTGCTGTGGGTGTCTATCCTCAGGCATAATTCCACTGCTAATTATTTTTCTTATTATCAATACTTGCAATTAAAATTTTGTAATTAGAACAGTACCACAATGCTTCTGTAAAATAATTTGCATTTAGTTAAATTTATTATCTGCCCTTTCCCCTTTTCCTTCCCACAAATAACAGTGAGACAGTCTTAGAATGCATTTTCAGGAAAGATTAACTGGTCTTCACTCAAAACCAGTTAAGAAATACTGGCCCATGAACTATCCAGCAAACTTCGCGATGCCTCTATGTGAATATAGCATTAGTGACAACATACCAAACTCAGTCTTCRGCACTGTGACTCCCTTTACATTTCTTTTTATCAGGAGTAAGGGATATGACAAAAGGTAGCTGTCACAAATGAAAAAGCAGCTAATGCATTTAGAATTAAGGATAATTATAGAAAAATAGGAAGGAATTAAGATCTTATGATAAACTGAGCAGGAATTTTGTGGAAAAAAAATTAATCTATAGCTAGGAAGGCTGACATACCATTTTACATACCAAGCTGCAAAAGACATGGGAACAGCTTGTGAAGATCATCTTAAACTGTAAATTGGATCCGGATCTAACTTTCTGCAAGAACATGGACATTTGTCCTTAAAGGTTTAGCTCAGACAAGAGAGGAATATACACAGAGCTCATCTTTGAAAGCTGTTCAGCTGATTAGGAAATGCCATGACACGTGCTGGCTATTGCTGTGGTGAGGCGAACTCCAGTAGCTGTCTCTGAAACCCTTCTTGTTGTGCTCCCATGGCCACAAGGGCCACTATTTTCTTGCATCCTACTGATGCCATCTGTTGAGCGCAGAGGTCCACTGCATTGTAACTTCCCATGCCATCTGCTTTGTGTTTCTAACCTACTTCACACGACTTGTCAGGCAGGTGGATAGCAGACTAGCACAGTGAACTGCGCTGCATGAGTGTCTCTTTGCTTACACATTTAATATGCTTTCCAATCTTAGTCTGAATAACCAATCTGAATAGTCCAGTCTGAATAACCCTGGATGGCTGCAGTCAGCTGGTGAATCCCAGTCGTGACCACCAGTTGCAATTTAGAGTAATTGTTTTAGAACAAGCTACCACTTCCAATATTTACACTATTGAATTGGTGGCAGCTATTGAAATCAATGTATCTGAGAAAAGAAACCATGTACTGACTTAAGCAGTGTGGATTTCATGCAGTGTTACGGAATTAATTTGCTTTGGCTTTGACATGCTGACTTTAACAAGAAGTATTTCTTTTGAAAAATCGTAAAGTATGTGCAGATTTCATCTTCTGTGCCTACCTGGCATCTAAGCTTTATTCAGATTTTACTGAAAATCCTTTTATACCTCTTGCAGTAAATGTATTTACTGCACCTGAATACATGAAAACCCATCAAGGTTCAGTATCCCTGTTCTTCATGTATTGCAGGTGAATGCCACCCCTTACAGCTGTTCCCAGATTGAATATACGTTCAGTACAGATTTGATCTTTTCTCAATACCCTATTACAACAAAGTAGTTGCTCTTCACAGTGTTTTTACTCAAACAATTCTCTCTTTGATGATGGAAATTTATCTTCCCAATATCCTGTCACTTTTATTGCATTTAGTAGTAATGTACTATCCAATGGCTTTCAGCAGCTGCCTACCAGATTTCTTACTGTACAGCACACAGGGTTTCTGCTCACCCAGGAACCTAAAAAAAACAATCACTACCTGTGCACAAAGTAACTCTATGTGTGTGCAGCAAATCAAACACATTCTGCATGCTTTGAATTCATTGTAGATAGGATACAAACCCACATGAAGAACAGCCTCAATTGGGACTTCCAGGCAGAGCTGATCTGCACACTTACAGTATAGACTAGATTGACAGCACTTGCACAGATGGTTTTACGGACACTTTGGATTCCTACCATTTTCCTCATTAGAATATTGGCAGGTGTGAACTCTCCTTATTATGGGAAAATATAGAACATACCATCATACAAGCCTCCCCTGGCTCCAACAGCAACGAATATTGAGCAAGATTTTTCAGGGCAATCTGATACTGCAATAATAATATTTAAATAATCCTGGTTATAAGCTGTCTCTTCAGAGCTGTGTATATTAACTGTTTATTCATTATGGTAAAAATAAGTTTCATTTTCTAAAAGCTGTGTCTAGCACAAGAAAGTCTCTCAACAGACGATAAAAAAGTAGACACAGTCATTTCCAGAGGATGATTCATCTCGGCAGTCTTAGACATCTGTCTTTCTCCACTGACAATTAAGGCATTCTAGGTGACCTTAGAGCAGATGATACCCAATTTTCAGATGGCTAAAGTCTAAGAAGATGTATCCATCTCTGTGTTAGCTTTTTAGCTTTTGTTCAGGTTTGAGGCAAGGGATGGAGAAATGGATTTATAGTTCAAACAGCAGATGGGACAAAAGGCCAAACTCCTCCTCTTGGGCTATCATCCTAATTCCTGGTTTGGGGTAGAAATAAAACTGATTGTGTGGCTATGCAGTTATCTAAATGTTATTGAAAGGATGTCATGCAACATCTCAAAGCTAAGTACTTTTATAATGTGCAGCTACAGTGTCTTTGCCAACGCTCTTTCTCACAGTGTGATTCTCTTTTTGTGAGATATCTGGGAAATATACCATGACTGGCCTCCAAAGTTAATCATCTTTGCCTATGATTCCTAAAAGCTACCAGTCTGTACTCATTTTGTTCTGCAGAGGGAACTTCATTAGACATTTTCCTCACTCATTTCTTTGATTAAAAAAATCCTCCTGTGAAATGTAAACAAATATTTGCTGATCATTATGAAATAGTTTTCAGTTTAGGTTTGACAGTCATTCTCCACTCTAATAGCAAGACAACTTTTTATCCACTGGAAATTTAGTAGAAAATTTCATGTGTTTATTTCTGAAATGTGTACAAAAGGCCTATTTCATATGTACTTCGTAGGAAAAAAATGGAAGCTTTACATATTCTGTAAGAATTAAACAAACTGCTACAAGAGATGTAGGTAAGTTTTATTTTTCTCCCTCTAAGACATTTCAATGACAATAAAGATGTCTTCATTTTGATCAAACATTTACCTGGCATTCAAGGGATTTTTGACCAAATAAGTCAAAAATCTGTGGAGAGAAATGAATTCCAGGCTTTTTATAGAATCCCCCAAACTTCCAATGAAAAAGCTTTCATTTGTATTCAGGAAAAAGGAAAAAAAAAAAAAAAAAGCCCTGTTAGAGAAAGTGTGTAGCTTCCTCAGCTAACCCAAGAAGACCAGCGGCTGACAAACTGTCAGAAGTCATACGCCAGGTTGCATTAGAAATTCAGCATGACTTTAAGTGAGAGGCTGAGAGATGTTGCCTTTCGAAGGATCCATTGTATTGGCACTAACTTGCTTTTCTTCTTTTGCTGATCTTGGAGCCTGGTGAGACTCTCTGCTTTTCTTTCACAGATGTCACACCTAGGAAACTGCAGGTCCCAGCTCCACCCACTCAGAATTTGCCTGTGTGTGCTCCTTGATACTGCATACAAATTAATGATCTCTGCAGTATGCTGTGGCAGTATGAAATGAGAGGAAATATTAATCTTTCCGTTACTGTTTTTAAATCCCATTCACCAGGATGCATTGCCTACTCATATATGAGTACATGAGAACACTTAAAGCCAGAAGATGCTCAGTGCCTGTGCCTGTGCAATCTACCTGCCTCTACTGGAGAAACAGGAATTATAAGAAATCAGATGTAGAAGCTTTTGTGTATAAAATGCAACTGCTGACGAAAAGCACTAATTGAGTTGATTATTTCTCTGGATCTAGCGGGTCTACTGCTACTCTTAAAAATCTTATATAGATAAGTTATGAGAAAGTAATGTTGGAAGGACTTCTGATGACTTGCAAAAGAAGAGAAGCATTCACCTTGTTCTCACTTTGTGTGCCTGCAGGAGAGAACTTACAAGATCTTCTTCTAGGCTAAGACCTTAAAAAGTTTAGAGAGCAAGGACCCAGTGCTGATCTCTCACTATTGTAAACTGGGAATGGGTTTCATCAGGTTTGTAACTCTTTGCAAATAATAGGAAAGGATCTGGCTGAATATGAAATATTGCAAATTATGTTATACCATCTTTCAAGGACCTAGTAATTTTTACTCTTATGCTGTAGGAAAGGAACTACGTAGGTGTTAGCGTAGGCTGTCTGCAACTCAAACATAAAGCAGTACAGGGAGTCAAACCAAAAAGATACTAGCTCCTGCCAAAAACTAAATTATCCTTATTTCACATCAGCAATTCATCTTTTGCCTGTTTTTGTCTCTATCTGGTCAACAAAGTGCAGCTCAGGGATGTAGTCTGCACCAAAAGTGGAATGAGAGCTGGGCAGGGAGAGAGGTAAAGGCAGGAGCAACTTCTGTGATAATCCCCTCAGGAACCAAAATAATATCGAGGGGGTGGCAAATGGCTTATAGCAGAGGAGTTATCCTGTGACTGGATACAAATCAAGTGATCTCTCACAGCAGAGAGATAACAAGGGGGGACCATGTTTTGGGGCACGTTCCTTAGCAGGGTGTTTCCGGAGCAGAGCAGTGATGTGCTATGCCTCTCCCTCCGCTGGACAAACATCTCGTATTGCCAGATCCCAGTAAGAAAATGCTCACAAATGAGGAAGCACAGAGCTGAACGAGCTGAGACATGAAATGGTTTCCAGGTCCAATTCCCCTCAACAAGAACAGAGGGAGAAGGAAGAGAAAGGAAAAAGAAATATTGTCTTGGTATCTCTTGAGGGAGAAGATAACTGCCTCCTTCAGGAGGAGAAACAGAGAGACTAGAAACAGGAAAGCTGTTACAAACTGGAAAGTTATGTTATGCAGTGAGACCCAGGCTGAGACAAAAACAATCAAAACAGTCATGCTGCTGGACCCAGGGCCATCAAGAGAGTGCACCTCTGCTGTACAGCGCGTAATGAAATAGCAAACGAAAGCAGTAGTGTCTACGTGTGTTTCTGCTTGTGGGCAATACGCAGAAAGTAACTCCATTTGCAATTATGGGCCTCTCAGAGTTATCACTAATCTGTGGTATGTTCTCCCTGTTCAGCCCCAAGACACGAGTCTTCATTCCTTTTCTATTTCTCAGGTACCTAAGAAAACCACGGGCAAGCCAAAGTAATCATTTAGTTTATTATACAGCAAAGGTACACTAGTCACCTGGGCCCTCTTTAAACACCAATCTTGGCAGTATTTATTTTACTTTTGAGAAAAAAAAGATTGGATGCAAGCTATCAAAAAACCCAGCACTATAGAGCTTTGGGGAAACAGATGTAGGGAATCTTAATTTTCTTAAGTGCTCAGCTAAACAATCACAGATAACAGAGAAGTCAGAGCAAGTAAAACTTTTCCTTGGTCAGGGATGACAGGGTTACGTTTCAACACCCACTTAGCAGCTACTTCCTGCCTTTTAGTTTCCTTTCACCTGCTGTGGGTCATTAAATTGCTATGCTCAACTGTTTTCCTCCAGGCAGCACCATACCTAGTCCTTATAAAAGATCAATCAATGGTAAAATCTAGTGTTCACCTACTCCCAAGTACAGGAAGTAGGACAGACTCCAGGATGAGGGCAGTTGAATTACTGATAAAACTTAAAACCAACTTAAAACCATAAACTGCTCCTGTATAGGTTTAGTATACACGTATCCATGCATCTGTTTATAGGTATGCTAGTTGTAAACTGTATATAAATGCATGCCTTTTTATTTTTCTTCATTAATCTGTAACATATCTATTTTTATAATACACATTTTATTTTAAAAGGGGGAATTCATAGCCAAAGTATATTTTGAGAGATAGAAATACATTTGAAAATGTCCTAAGGAAGCTGGTCTCATCTCATAGCTGACCCTGCTTTGAGCAGTGGTTTGGACTACAGACCTCATGAAGTCCCTTCCAATCTGAATGATCCTCCAATCCTCCAAAGACAAAACAGCAGGGTTGTCCATATCTTTCATTAAGATGGCAAGGCTATTTTAAAATTTCTGCTTTCCGAATTTGTTATGTATTGCCTTTACATCTCTGAACCAATTTTAGCAAGGCTGAGATAACAAATTCTCAAGTGAAAATAAATCAAAACTGCTAGTTGTATAAAGCAATTGGCCAGCCCCTAACAACCAAACCATTTTGGCTTCCCTGTCCCAAACAGATGTATTAACTTGAGTGAATAGTTTTGCAAGTAGTTTCATTTTTTTCCCAGGAAAAATGAGTTCATTTAAGAACCCTTTTATTATACCTGCAAGTTTCTCAGTCTGTTCATCGTTGAGAGGAAGGTACACGGCTGTTTCTGAAAACAGTTCCCACGTGCTAGTGTTCAAAGCTTTTAAAACTTGGGCCAGGATCTGTATCTCACACAAACTTAGGAATGCAGCTAAGAGCAAAATTGGCTAAGACCATTTGTGTGTAAGTGAGAGGAAAGAAATTCAAATCTTAAGGTAGTAATATGGATACACTTCTGTCCTGCCAAATGTAGAATGCTGTTAGAGTCACCAGAATATATGCTTACTAATCTGATAAACTGTAGGTGGATTTTTTTTTTAATGTAGCACAAATAAGATTGAATAGCTTTTCTCCTGAGATACTCAACCAAATTTAGAAACAAACTCTGAGTTCATCATCAAATAACATTGAATTAGTATGTTCATTTCATGGGCAGTTAACCTTTATGTGTTTTTAATAATTGATTGCTTTAATACTTTGTTAATATTATTAGTTTCATTACTTTATGGAGTTTTTTTTCTTACCTTTGGCCTTTTACTACATTAGCTCGATAAATTTTCATAGAATTGATTAGCTACCAGAAAGAGGTTATAATGCTGTAATACCATTCTACCTTTCATGGAAGGGAAACAGTTCTAATTTTGCTATATACCCCTCTTCACAAGGACAATTGTAACACAAGGATTGTTAATTAAATTACTGTAACTATGCTGGCTCTTCCAAATGTTATTATTTATATAGTTTTGGTCAAAAAAATGGAGTAAAATTGAGCTATATTCTTAGTGTGTTATTCATTTATACTGCTATGTCTTAATCTTCCCAATAATGTGTCATAACCTCTGAATATCTTAAACTGTAATATGTAATCATGCAGGAAAAAAGGCAACTTTGTATACAGCATCTAATATTCTAGACAAGAAAAGAGCAAAAAGGTCAGGTCAGGCATCTCACACTATATGTTGTTTCAGGAAGAACAAAATGAATGAAACTCTGTCTCTGTTAGAAGGATCATCTACGCCATGTAGCTTCCTTAATAAAGCATAAATTTCTAAGTGTTGTGAGCTAGGAATGAAATAAATCTTTCACATGACAGTAATGCACTGAGATCAGAAATCAGATCTATGGTTCAGCTGCATATCTGCTTGTTTTTGAATTTTTACTCATCAACTCAGGGGCTTGACTGGCTTTCTTAAGACTTGTTAAGTGCTTTGACTGATTTGACATTGCTACTGTAGTCCTCCCAAATTACAAATGAGCTTGATCCAACACCTGCTGAATTGAATGGAGAGGTTCCCAGTGTCTGCGAGTGATACTGGAGCAGTTCCACTCTTTGTATCATTTATTAGGCATTTTGCCTGGCATCATCTGAGAAGTCCTTAGGTAAGATTTGCAACTTTTTATCTGCGTTAAGTTTGCGTTCCAAAATTCCATTCAATACTGGAAAGCCGTACTAAATGCCTGTAGAAGCTTAGCATCACTTTAAGTCTAATAATACAATAGTTTTAAGAGATATTTTCACTGCAGGTATCAATCTTGAACAATCTACTTTCAGACACACTCTTTCTTAGTGACCAATTCAGCTTCAGTGGACAATTTTCAGATCATCTTACACTTACAAAACAATCACTCAATTTGCTGCAACAACTGGATTCAGACTGTAATTGTTACCMATATGTACATTACCAGTCTATTGTTTTATTGGTTATATTAACTAAATTTTATTTCATTAATGTAAATTAACATTTTGCTGTTGATCTTCATACCCCAAATAACTTATTCAACAATATATTTCTTGTAGAGGATTTTCCTGGCAAAAAAAATACATTATGTAAATGTTCCCAATCTAAGGKAATTTGCGCTGATGGCCAGTAACCACATTTGAAAAATGAATGGCTTAATTACCAAAATTAAGCCAATTTCTTCCATATGTCTGTAAAAATAGCTGCTCCAAGAAAGTCAGATTCTGCGTGTATACAATTTAGATACTGAGCCACAAAATTTAGAGTAATTTCTCTACCATGACCAAGGTAAAAACCATGAATGTAAATACTAGATGCTTGGAAAGGGGCCAATATAGTGCACAGTAGCTACTAATACATGCCATGTTTATGAAAAGCACTCTCATTCACACTTGTAGAATGAAGTGTTTCACTCAAAGTGCTTCACCAGCAGGTCAACTCAACTTTAAGTTAAATTGCTTGATATGAACCTTTATTCTTTCATTCAGACATAGAGAATCATTAAACATTTCCAGTTTTTCTTCATCTGAAGCTTCCTTTCCTTAAATTTAAAGTGTTATCTCAACTGATTATGAAGTGTATATGGAAAACTGGTGAGCAAAACTAAACTGATTTAATCTCTACTAGCTTTCCTTTTGTGATGCTTCACTGACTTCAGTAGTCTCACTTTTTGTGAACAAAAATAAAATCATATTAAGAGCCAGAAATATAGTGTATGTTTTTTTTTGCTAAAATTGCAAGAATAGTTTCATAAACTATTAAATTCATTTACATCATTGGAAAAAGTATAAAATATCCGGTCTTGGATGTCTAGATTTCCTTTTAGTATTCTCTATAAACATACAGAATTGACTTTTTTTATAAATGTCATAAATATTCCAGTTTATCTCTACAATACTTTTCAGGATGAATGCCTTAGATCTTATTGTTTGTTAAAGGAAAAAGCAAGAAAGTCAAACCAATGGTATTCTTTTTTTGAAGGAACAATATAAAGCTTTTTTTTTTTTTTTTTTTTTTTTTTTCAGTGAGTTGGCCAGGCTCCAGCCCTAATAATTACCTTCTGCCTATCCAAATTGCTCTGTTTATTTAATTGGAGGAGGTCATATGCTTATTTTCATCTGATTAAAGACAATTCACTGTTCTCCATGCCGTTAGGAGATGCTAAGCCTAAACTGACTACAGTGTCTCAGGAAGGAAGGGAATTACCTAAGAGCAGTCGCTGGGAGTTGAGCAGCAAGGACCAGGAAAAGAGAAGATGCTGTGAGCAAGACATCTTTTAAGAAGGAAGTTGGACTTCCCTGAATTAGAATTAGATCAGTTAGGGATAAAAAAAGAAAAAAAAAAAAAAAAAGAGGGAGACTGTTTTTTATATAACAAGTTCTCTTTTACGGTTACATGCTGCTTTGTTTTGCTGCTTTGCTTTGAAGATGCAGTTTTTAGACACTTTCCAAAAATTAGCTGTTGATTCCTAAGTGAAAGGGCTTATAGATGTCTGCACATCTGGGCCAGAAAATGCTAATGACTGGGACTGGTAACCTAGCCAAAATGTGTGAGGATTGCAGGCTTATGTAAGCGTGTAGATAACGAAATATCCYGGTAATTTTAAACAGGAGTGGGCCAGATCACCAGAGCCCAAGCCCTTAAGGCAGTGTAGGTGCTGCCATGGAAATGGATTGCAGACAAGGCCCCAACATTTGAGTAAAGCTTTTAACTTTACATTTATGTTCTTTTTTTTTTTTTTTTTTTTAAGGAAATGGTAAAATTAAATTTAACTCAAAACCTTTCAAAACCTTTATTGTGGGGGTTAACAGACTGCATCATTTTTAAATGAACATGCTACCTTCCCTGTGAACAGTGTTCCTCAGTACTTTTATATAAACTCATCTTTAGATCTGGATGTATGACTCGTGCCACAGRTTACATTTTCTTGGAGGATCATGCCTGTACCTGGAAGATCAACCTACAGGCTCTTATTAATGAGGTAAGTCCAGTTCCTGTTCTGAGCTGGTATATTTTAAGACAGTTTCTGTTTCTCATACTGTTACAGATATCTCAGAAAATAGATTAATTTGTTTCAGTTAGTAAGTGAAAACTAACTCAGCTAAATCTTTATTCTGTTTAACAGGCCAAATTGGACTGGATTATAYGTACTGGCTACAGTACTTGATGCTTAATATCATATAAAATACCTGCCTGAAGACGGGCAGCTATTCAGCTTGCAGATGGATTTATGTTATTACTGGGCATGAGACAGCCTGACTTTCCAGCATGTTGCAAAGCATGTTGCATTTCTGCTTTCCTAGACATTCRTAACCAGGGAAGGACTAAAAGAAGGTTAGATCTGCTTGCTGTTTTGGGTTTCTACTGAGTTTTACTGATACTTTAGGTAATTTAGAGTCTAGTGATATGTTTAGGTGTAAATWAAATCAAGTGTGCCTAAAAAGTGTAGCAGCCATCCTTTTTGGAGTGTGCATGCTGGACTTCCATGTATGTCTAAAGGTCATGAGGCAAAGTGACTTTTTGTAGACTCTACAAATCTATAGAAACCAGGATCTTTGGAAAACATTAACGTGTATGCATAAAAAGGAAGTAAAATATCTGTGCTTACTTTCTTATGAAAGCCTTCTAAATAAGACATTTGAAATATTTTAATGAAATCTAGAAGGTCAACAAATATCCTTTAATGAAATTTTAAGTCTTTTCTGGTAATTTGTGACATATTGTACAAATTTTCTCTGCTGTGCTGTGCTTATCCACATATGTTCTGTAGCATCTGGAATAAGAGTGACTAGGTAGYTTTCGGCTTGGAACATATCAATTAGGAGATCTCTAAAAGATGAATTTTTTTGTTTCTGATCATGTAAATAATTTTCTTGTGTCTGGGACAATGAATTCAGGTAAACCAGAAGCAGATGCTCTTTTTACACARCAGACTGTCTTAGCAGGAAAAAAAATTACAAATAGAAAAGATACCAGAGCTAAATTTTGGCTGAAGAAAGAGTAGAAAACGGCAATGAGGCAAGTTTTACATAATGACTTYTCAAAGAAACTCATCTTCTACTAATGGCAGTAGCAGCCATAAAAGCAGCTGCTGCTGCAGACTCTTTACCTAGTGTGGCTGTCCAAACATTTTTGCCTACTTTTGAAAGCAGGCGGACAACTCCAGCATCCCTTTTATATGTTTTTTATGCTAATACATTCAGATTTTCCTTCAGGAAATCTTGCTTTTCATTATCAGTGCCAGATTAAAATTTTAACAACTTTCTTGTACTTGGAACAAAGATGTTTGTGTAAATTCACTGCTTGGGCAAGGGGAGACATGACTTTCAGTGATACCCAGTTCAAGCTAGCCTTCAGCTGCTTCCTGCTGTTTTATCTTTACACCATCTACTCAGTGATTCTGGAGCATAAACACGCAAAGAAAAACCTCTCAGAGGAAATGTCCTTCTAACTCTGTAATGAAATGTCACTAAAACAGCCTGCAATCAGCACTGGGGAAAAAAGGGATCATCAACGCGGGAAAAAGAGTCATGTTTCAAACACTGACAGCAGATCTAAATCTGGATGCCGCAAAGCAAAGGCCAAGTCCCACTGAAGCTAACACTAAACCTTCTCTTAATTTCAGTGGAGGAAATAAGCACAGGCATATCTGAGCTTTCCAATTCTCGGGGGAAGAAAAGTGCAGAYGATCAGAAAAGTTGACCCTCAAATAAAATGTACTATTTAGATCTTGAAAAATGATAACAGCAACTTTGCAGAGCTTATTAAAGTGGGCTCCTGGGAACTCTTTCCTATTTTTTCACTTATTTGGGGGAACGACTCATTTTGGATCTGATTTTGAAAGTGTTAAATTTATTCAGTGAACCAACTGAGGACCCTAGTTCAGAAAGTATTTATACATGTCAATAGAACTATGCATGTGGTAATATCTACAATAAGAGAGATCTTAACCCACGGAAGCGGTAGAAATTTAGCATGACTTAATATCAGGACCCTGTTTTCACARCCCTAAAATGCCTGTAATTTTTCTGCCTTGCAAAGAAGTGAGAATGAAGCTGCTTTTTTTCAATAGCTCATGATTATATAAAATAGCATTTGTTCATCAGAGAACTAACAAATCTCTCTGTACTTCAGCATTTATTGCTGGGGCTGGAATGGGCAGGCATTCTAATGAAATGTATTTCATTAAAGTCATCCAGTCTTTAAGATGACAGCAGAATTTGTTATATGTGACAGTTTCCAAAATGAAGAATAAGGGAAAGGGAAAAATAAAAGAAAAAAAAGACCAACACAAATGTTAAAAATGAAATGCAATAAAAAAGTTTCACAAACTCAGAATATCAATATTTTATATTTAGTGTAGTTTCAACAACAGCAGCCAAAAATCTACCCTCATGCATGATTTAGGTAGTTGTGACTGAAAAGGGACATGACAGGATACTCAAAGATACATTAAGTGAGTGTGGTATCCTAAGGGCACAGAGATTTATTGTCTCCTAAATGTCCCTATATACATTCAATTTTGATGGGGTATTATTAAATGTTACGGCAAGTGAAGACTTCCATCAATATATGTGTGGCACTTGGGATGTCTGAAGAATTTCTGTGGAGAGAACTTCAAAAGTGATCAAACTCACACAGAACAATTAGTAAATGTTAAACTGAGTGTYAAAGATCTCTAAAGTTGTCCAATATCTCATAATAAAGCTGAAACAGAGAATTTAAATAATGCTTTGATAGAATACTGTATGGTCAAGTCATAGGCTCTGGGGAAAAGTTTCCAGCTGGATGCTGAACTGAATTTCAATGATGACAAAAAGTGGAAAAGAGAGACTGCTCCATGGGTAGACAGTGATGTCTTTTTTATTTTATTTATTAGTAGTGATACAATAATTCACCCTTATTTTATACAAATATATTATATATTAAAAAAACCCTCTGGCTGTCTGCACAAGAATTAGAACTTCCTCTTCCTCTCAACATTAAGGTGTGTGCATGTGTAAGTACACATCTAAACCTACATGTATGTCTGTTCAATGTCCATACTTATGCAATATTCGTATGCATATAATATGGATAGCCAGTTAAATTATTATGAGTTTATCAACAGCTGTACAGTTCCTGAGGGGCAACTCAGGTGCACACTGTAAACTCATCTCAGTAAAAGTTTTTTACCACACTAATTCATGACATATTCTTTATCAGACAGGAACTTAACAGAAAAAAAATTGAAAATTCTAGAGAGACTTCAAATATTTTATGGAGAATATCTTTTTCTCTCTCTTCCTTCAGAAGCTAGGGTGCCATTTTCAGTATAGAATATTATTTAAAAATTTAACTCTTGTCAATACAAACTAATGTAGTATTTTTCTATATGTTAAAAATTACAACTTTAGAATTTATATGATTTTGTAATTCCAAGATATTATATATTCCTACTTTCCAATGGTCAGAGTACTTCCTGAAGAGCTATAAACTGAGCGGTTGCTACCTAGGCAGAACAGAACCGAGATAGGTATCTATGAGGAAATATCCCAGTGTTTCACTAAAACTTCTTGGTGTTGAAGGTATCTTTCATTACACTGTGAGTCTGATCTGMCTTTTAGGCACACACTTGGACTCCGAAGGTGGGATTTAGACATGTGCATGCCTATGATATAGGCTTCTGGATGTAACTAAGCTCCCATTGCCTTCAAAAGAGATCTCAGGTGAGATTCTACTGACTGAAGGGATCTGGCACCAGGTGGAATGCCCCTGTGCATTCAAAACCTTCACATCGGATTTGTAGATATGACATAGAGCTTACAGGAGAGACAGCTCGAGGATGCTGCTAGGGCTTAGGATATGCTAGGTTACTCCATATGGCACTAGAAACCTATGTTGGAGCACCTGAACCCCTCTCCTAGCCAAGTACAACTAGGTCTAAAGAGCTATATAGAGCTCCCTAAAGCAGGCACCAACTTTTGGTAAACTGGAATAAACCTCTAGCTCCATTGCCTATACTGACTGGATTTTCTTTGATTATAGGGCAACTTAGACACCCGGCTTACCTGTAGACACCTATGTGTGTAGTGAGGTGAATTAGGGTGAGTTGAATCTCACTTTTCATAAGTGAGATTCATAAGTGGTTTTCATACCACTTTTCAGAGTGGTAGAAAAATCCTTTTCTGTATTACTTTGGCCAAAAAACTGTAATCCTTGAGTCTGACTCAGATCTGGCCAAGGAGAAACTTGATATTGCTACAGGTTTGGTAACTTGATAAGACTCCTAAGTAGGATTTCTCTCAGTCTTTTTAGATCTTTAAATTTTCGACGTTAGGGATGACCTAAACAACTCAAATTTCTTTCGTGATTGATAGAGAGAAGTAAGTGCCCCCGGTAAGGGATTCACCTGACCTATTTCAAATCTCTGTCTGAAGAAAAATTTAACAACCCTTTGAAGCATTTTGTCTATCTCCATTGACCATAAAGACAAGCGATTAGTTGAAAYATAGTGATCTACTGTTTAAACCAATTAGTTATAAAGGAAGATTCCTTTCTGTTATACCATAGGATGGTACTAAACTTCTCTGATGAYAGTGTCACCTGGACTTCTCTGTGTTCTCTGGACCTGGACCAAAAATGTCAACAAATACAAATGGCTGCAGATTGGCTATTTAGCAATAGCAGGGTCTGAAAACACTCCTTACTAGATTATGCCTTGGCTGACACTCATGGGCATGATCATTTTTTAAAATCACTTACCATGATTTAGCACTTCATTTCTGAATACCAGGTGACTCGGTTTGTATAATTTAATTTACTTTCTTGAGTTCCATTTGCTCATACTGAATTTTCTCAACTTTAACAGCTCCTGCAGTCTGTTGCAGCCAGCAGCCAAGTGATCACGGCAACTACTGGTGAAGTTTCAGTGAAACAAATCCTTGGGCACACAACCGCATGCACATAAACGTGATGAGATGTGGTGCTTACAGAATGGAGCATGGCACCTCTCACCGTGCTGATGGAAATTCTTAATACAATCAGAGCTTTCTAAATCTACATAGATAGATGATTTTTCTCTTTAGCTAGAGATATCTTTCTGTGAAGTGCAATCGCTTACAAGTAATTTCATTTGTATAGAAACATTCCTTGACTTGCTATTTCTGTGCAGTTACCTGGGAATAAAGAACGAGAATCTTAGCAGACTATGCAAAGTCCCAGGTAATTATGGGAATGCACTGTTAGAGACTTCAGATTACCAATGCATTATTTTTCTCTGTTGACTTCAGACAAGAAAATAAAGTCTCGTACASTACATGAGCACTATCATAACTTCCCTGGTGTTTTAATAACACTAATGCTAATGCTAGAATGAGATTCACAACTTGGAATTTATCATTGCACAGAAGTGCAAATACAGTTTATTAAACTTGTCACTAATAGCTATTTTTGACTTCTTTGTAGTGAACATTTTAATGGAAAGTTAAATTACTACTCTTAGCCATAGAAAGAAACCTTTTACTTTATTATTTGAATTTTTAAAGCCTTACTATAAATTGTTGGAGGTGAATTGTACACTAACACTATAAAAATAAAATGGAAAACCTCTAAAGTGCTGCAATCCAAAAAATATACGCACTCTTATCACAGATCATAAATGCAACTACAGATAATTTTAAACATATGGTAAGCTTCTCCTTAAGTACTTCTATTGTAGGGAGCATAATTGTGCTCTAAATCTTACTGTAGTCACAGATAATTTTGCTTTGAACATTTGTGTAGGTAAACCCAGTGCTTCTCATAATGATATTTACAGAAGCTGGATTAGTTTAGCATTTGCAATTCATTAAGTATATAATTCCAAAAAAAAGCAGTTTCTTGTGTAACTATGTAACTCAGTAGCAATATACTACTGCAAAATAGCAGCTATCAACAACTGCTTAATGAGAGCAGAACTAATGARGTCCAGTTTTCCTATTGGTTACTTTGTGGTATTTTTCCCCACTGTGTCTTGCTGCTCTATTTCACATCCTCAGTCTTGTTCCCTCTTCTTTTCCCACCTTCATCTGTCTTATGAAATTAGCTGAAATTGGTCAATGGATTCATTTTTATACCCAAATACTGCTGAGGACTGACCCTGATCTGATAATACCACAGCAAGGAATCTTAAAAGAATAAGACTGAGTTAAGTGAGTGCTTATGCATGCTTACTTTTAAATAAAGTTTTAATTAAATAAGGGGAAAAAACATAAAAAGTTATAAATACTTCAAAATACAAAAATCCCCACATTCATTTAGCATATCATTTTAATAGATCTTATTTTGAAAAACAGTGCTTTTAGGAGTTACTTGTAGCAAATATTACTCCAAATAGAGGATGCAGATATAATGCTGTGATTTCAACTATTCAGAAACATGATGAGACAGGGATATCAAGTATCTGCACTTGTTAACAGAAGCATGTCATCCGGGAGTGTGAGTATCTGTAATATTTAAGAACTGTAACACTGATACAAGCTAATTCTGACGACAAGATCCTTGAGCTCTGTGTAACTATGTTTAATCTTCTATTACTAGACCAGCATGACTACGATGGCATCTTTTTTCCTTTCGGAACAGAACAGCAGTCCCTTCACTTCCTCATGCACGTCTAACTGCACTACATGCAAACAGTCTTTGTACTTCATCCCAAATACATAAAAATAATAGTTTTAACAATACAGCTCACATCAAAGCAAATGGTTAAAATGGGAACWGATAGAATTTTCTATAACTTTTCAAACATGAATTAGGTTTGAGGCAAAGATTTTGGGTTAGAATTAAAAAAAAATGCTTTGAATTGTTATTTACTCACTGAATAGTCCTTAATTTGTTTACAACTTGAAGGAAAAGCTCCACATAGATCAGATTCTGATTGAATCTATGAGATTTTTAAATCAGTGAATGAATGACAGATGTTATATCTTGTGTTTCAGTTGTTTCTTTGAGATTTGACTGAAATGTGCTCAGTCACTGAAACATTTGAGAGTTAAGTGACAAAACTGTCTATTTTTTCCATGGTTGGTACCTCTTGTCTTAGACAGATGTTGATTAGTTCCTCATATTGATAAATCTGTCTTTTATTTTGAAGATTGATTTTCTTAGGCAACCTCATTATTTTCAAGATACTCTCAAAATGTTCCCTTTTTATTTTTTTTTTTTTTTTTTGAAGTAAATAGTCTCTTCTACCTATGTTCAGTGATATAGGACTAGGAGTGTGTTCTGCTAATTTCAAACCTATTCAAGTATCCAGCTTCTGACCATTCAACCCTGATACAAAAATCATTTGATCTGAAAACTCCTAAAGAGAAACTAAAAAAATAGCTACGAGGAAAGAGGAGGAAAAATTTGGGGACCATGAGTGACAAAAAGAAAGGCAAGAGAAACACAGAATGAAATTGCCATGAAAAACTTAATGTGATTTTTTAATAAGTGTACATATTAATAATAATATCATGGCAGGCATTTGAACCCCAGCACTACAATTTGCACAGAAAACATTGAGAAAACTGGCAAGCCAGGCTCCGCAGCCACTGCACTCTAAACAGACTTCATAAAGAAAATGTTGGTGAGGRCAGGAACGGGGAAATCACAGGGTCATCAAGCAGAATGTAGTATTTTAAGAGGAAAAATAATGTTATTCATTTCTTTTAAAAACACTGTTGTGTGAGGAGAGTGCACAAGTGGACTTCAGAGGCAGAGAGGGTGAGAGGTGATAGAAAGAATGAACAGGAGTSCAGTGAGAAGACTGAGCTGAAGAGAAACTGAGGTAAATACATCATGAGGGAGGCTGATGAAAACCACCACTTAGCAGAAAATGTTGGATTTTCAAGGGCACATTCACATCGTTTGAGGGCCAGCTTTCTACGTGTAACACATGAAATAGATTCCCTTTTCTGTCATTTGTAGTGGGTGCTGCCATACGGCTCTGAGACCAGGTGTCCTTCGTGTGTATTTGGGATGTAGCCAGGGCACACATATGGGCTGCAAATAAGAACACTTACAGATGCCTTTTAGTATATACATATGGTGGTCTCCTGGTCTGACAGTTTCATCTTTGCCCCATTAAGTCTTAACTGGAGAATCAGACATTAGTCAAGACAAACGGGTATAAGATATGGGAGCTGGAGATGTCAAATAYGGCATGGGATAGCCTTTTGCAACATCAATATTGTATTTTTCGTGGATTATTGTCAGTCATCTSTTCTCCTCACACCATCAAGCTCTACAATCCTCTGCTGCTGCTGCTGGGAAGCCTCCCAGCTGTCTTGCCAACTTGCAATGGATGAGCTGAACTGACACTACTATGTTTAGCAAAAGTGCTGAGTATCTATGAAGCACCAGTGACTTCTGATCCCTATTAACCTGAACTGAATACTGTTGATTGGCTATTTAGCTATTTAGCAAAAGTAGCCATCAGTCATTCAAAATGACATTGCTAATCAAGCTCTTCTGGATTTTTTACTTCATCAAAAAATTTGTCTGCACCAAAAAAAAAAAAAAAAAAAAATAAAAAGAATCAAATTTACTATTTTGTTTATTTATGATCAAATTTATCCACTTGATTTCTTAGATCAAGCACACTTTTTCTTTACCTCACAAGGCAGAGCAAAACACAGCTAATGTTCTGGTCATCACCAGTTCTCGCTGATAGGCTGTCTTACCAGTAAGTCCAGGTTTAGCTCTCTTACTTATCAGACTGTTTCGAGTTCTTCCTCTCTGCCTGTCTGTGTCATTCATTCTTATATTCTTACATTTTCCATGGTGTAAGAAAAATCTGAAATTTATTCCAGTATAAAATGGGAAGCATTTTAGAATACTTTATTTAGCTGAATAGTTTAGTAGCTAAAGTAGAATACTTTAATAGCTTTACTTAGCCATGAGAAACATTGTCCAACTAATTCTAATACTGAAAATAAAGGAACAGATTATAAAAAATCTGCATAATCATGACTTTTTATATTACCAAATATTAATCTTTTTAATTTTATTGACATATCTGGCATTAAGTAGAAGTAAAAAAATTCAGATTCAGGAGCTTTCTATTTTAGGTTAGGCAGGTAATAATGAATCATAATATTGAACTGCAGTGCTTAATGACACAGCTTGAAGCACTAAAAAGTCAGAAGTCAGCTTTTGGATGTATTGTTTTTCAAGTAAATAAAATAGCAAGAATATTATTGTTTWGTGTGTCTCTCTTGCATTAGGCTCTATTCCAAATGTCCTTTCACAAATTACAATGCATGAATGTTAGAGCAAAGATTAGTSGTAGAAGTCAACCCCAAAAGAGTGTTTATGAGGAAAGTGCAGTTGTTCACATGCCAAGAAAGAAAAATGTGGAGCATGGAAAACAGAGGCATAAAATTGCAAAATTAACATGGGAAATAAGTTAAAGGAGAAGATAAAGCTAAAAACTTGATTTTTGGACTCCTTGTAAATCSTCATTAACAGAAACTTTGGAATGCTCTTGAGTGAAGGTCATTAGTTACTGTCACAGTAGTCACTGTCAGGTTCAATCCAATTTCAGTAAAATCACAAAGTACTCAAAAAGCCTTACATCACACCTGCCTGACACAAGAATAGTTATTATCTTAGTACTTTTAATTACAGAAAAGAATGAAAAAGATGCTAACCTTAAGGTAGAAATTTGAATTTTCTTTTGAATCTGACTGAACTGCTAGGATGGAAATCTGGTATCAGCTTGCATTAGAGTAATAAGCAGGCTGGAAAATGCAGTGTGTGGTCTCCGGTTGAGTAACTGGATATTTATAAAWTTTTTATTTCATAAAGATTTTATAGGCAGCGGTAAATAAAAATCCAGCATAATTTGAATTAATACATTAAATTCAGGCTAAATCCTAGAATATATGGTTGAAGTTCAAATAAGGCTTGGGTTAAGTTAAAATACAAATATCACACTTCTGTAAGATTGTGACCACCGCCTAAGTCACTTCATAATGGATTTCCACATCRAGATAATGTTTTCTGGTAAATACTTTTATTAGTTTAGATCATTTCCAAGTGAAATCTAGAGCCTGGAGCAGATGTGTTAGTTTTAGAAATTTTGATTACAGAGTCTTACTTAACAAAGCTGTCTCTGACCTTAACAAGTACCTCTCTGGACTTGGAGGAGAAGGAAAGGGCTGCAGATCACAACAGGGGTTGATTTCCAGGTTTTTGACCTTTAAAGTGATGTTCTGAAACTCAGAGACCAGTTAGGACTTGAAAATGTAATTCAAGACAAAATTCACAGCATAAGTTTACAGAGTGAATTTTAGCTTCTTCGTAGGAACCTACTGAATTTAGGAATACAGTCGCCTTCCACAGTCAGCATAGGAACACAGCTGTCTTTAGGAGTGACTGACATCCGAGAAAAACTCTTAGCTCCCAGTTCAGGTATCTCAACTGATATTAAATTCTGTGCAAACGAATCTGAATCTTTCAAATTTTGTCCTGGTTTTGCAGGATAGCTTTGGAAATACAAATTTGCTAGACACTCCAGTAGTTTGCAGTTCATTTTTTAATTGAAAGTGCAAAACTGCAAGGCAACACATAACATTTGAAGAYTGATTATCCAAACTTTCTTTGTTTACTAAAGAAGCCTCTGATTAATTGCCAAATTTGATATTTAGCRTCATTTGACTAACTTCAAATGCCAGATCATTGCAACTGTCTACTTACAGTGAGTTAAAAAGCTATAAATTAAACATCTTTTCTTAGTAARGAGATAGTTAATCATCTGAAACTGCAAGCTGATAATAAAAGAAACTGTGAAACCAAAAGGTAATTGAGCACCGTGTACTGTGTTGGGGTAGGGTAGCTCTTAAAAACACACTGAGAATGGTGATGCATTTCCCAGGTGATTTCACTGTTATTTACACAAGAATAGACTACTGTACCCACTCAGAAGTATACTTTCCCTACTGCTGGGGAGTACAGAAGGGAAAACTTTGCTTATTACGAAATGAGAAGTGGGTTTTTTTTGAGTAAATTTATTTTACCCTTGATTAGTCAGAGCTAATAGCGCAAAACAACTTTCTTATTTTCAGTAATGCAATTCAGAATCCACCGACCACTCTCAAATAAATTAGTTATGGTAATATTAATGTGACTCAACATACTGTATAAAAAGATACCTTCATATAAACTAGGTACTTTTTTTTTGTTTTGTGAAACCATAAGATCCATTGTTAAAATTGTATTTTGTATTTACACTTGCATTATCAAGTGCATAAACAAATCAAAGCACCAGAAGTCAGAATATTTTAACCAACCCTCCAAATCCAAACAAATGAAAACCAAAACAAAATATGAAAATGATCTACATCACTGTTGCTTAAAGTCTGGTATTCCAACAAGTATATATGTAACATAACACTTATTTTTATCATGTTGTTGCTATTTACTTGATATTCTCCTGTTGGCTATATAATCAATGACCCATTTTTATGGATTAGATAATTGTGGCTATCTGAGAGTAATTAATTTTACCAATGGATATCAGAATACCTGGATTATAATCTTGGCACTGCTGAGGTCAATGGAATAAATTCATTTATTCAGCAGTGATAGAGTTTACTCACGATTTTTAGGAAAGTTGATCAAATTTTTTCATGACAGCAACAAATACTTATGAATTGAATGTTTTTTAGCTTGCTGTTATATGCAGTTCTGCCCCTCAGTACAAAAAAGTCACACTGGGGCCACATTTCCTTTACAGCAAGAAGCAAGGGACAGATCACGAAGAAGACAACTGTGGAACAGGCAAATGAAGAAAGCTCATGTTGTTGGCAAATGAACTGGAGGACCAACACTAACGTTTAAAAAGTGCACTGGAAAATTAGGATGTGGCTAGAAAGTGAGTGGATTAGATGCTTCTCTCTTCGCAGTTTACTCACTCTATAAGCAGTTTGCCACAATTAAATTATGTTGTAAATAATAATCAGTCCTCAGAAATAACACTGGATCCTATGTCTTATAGATATATACATCTTTGTAAACAGTGGCATGAACTGGGAAAGAGGATCATACTCTGGAATAGCTGCAATAGCATTGAACTATTCCTAAAATAATTTCCCTGTGACATATAAAATCTTGCCAGCGTTTTTGTTTCAAAAGGTGAGATTATCATGGTTATGTCAAATCAAGAGTGTTTCAATAAAACAGATTATCTAGAAGTTGTCTGTGCAGCCTTCTGAAAGGATTTCTTCTTTGGGTYTCATGAGGTCTTGTTCTGCAGAGCTTTACCTTACCGCCTTGTCTTTGACACACAGATAGTTCTGGTGATACCAGTATGACAGCTCACTTGAATAAAGGTTTCAAAGTCCCATCACTTAGATTTCCATCAGTGAACAGGGAAACCTACAAGGAATATTTGAAAACTCTCTCAAGCACTTCTAATACATACAGTTAAGATGCAAGAAAGATTTATTTAATAGGTTTGAAAATCTGAAAGCTTTTTTTTTTTTTTTTTGAAAAGATTGTGATAGCAATTTAAAAATTAAACAACTCTTTCCCCCCTCCCCCAGAATGCTTATTGCTGAATTATCCTTTTAGGATTTTCCTGGTGCCTGCTGTGCCATTTATCTCCCTAAGAAGCTGTTTCTTAAAGATTTCACCATTAACTGCTTGCTGGAGCAAAGATATGTTTGCTTTTTACAACTTGAAAAATATATGTATTTGTGCAGARCATCTGCACACGTAGTATTTCTTTTCTGGAACAGAACTCTGGAATAGAAAGAGGAAAATAGTATATCCTGTTTCTCTACTTTCTTCCTCACATGAAAWATTTGCAGGTTGAGGAGCAACTAGCTTTTGTTAGGAAAGAGCAAGTCAGTGCTTTTTCAGACCCTGTGCCTGTGTGCGTGCCTTGCTCCTTTATTTCAAACTGCTCCACTTGCAGCCTTTCTATCTCCTCCATCTTTCTTTGCTCACTGCCRCATGCTTACTCCTTGCTCGGATTGAAGCCTATCCCTAGTGCAACAGACGGAGGAGGCAGGGTCCCCCTGGCCAAGGACACGCGCTTGAAGCGCAGTATGCTCCCGGGTAGTCGTGATCACACAGAACGGCTGAGGTGGGAAGGCACCTCTGGAGATCGCCCAGTCCAATGCCACTGCTCAGAGCAGGGTCATACATACACAGCAGGTTGCTCATGGGCTATGTCCAGGCAGGTTTTGAAYATCTCCGAGGACAGAGACTCCATAACCTCTCTGGGCAACCTATTCCAGTGTTTGATCATCCCCACTATAAATAAATATTTTTTAACGTTTAAATGGAATTTCCTATATTCTGTTTGTACTCACTGCCTCTTACCTCTTGCCCTTCACTGGGCCCCACTGAGAAGAGTGTGGCCTTATCTTCTTTACTGCCTCACACCAGGTATTTATACACATTGATAAGATACCTGAGTCTTCTATTCTCCAGGCTGAACGGCCCCAGCTCTCTCAGCATCTCTTTGCAGGAGAGGCACTCCAAGCCTTTATTCATCTTTGTGGCCCACCAGTAGGTCTGCGTATCGCTTTCATTGGGGTCAAGGCTGCACGTTGCAGTCCCAGCACGCGGTAGCACTGAGTAGGGCTGGTCCATGCAAGGACCAACACAGACTGGGCAGAAGCTGCCTTCCTTGCAGCATGCGAGGGAGATGTTTAGCCCGTTCTCTTCTCTTGGCATATTTCCCCAGAGCAGCAGCTGGGGCAAGGATCCCCCAAACACAACASCTCTGATGACTGTAGGCAGTCACTCTGACTTGTCTTTCAGTGCCTACAGTTTTCCCTCCTGAGCTATTTTAAGTACAAATACCAGGTCTTTTATATTGCTCCAAATGGGTATGATTTTCAAAGCTGCCAAATTCTAAGCAGAATCCAACTGATTTATCTTCAGACACTGCTCACTAAAGACTTCTTTTGGTTTGACTTGGATCACTGGCACATAATCTTAATTTCAAGTCAAAGATAGTAAACTGTTCTTCAGCACATTGAACGCTCATCYCGACCTAAGTAACTCCAGTTGTGACAATTCATGGATTACGCAAATTTAGATTTAATTTTATTAGACATTTCTTAACATTGTATGTGTTTGGATACTCTGTGATAAATTCACACTCCCAAAAGATACGGTAATTTGCCCTTCTGTTCAGGCATCTTCACTGCAGATGTTGTGAGACTGACAAGTGCTTTTCACCATATTCCCTCAAGACCTTCTAAATTTAAACTGAATCTCAAAGGCAATTTTCAGTCTCCTGCTTCATATTTGCTAAATTCAAATTCACAGTACATAATTATACTCAGCACCCTCACAGAAACGGGAAACAATCTAGCTATACTTTGTCCCTACCTTTTTACCCTCACTATCCAATATATMTACAAATTTTTGAAATTTTGTAGATGCAAAGTTTAGAAGCAGCAGGGGACTATGTTAAAAATGGTCAGGGACCCAAAATTTCCTGGAGAACTGAAGTGGAGAAAGAGCTTTTATCTCAGAGAAATACTTTCAGATTTCTTTGCTTCGATGATTTGGGTTTCTGCCAGTGTACAATTTTTGAGATCTAGTCAACTATATAAAATTATTGTGAAAAGTGTGTGGTTTTTTAATTTCAATTTGTGGACAGGGAATTTTGTAATTTTCTTAAAAGCTCTGTACCATGCACCGGATTAGGCGCAACGAAGCGTCATTAACCTTAACGACCACCGTGACACAGGAGGTGTGCTCAGGAGGCTAGTTAAAGGTAGAAAAGCAAGCTTTTTCTCCACCTTCTCTGTAAAAGAGAGCAGAAAGGTAAAAATGCAATCTTTCCAAACAGGGCAGTAAGCTAAAGTAACAGAGCAGGGAGCTAAAAAATGCGTCACAGAAGGAACAAAATGTGCCATAAGGAAATTTCTGGCAAAAGAGAGGAGGATCTATCAGACAAGGCCATAGGAGGCTGCCTGGCCTGGAAAGGCTCCAAGACCTGGAAGAGAAGCTTTGAGGCAGCACAGGGAACACAGACCTACCCCACAAGAGAGTTTTCTGAGGTGAGGCATCAAAATACAAGCCAGATTTATTGGTTTGTCTAGGTTAATTTATTATTACTGAAGCGATCAYGTAAAGAACAGCTCTGAATATCTATGGATCTGCACTTGTGCAGCCATATAAAACAAGCATGAAAGACTGCAAAATGATGCAAGCTAGACTGCAACTTTGTCCATGTGTTGATGTTAGCCCTAAATGGAAGGCACTGGAAAATCTTYGTTTTAATGTGCGCTTATATGAACAGTTCCTTTCCCCTTTCTGCTCAGCCTCAAATTCAAATGCTTTTGCTCGTGTAAAAAGCATAATATCCCACTCAATAAGGGACTGCTGCCCTAGATTAACATGTAATCTATAAGACTATAGACAAAAGGCAACAACATATTTTGACAGTGCAAACATATTTTAAGAACTCCACAGTTAGTGCTGCTTATGGTTTCACATACTCAGTTTCCTGGGGTTTTCATGTAGGTTTTATTAAAGTGGGCACAGCTTCATAGGGCAGATACTACAAAAGTTTCCAGTGAATATTTTTCTTTATTATTTTGGGCTTTTTATTTTAGAAGGGACGTTTAAAATCTTTATTCTTCATACCATTTTAATTAATGCTTTTTCTGTTTAGTCTCCAACTCTGGTGAAATGTATTTTATTAAAAACAGTTATTAACTAAAAGCATATGTGAAACTGAAGGAAATGTGAAAGCTTTATACCAAARTTTGCTTTTTCAAACCTAGCATCAATATTTCTTTTGTAAATATTAAACCCTCAGGATTAAGTTAGAATATGTGGATACACAGAAATAAAAGTAAAACAAGCTAAAAGAGTGGGACTTAATGTGATATGACAGGAAAACAAACAAACAAACAAAAAAACCCAGCACAAATGTAGACTTCAAGACCAAATATTAGTTCCTCCCTAGAGTCAAGGTCAAACTGTAAAGGCAAATAGTTTCCATACTGCCAGCACTCTACATCTAGCAAAACATATAGTATAAAACAACAGTCCTTAGGCCTAGATCCTAAAGAAGATACTGAGATGCCCATGTCCAGTTGAAATTAATGGTCTGTTTAAATTTAAGGCAGGAAGAAGCTCAAATCTGATATATTACTGAGGTTGAAGTACTACGTATAAAGAGAGGAATCTCTCATACACAATTTAGATATCTAGCTAAGCCTTCTACAGACTTCAGCATGCTGGCTGCTGAGTAACACATTTCTAAGTGTCTTTCTTTTTATATCCTGTATAGGCGGTGGCACTGTGGATTTCCCTCTGGGAGCCAGATGCCTGAAAATTCAATATAATGGTACTCATTGCATTTAAGTCCTTTGTGCATCTTAAGATCCATATGCTCAAGTAAAAAATACTGAGAATCTTAATTTATTGGTGCCTGAGTGCTTTAGTGGTACTGACTGTTAGGTCCCTAAATATTTCTGTGAATATGGTCCTCAATTACAAAATGTCTGTGAGTGGGAAGAAAGATTACCAAAGAACAGCAGGAGTATGGCAATCTTGATGATGAAAATTAATAAGGAAATAAACGTTAATGGAAACTATTTTGAAAGTATTATTTTCCTGACTGAATAACCATAGTACTAAATTTGCATCAGTCCTGACATAAGAACTAACATAAGGAGCTTGGGGTAGGGGAAAAGAAGAAAAAGGAGAGACAAGATAATAATAGAGTGTTAAAGTTGGACCATTGCGCCCATATCCATGAGACTGCTTTTTTTTTAATAATATTTCAATTATCTTGACAATAAAAGAAAGAACAGCTACATTAGTATCATATTATTCCCATAACAATCATCTTTAGTCACTTCTGATCTGACAAAGTTCTACAGATATTGCACCTAATAAACTTTTTTTTTAAAAAAAAAAAAAAAAAAAAAAAAAAAGCCCGTTGATGAAGTGTAAATCACACCATAATAGTTTCACTTGAGGTTTTCTATGAGCACCATTCTACGGAGCCTGTTGCTAGGACAGAGCAAATGGTGAGGCTCCACCATGGCAACAACTACCAGCCCATGATAAATTAAAATCCTTAACTCCTCAATGTTAAAGATCATTGTGTCCTAAATAGTGATTCTATAATGTGAACAAACAGAAATCCCCTGCTTTTTCTGGTAGCTGAGCAGTATCAGTAATTAGCTATTAAGCCCCAGACTGCATCCCAGAAGAGCAGAAGAACAACTGCTTTGCTTATTAACAGCCAGAGGCTTTGAATCATTATTTTTTTAATTTGGACAGTGTATCGTTCTTCATTCCCTTTCAAGAGACAGAAGAATCTGTCAAGATCATCAAGAAAGTTTAGTCATCTTTGTGAGTAAATCCTGCGGAGGCTTTTTCAACAACTAACAGTTTTCTGCAAGGCATCTTCCCAAAGCCACAGGCTGCGCTCACAGGGAGCTGTTTTTTTTAAGATTCTGCCAGTCAATATTTTACATGTCACACTGTAAAGAGTCTGAGATATATCTCTCAAAYCAGAGGATTCCTGAAAGAATGAAAACCAGGATCTGCAGAGAGGCATTGTTGTCAAAAGACTCTATTATTAATGAACTAAAACTGATGTTGTATAACAATCAATGCACAGAGTTAAGGAGACCTGCACAGGCTTACAATTGTTACAAATTCAATTATTCCAGCAAATGTAAATACAAGAGGTATAAATATGCTAAAGAGTTCAAAATTCTTTGATGAAAGCTAAAACTAATTTGTGTACTATAATATGCAGTCCTGTTGAATGCAATCTCATGAACTGTAGCAATCTTGACCAGAGTTTAAAGATATCTAGTCACTGAAATGTTCATTAAGCATTATCTCAAGAGGCCATTCTGTTTGCTAGAATGATCTTTTTTAATTAGTGAATTACAGAACCACATAAAAAACCTTCAGCTGTCATCAGCTTCTGCTAATACAACATCTTCCTACTGCCTAAGAACAAAATTGCTTTATAATTGTATCTTCTACTAAAAATATGCAAAAAAATATACTCCAGAAAAGCACTAGCAGTTCCTATGATACTATGATACTCCCTATGAAGAATCAAACACTTTATCAGTTGACATGAGAAGGTTTTCTTTTATATCTTTTAGAATCTTTCTAATATTAGCTACTTATGCTACTACAAAAATATCACCCAGACAGCTATAGTCAAAAATCATGCAAAAATCCATGGAAGATGAAGAAACAGCCATTCTGGCTACAAATTGTACAATTATTTCCAATCAAGCACCAAAAGTAAAGCTTCCCAGGAGTAACGTATTCCAGATAGATTTTTATCATGTCCTATTTGTGGTTCACAAATCTTCTTCAGCCCTAGCTCAGCATCAGAATATTTTTCTCTTGTATACCTGACGCCAGATGAGGAAGATTTGAAAGACTCTTCATGTACTCACTATAATGCACAGCCCCCAAGTTTGAACAAACTGGGGGCATTTTAATGGTAACTATCCATTCATCCAATTACCTTTGCCCACTTAGAAAATGGTACAAATATTGGCAAAAACTAGCAGACACGTGAAGAACAGCACTCCCATCTGATAGTCATGAAAGAGACTGATCCACACCTGTGTACATTTGAAACCTGTGGCATTAACAAGAGATTGCAAGTAGGCAAGATGTGTAAAGATCATGAAATGATGCACCATGGTTACGGGGTGAGGAGAGGTGCACCAGTTATGACATGTCRGTCAGGGAGTGTACAGTAACCAGAGAGTGCAAAACTTCCAGTATAGCCTTTACTTCACATTTGCACGTCTGAAATACTGTTAGCCTCCAGATAAGTATTAGGTGTTTAGCTCAGTAGGTTATCAGAATGCAAAAAATCCAGCCTGTAATCTTGCCTGCACCACTGACTGTACAAAGCTTGAGCAGGGCAAAGCTGTAAATACATCAATATACAGATGCCTGTTCCATCAGAAAAACAAACACATGAACCAACCAACCAAATCCCTGCAAACCCAGATAACAGCTATCTTTTCCTCACTATCAATATACACATGGTTTAGAGGCTGCAGGAAAATCTGTCACACCAAAGTGTTTCTGCATTACATTAGAATGAATGCAGAGTGACTCCAGGAAAAAAAMCAAAACCAAACCCAAAAACAAATAGTAGAGTTGGTGAAGTGAAATGAGAAGCTGATAAAAAAAGTGGCTGATCCACAAAACATCCTGAGAAAAAGGCTGAGTGAAGAGGAAAGCAGAGCATTAGCTGCGTAAAAGAGCAAGCTGAAGAAGCTGGGAACTACTCATCCTTCTGTCACTTCAACTCTTTTTCCCTGGGGCCAAGAGTGGCAATTTATGGAGTTGCAGCAATAACTAACTAACCCTGCCTATACCTCACAAGATCAACAATGCGGAGGTAAGAGTATCTTCAGGAAGTGGCACTTTTATTTACAACTTTGAGCATTTCTATGCCAAAGAAGTTTCATCTTTGTTTCTCTCAGAAATTCAGTGACTCTGCAGATACTGAAGATACTGGGATTAGGTGGAAACAGCCTCCTGTGCAGATCACATCAGCTAGTCAATACCTAGATCAGAAACAAATGCACATGGGTAGCTCTTTCTTCTGATTTCCATATTTGATTTCATACTTCAGTCTCAGKAATGACTATATGAAATTTCGAGGATGAAATGATCCTCTAATGAAAACCACGCCACAGATCAACAGCTTCATGGACATAGGCAAAAATCATGAATTGCTCGATTACAAATGTTTCGTTTGAATTAAAACATGTTATTTTGGGGGTTATTTTGTTAAAATGTTGCTGCATCTTCACCTTATATGTCCTTACGCAGCCTACTACTACATAGCCCTGTAGCAAATATTTTAAGGACTTTTGCAGGATTTTTGGCAGTCTCAGAAATACTGACATTTCTCCTCACTTGTACAGTCATGCAGGATTATATAAAAGGAATTAGTCTTCTGTACAAGATATAATTTCCAATTTTCTTTGGTCTTCTCTAGTAAATAAATGACATACTACTAGACAAACCTAATGTCTTCTAGCAGATGCTGAAGACAATTTAGTGTAAAACATTGAGCTTCATACCACAAGCTGCCAGCCTCTAGAGTCTGTTTCCCTACTTTTCAGGCCTTCAGAAATGAGGAAGAATGGAAAAATCAGTACCTTTTCTGAATTAAAGATAAATGAAAAGATATTTTGGATAAAATTGGTCTTAGCAAAGTTACCACATGTCTAACATCATAACAAAATTTGTAATATTTTCCTAAGTTGTCCCAAGCACATTCATGGTATTAAGAAGATGATTCTGTTACCTGAGTTTTTAAAAGCTTCATGAATGTTGAGAAGGCTGGAATAAATTAGAGGGAGGGAYTGGACTAGTGAAATGCATTTAAAAGCATTCTCCTCCTCTCCTCCTGTATGTTAGCTGCCATGAATTTCTGTTATAGTCATGTGCAACTCTTATTGACAACTATGTCTCTTGTTAAGAACAAGGCACACAGCAATGGTATCTGTACCATTTGATCAGTTACCCTGTATAATTGATATCTACTTTCCTGTCTTGGATTGCTCCAACAAGCTCTCTAAGACAACGCTGGAGCCCTGATAAAGGGCATTTCACTCTGCCATCCCTTCCAAAAGGCAATACTCAGAGACAAAACTGCGCTGGGTTTGGCTCCCTCCATACAACACTTCTCCAGTAAGCTTTACACCCTCTGACATGCCCTGTTGATATGTGGCTGGACATGTAAAGTAATCACCTTATTTTTACTGAGTCCTCAGATCATATCTGTCACACATATCACAGTCTAAGGCCAAGAGGGCATTAAATAGGGTCTGGAACCAAATACTATGTCCTGTGGACACAGCCCATCTGCTGGGAGGAAAGCTACTCTTGAGCAGTGGACAGGTAAACCTTCTTTTATTTAGTGGTGACATCATGGCCATAACTCCTGTCCTATTTTAATAGTGTGAGGTTGCTTAATGGACAGTAACACAGATCTAGTCAAAACCACAAATAAATTAGTCAGCTCAACCTCACCTATTTTCATATCTGAGCATACCTTCTGCAGGAAACTTTCGTAACTGCTTTTCTTGAAGTGACAGCCATATCACTTACAGTCAGCAAAATTCTAGTCTTTGGTAGCTGTGGTTTACAAATACAGCTTCTTTTTTCCCATTCAGAGGAATAAAGAAGCTCTTTTACTTATTTATTTATTTTTCTTAATTCTCATGATTGGATCACATCACTGAAACAGATGAATGATTTGAGCAAGAGAACAGTTGCTTGATGAGCCCAGAAGCATGGTAGTTAGTAAGAGATCGCTTAAACACAGATACCTGCACAGAAAGACAGTCATATTCTCTGTTTTTTCTTCTCAGAACTTTTTCTGGAAATATCTTTATAGTATCTTTCTGCCACAGATTTAGTTGCCATTTCCTGAAATAGCCTAAATTTTACTAGATGCATTATACATGATTGGAAAAAAATAGACTCTTGAGATATATTTAGAATTTTTTTGAGTGCTACAGAAGGTCCCCCTACAAGAAACACAAGGATTTAAACTTCAGGCACAGAAGCCATAGCTAATTTGGTCTACCAAATCAGCAGTGTAACTCATCCAATAAGTTCTATCCAACTCAACCCAGACTTATTAAAAAAAAGTAAACAGTAGTTTAGTTAAAATATTTTAATATGACTCTAAAATGATTACACTTTAAAGAAGTCATTATTCTTRTTTTTATAGTAATAGGAATCTCATTTCATATTTTATTTTGGCAAGTCAAAAAAAAACATAAAAGACAAAGACATTACTTCTAGCAGTTACTGTCCTATGTCTGGAAAGAATCAGCATCCCATTAAGGTAATTACCATTCTCATTTGGGATCCTGATAAGCTCTTAAATAGTCTGTCATTAAGGTATATACAGCACATCTCTTTAATAAGATCTGCTGATTTGATAAAGCCCTTATTAATACCATAGAAGGTCCCAGAAAAACACCTCCATTTTCTGTAAGCGTTCTGTTTAAGATTACTCTGGTGTCATTGACACTGCTTTTGGTATAATTAAGCTTGAATGCAGAGTCCTCTTCTTGAATTTTCAAAGCAATTCATTTAGTAATATGCATCAAAGTGCTATATCTACCTTTACAGAAGCTGTTATGGAAATAATGTATTTATTCACTTTTTTTTTTTTTAAGAACAACTCAGTTTAGATTCAGATTGCTCTATGATTACCCAATGGAAAGAAGAAATTTTATTTTATCCAGTGTTTTTACAGTAAGAGCATGCCACACATAAAATCTCTGCATGGAAATAACCTGATTTCCAACAGGCATACCCTTTTATTCCTGCTGTTTTTCTGTTGTGCAATGGTTGTACTGCGTTGGTATTTTGTAATGAGAAGACTAAAATGCACTAGTACTCATTTACTAGCCTGGAGTTTGGATTAGAAATAGGAAGACATCTCCTTAGCTGACATGCAGGAGAAACAGAATCAGCACATTAAATAAACACTATMTCCCAGATACAGCCTTTTTTAGCCCAAATTTAAAGCAATTGCTTGATTCAGAGGAGGGAGGAATTTTCCCTCAGTAAAAACCTGAATGGAGAAGCAGCTTCACACAGAGTATTGCTGTGTGCCACTTACAGAGGTTAAAAAGAGAAGGGCCCTTCAAACCCCCTGCCACCGCTGAAAGGTGTAGGTGTCACACGCAAAAGCAAGACAGGAACACCAAGCACGCCTGGCGGAGACCGTGAAGGTTACTCTTTCCTGAAAATCAGGCTACCGTTGCAGCTTTTGGTAGCTAAGCAGGTTTCAAAATTTGCAGACCTTGCCCCTAACCCTCCAGTCCACACGAATTCGCTGCCTTTATAGTCTCCAGCTGGGGCAAACTTTCAGCTCACCTTTTCAGCACTCAACAAATCCTAGAGAGACTATAAGGAATACTAGACTTCTGAGTGCTGTTCTAAATACCTCTTTATACTCACCTTTTGATTCAGTCTATTTTGTTATATCAACCTTAAGATGGTGTTACAGAGGGGTGTACAAGAATTTATAATACCTCCAGATTGTTTGGTGACAAAATCTTTCTGGGAAAATATCTGATGAAATATTGTTCATTTTAGGATAGTTTTCATGCTCCAATTTTTTAAATAAGATTTTGATTTGAAAATGAAYTAAAAATTATGATTTTTTCAAAATCATTTTAGACACCATTAGTTCAGATAATTTTTGTAGAGTTCTGAACGGAAAGGTCTTATTTTCATATTTTCTCTGATACTTTTGTGAGTACTGAAAATTTTCCTTGTCCTTTCCTTTCATCTGTTTTCCTACAGAGAAGAAAAATGTGGACATATTTCCAATATTTTATTAATATACTTAAGATAAACATTTTTCTAATTATTTTTGAGATTTGTCTGTCTTTTGTTTTATTTATTTTGCATATCTTTGAAAGGGCAAAAATTCTGACCTTGTGCAAAAAGAGAGTAGATAATTCACAGTGTGGAACAGGAAAACAATCTACCGATCTAACACAAATAAGACCTGGGAAAACTGTGCAACGAGGTTGCAACCAACACACTTGTCCATCACAAGCAAACACATTTCATCGATTGAGTGATAATATCCTCATTTCCAACAACAGATCTTCTGGGATCCACTGCAATGGGATGGCAAGGAGCTTTGCTTTATTTATAAAGATGGATCATTGGTAATTGCCACACTAATGCTGAGACCTTTAGGAAGGATGGATTTATATGATTTCACTAACCCTGAATCAGGAAAGTTTGATAGATAACACGTTTTCTAAAAGAGTTCCCAYGGGACAAAAGCTTTAATTTGTTTCCTGGGCTTTTTAGTTACCACTGAAATAAAGAAAAATCCATTCAAATGCTTTATCTTTGGCAAATATGTATGTTAGTTTATTGTGTCTGAACTGATTTAATATTTTCGACTACTTAGATCTCTTTTGCCTCTTGAATTATTTGCTTTTCCTAAGAATATTGCAAAGGAAAGASGGAGARGRAGAGGAAGAGGGAGAGGGAGAGGGAAAGCAGAGTCAAATGATTACAACTGATAAGAGAAACAATGTTCTTGTAATTCATATGCAAAATCTTCTACTAAATCAGGGTGAGATCTGTTTAAACAAAAAAGGTGTTTTAATGTTGTCAGGCTTACTCTGATCATTAGCTCTTTACCTGTTCTGCTGCTGGGTTCTCTGCTTTTTACTTTCACTGGCTATACCAATACAGCATCAAAGATGAAAACATCATATTTTTAAATGAGAGCTATCATGTTTTCTTCCTGACTGTAATGCAAATCATATGAAAGAATAAATAGTGCATATGACAGAAAAAAAAGTTTATTGTCTTGTTTCATAAAACATTACACGATTTTCCAAATTTCTTAAAGGTATGTTTTTTTTTTAAAAAAAAAAAGAAAACATGATTAATGCATGGATATGAAATGATATACATTCAGTGCAGATATATCAAATTTATATTCTGCTCTGCAGACTTCCTCCCATTTGCTGAGGCTGCAGATTGGACTGCAGATACACTGTCCTAACTACTTAAACTGATTAGTAAATTAGTAAATTAGTCTGGTACCTATTAATTTGTCTTAGAATGGGTCAGCTTTTTTCTCTTCAGTTTTTCACTACATCCCAAGAGCATAACTTGGATGATGCTCTTAATTTCTTTGACTATGAAAGTAAATATGAACTTCATGTTTCCTAGTGATTGTAGAAGAGTGGAAAAGTGGTTCCATAATTCATTGGTCACTTCCAGAAATGTATTCACAAATTGTTTTAGTTATTTCACTGATAGGAAAAGGACAACTGGAGACAGTCACAGAACACCTTCAAGTAAAATAAAAAGAATGAAAAAATAATAAAAGAAAGTGACCATCCTGGAAAGGATAGTAAATGGAGRCTTAGTAGAGATATAAGGGGGTATGCAACACTGGCAGTATTGGAAAGTGACCCACATTTCTGCTCATCTCTTCTCAGTGCTTCTCCTMTATGATTAATTCTCCTTCCTCTCCACTTTTCAGCACCACAGATCAGGCCAACAGGCCAGTATGAGTCATTTTTTGCTCACAGCATAGTTTAGTGTTATCCTTCCTAACTTATTCTAGAGGTAGTGTCAACCATCTTTGGAAATAAGACATATTTCTAGCTTTCAAACAAATGTTTGAAAAGTATAAATGAAAGCATACCATCAACTCCAGCTGTAGTGGACTGACCTGTACTACCTCACCTTAAAAAAAAAAAAAAAAGAGAGAGATTCTCCTCCCTGTAGTGTATTCACAGGGTACTTAGAAACATTTATGTGCATTGCTTCTAAAATCTCTCTGCAGCTCTCCAAAATCATGGATTCTCCATGTTTATTTTATACTTATGTAGAACTACATTATAAAGTATTAAGGCTGCAGAGGCAAGAACTCAAAAACTAGGAAATTTCATAATTTAGGTTACACACAAAACTTTAAATCTACTGTTCCCCCCGTGCACATGTGGTATGATCACCTTTAATGCCATGCTCACATATTACTCCCAGAGGAGTCCTGTTTCATCTAATGTACATGATGGATTTTGTTCAGGACATTCCCTGAGGAGGCAGTTCAATATTTTTGCAAAATTATAATTCAGTCTTTACAAGCTTTTCAGATCATCACTCAGGAACCTGGAAGATTGTGACCAATCATTTTATCTCCAGTCCATTACATTTCACAACTGGAGAAATGGAGAGAAAGTCTTCCTGGGGCAACATATGGGCTTAGCACTTACTGAAAAGTTATAATTCAGCATCACCTGACTGCCAGGTGTATGTTCAGGCATGATACATTTTTGTCAAACTTGATGAATATAAGGTGTTCAAACCACATCAGACTAGCACCCTGTCTCTGACCTTGGGAAGCTAACAGGAAAGTCAGCGAACAGAGCAAGCCTGTTGTGATATAAATACACAATATTTTCAAAACAATCTTTCAGCCTCCATTGGCTTCTACCTCTGGACTTCCTGATTGATATTTGGTGTTTTTTTTACTTAATACACATCAGTTTTCTTCTACGAATTGATCTTCCTGCTTTTGAAAACATGGAACATTTTAGTATCTAGCAATGGGAGTTGAATTTGTGCATGTTCATCTGCTGTAAAATCCTGAGTATATCAGAATAGGTAGCCAGGACTGAGGACACAATGTAGCCACCTGTAAAAAAAACTAGTTTGCATGAATTGTGGGCAGGACAATGGAGAAATTGTCACCTGTACCTAAATGAAAAAATTTCATGGAGTCTCCAGAGCTGACTAGGAAGAAAGACTTTAGTGAAACTTAGGATAAAAATCTATAGTAATCACAAAACCATGTGTGCTGAATCTTTTTTAAACTGTAAACTTGATCTGATATTCTAGGATTCTGCACAGGACATACCCAGATAAAGTTTTGGGGATAGAAACAGATATTGGCCTGTAAAGAGACCAGACTAGAACATATACTTAAAATTTTGTTTGCTGTTACTGCTCCTTGTTGTTTGGTGCCTCCTTATCCATGACTGTGAGATCATTTTTGTTTTGGATGTTAGAAATCTATATTCATTCAGCATCAAGTCATTCTTTTGATTGGTGATTATCAGTGTAGACCTAACTACTGCACTGTATGCAATTTACTGCCATCGCATGAATGTGAATTTACTGTGTCTGAACTTCACTGCTTAAGTCCTCTCAGAACAGTTTTGTCTCATCGAAATCTCTCAGTGAATCTGCTGGAACAGTATTACTTTTAGCACACTTGCTTGAGGAGTTTCTTTCCTCTAGGTTCCTTACTTGGTTTTCCATCACCAGAAGCAAACAAGGTAGAGATCCTCCAGACAGTCACTGGGCATACTGGCTTTTAAGGTTTCATTCTTTCCTTGGCTACTACCCTCCCTGTGAACTGCAAGAGGCACTCCTTTGGGAAAAATGTATGATCAAAAAAGGTGGTAAAATTCAGATGGTATAAATAACCTACATTCTGACAGTTATCATCTCTTCTCACTTTTCTTCTTATTTCTCATTCTCCAGTCTTGTTCAATTTATTCATCGATGACCTGATGAAGGGATGGAGTGCCTCCTCAGCAAGTCTGCTGATGATACCAAGCTGCGAGGAGTGGCTGATACACCTGAGGGCTGTGCTGCCATTCAGAGASACCTGGACAGGCTGGAGAGCTGGACAGAGAGGAACCTCAAGAGGTTCAGTAGAGGGCAAGTGCAGGGTCCTGCACCTAGGGAGAAATAACCCTAGGCACCAGTACAGGATGGGGGTTGACCTGTTGGAAAGCAGCTCCATGGAGGAGGACTTGGGGATCCTGGTGGACAATAAGTTGACTATGAGCCAGGAATGTGCCCTTCTGGCCAAGAAGGCCAATGGTCTCCTKCATTAGGAAGACTGTTGCCAGSAGGTSRAGGGAGGTGATCCTGCCCCTCTACTCAGCCCTCGTGAGGCCTCATCTCGAGTACTGTGTCCAGTTCTGGGCTCCCCAGTACAAGAGAGACCTGGAGCTACTGGAGAGAGTCCAGCATAGGGCTATGAAGATGATCAGAGGGCTGGAGCATCTGCCTTACGAGGAATGGTTGCGAGAGCTGGGTCTGTTTAGCCTGGGGAAGAGAAGCCTGAGGGGGGATCTTATCAATGTGTACAAGTACCTGAAGGGAGGGTGTCAAGGGGATGGGATGATCTTCTCACTTTATTTACTAAGTTGCCTTTTGTGGGAAACTGAAACACGTAATGAAATGTTTTTATTTTTAGGCAATACTTATTCTGTAGTGCTGAAAAAATAAACAGAATCATAAGGGATGATGTGCCAAGCACTTAGAGTGCTTCCTGCCATGTCTTTTCAAACAAATGTGTTAACCCATGCTAATTTAGTCAAGTACTTTGAAAGCAATTATATGTTTTTTACAGCCCGCTTGCCATCCAGACCAGTATTATAAATACTGGTATGTATGCATTGCATAGATACTTCTATTTTATTGCACCTATAGTCATATTTAAAGCAAATAAAAAATATGATTATGTTTGATTAAAGTAGATCAGTATTATGATTGTGCAATCCAGTTCAGTGTCTGTAATTTTTTTCTCAGTTTTAGCAAAGTTTGTACAAAGGATAAAGAAATCTCATAAGGTGCTGATGATCCGCTCTAGAGATCTACTTTGTTCAACTTAACTGAATATTTTACTATTCCAGAAAAACTGGAGAGACACAGACACTTCTGATCGATGATTCCCTAAGATCTGAGTTACCTTTCAGAGATACCCATCTGTTTCCACAGATATTGCACAGAACACTCAGGAAGGCTATAACCTAAAACAGACTCATCAAGTATGTACATGGAAGGATATCCGGTCGGAAATGTGGAAGAGGAGGCACTTTAGCATCACATTTATTTAATATTTGCTTACTAGTTTGAAATAAAAATCTCAAATCACCTGCACTAGATTATAATATTGTTTATGATTCAACAACAATTAGGAAATAGGGCAATCCTTCACTTCTGATAAAACATCTGTATTTTCCATTAGATCCCTTTTTGTGAAGTCCCACTAAAGATCAGAAATGTCATAGATCAAGACATTGCAAATTTGCATTACAAATTTGCACAAGAACATACAGTTAGAAGTTTGGCTTTGTCAGTTCATTTCTGTTTGAATTTTCTTGATAAACAAGACCTCTGATAGTGCATAAACATTAGTTATAACATATCTCCAGAAAAAGCCAAAACTGAGTTTGGGGCAAGGTTGGGCATAGCTGTTTAGAAACAATGCTGGCCTTGAAATCTCAAAGTTTAAATAAGTAAAACCTGAATAGTAGGAGAGCAAAGATTAGCAACATGATCGTAGATTTAAATCAGGAGATGGGAAAGGCAAGAACAGATCCTAGCTCTAGTCTAGATCGCTCCTGCTTTCCAAGTTTCCAGGTTTGCTGTTTATATTTTCCCTTTACTAACGATATATGCTCCTCTACCAATATTTGTACAAGATAAAGAGCAGAGTGTCTTTGGAACTGTGATGTGTTAATGGATGCACTATTAATCTAGTCATGTTCCCTTTCCCTAACTTTTCTTGACAACCTTGATAAAGCGTGTTGTCACTGCTGCATTCCTCTGATTGTCTGTCTCATTAAGCATGTACTGAATAACAAGTGAGAGCACTCTGCAACCTCAGACATGCTTTATGATTTAAACACACAGCCGTTGAAACAAAACATTTTAAATGCTCCAGAAATGGTTATTTCCTTCATGAATCTACCTTTAATTTTAGATGCATCTGCTTATAAGAACATTTATCATGCTACTGGCAAGAAAATCCCTCACTGTGAGAACTCCATCCTCACTAATCCATTCCTCTTGCAGAAGTTTCAGAAGAGATTAGTAGGGATGAATGGAGAATGAATTTCTCATCACATATAACTTTTAATGATTACAATAATTTCCTCACTCTGTATTGGGATGGTCCTGAAACCATCCACAATGCCACTTTTCACAACTAAGGAGAAAGAAAGAACAAAACAACCAATTAACTGCCTCTTACAGATGATGGATTAAATTCAGGTTCCCAGATCTGAGGTGAGGTGAGAATAGATACTTGATTCATGGTACAATTTCGTGGAAGCTTGTGTGTACCAAAAAAATAGAACAAATATGGTTTATGCTGTCTGAATTCTCCATCAAATTCTCAACTGTTTGTATTATTTAATGAATTTGTGGAGTGCTGCGGTGGAGAGATGATGTAGCTTATACTCTGCCATACCCTGATTCGCTTTCTGTGGAAGGTGGTCTTCTTACTGCAGTCCCATCTATGGATGGAATGGAGAATCAAACATCCTTGCTCTTCAGCAGTCCCATAGCACTAGCTTTAGAGCAGCATTTATGGTCTTCCTGGGATCATTTTTGCCATGACTATCAAAATGGGACTACTAGCATTTGAAATTGTTTATTTTAAAATAAGCAATCTACCTGCATAAATATATGGAATGAGCAGCTTGGTAAGAGAAGCAAGTGCAGACAAAATGTTTGTTAGGACAGTCTAGCTGACAATTCCAGTGCAGGCAAGGACCAGACTGATCGCAGCTATTTGTTTTCAGCTACATTTTCWGTCTGCTTTATGCTGTTATACAAAAGTTTACACATTTTGTGTTGGTTAAGTTTGTYCCTATTGCTGTTATATTGACACTTGTCTTATTAAGTGGGATGCTAAAGCAYAGCCTGTGCTTTATGATATACATAAGTGTATGTATCAGCATAAGGTTAGAATCAGTAATAGTGTAGAGTGCTATAAAGGTTTTATTGCCCGCACTTGTGAGTTATGCAGGTCATCCCAAACAAGTGGCAAAACAACTTTTATAGCAACATGCACTATTATATATTTTACTCATGCCACACAGAATATATCACAGCAACAGCATTAAAGAAAAATATTTAGCAAGCTTTTAAAATAAAATGTTGTTACTGAAACTGCTTTTATGTGACCCTCCACCTGCAAAGTGAGTTGCCTTATTTGCCCATAAATCCCAAAGATTTAGCGAACTCTTTGCCTTGGTTACACTATGCACATATTTAGTGAAACTATAGTGCTGTCTACTTCTTTTTATGTTCCGTACCTTATCTTTGTTACACAATTTAGCTTTTAAAATGTGTAATTATTTATCCATATTTTTAATGAGAGAAAATTCTACTTTGATTTCTCAGAAATCATATTTTGTCACACTATTATTTGTAGTTAGTCTTTAAATTTCACTTACTGTCTTGAGCTAAAAATATATGTGAAATGAAGTACAAGGTCATCTACACAGGATATTAACATTTATACAAAACAGGAACCAGTTTACCAATATCATGCTATGTTTCCAGTCCTATGGTATTAACAAACTCTACTTACAYTCTGTAGTTGTATCAAAACCTATTAAAATGCCAGAGAACACTTATTCAAATAGGGCTTTTTATGGTTAATCAGGAAATTTAACATTGATTATACTACATCTGCTTTTAAATAAAGTAAAAGAAATTTGCCCACTTAAGAGTCATAATCAATCCCTTCAGGATAGCAAGGGGAATTAATACATTTAATTATCTTGCTATGKATTGTTTCTTAACTTGCTTATTATTTAAGACATATTGTATTACTGCAAAAGGTAACTACCTACTTTATGAACTGCACAAGAATCCTGGTGTTCTTGTGAGGAGAGGGACTGCTTTTACTTAGCRCTGCTACAGAATGATAAATATTTTCTTCATCATGCTCAAAAATTTCTGATATCTATATTATGCATTTCAAGTGGGAGCATATCCAAAAATCAATATTTTGCAGCAATAGACAATGAAGTCTATGGTCAGTTAAGGAACTGGCACACCCGTAGGAGTCCAWTCGCAGGGTTCCAATTTTATCGCCAAAGTTTTTGATTTTTGGTAGATTTGTTCCAGTGTAACTGTTACCTGTCTGTCCGCACTTATGAAGGTGTGCAGAAGCAAACCCAAGACCAGGACCAAGGACAAAGTAACTTCTTCTCTACAGTACTTGCTATAGGAGTGTCTTCAGGTCTAGTTTTTGGATAACTGGGATAGTTCTTGTGAAAGAATTCACATATTCCCTTGGACATGCTCAGGGAGTATGTGGACTATCCCAGTACCTTCAGCAGCCTCCATCTATTTGCTTTTTTCAGTCATGTTGCATGATAACACTGGACAGAGAAGACGACCCAGGGTCCTTCCAAGAAAGGCATATATATATCCGTGAAGAAGCTGAAAATGTGTGTAACATAGTCTGGACATCAGGAATGGGGCATCTTAATGTACTGGATTTCAAGCCCAGTTCTCAAAAGCTATATCAGAAACGTGGATGTAATCCATAAGATCAGAGCCCTGGGGTGCGGGAGCATGCCAGTTCATCTCGTGGCACAGTTACCTCTGGATCTCAGTGCAAGCTGGTCCTCCAGGGAAGTTTCTATGTGGAGCCCTTGGTCACTGCACCCAGTTTCACTGCTTAGTTTTTTTTCCCCATCCTGATTCAAAATGAGTGAAATTCTCTTCTTTCTTTAGAATGCAAATACAAATTATTAAATACTTAACACTCTTTTAGATACTGTAAAATAATAAAGATTGCAAAAAATGACTTAATACAGAAAGCGCCACACATGAAAGCTAAGTCTTCATAGAAACACTTGATAAACTTTTTCCACTGTACAGATGCCTCATCTATATGCTATATGGAATTTCTTAAACAATGAGAAGGAGTTGGACTTTTCTGTTGGTGATTATTTCTGGATTATTAATTACCTTTAAGTATCAYGTAACACCAAGATTAAAATGCATTCTAAAACTTGACGCTTCAACCTTATTAACTTACAAGAAGAGTATGGTAGTTTTTAACAATACTATTTATCAAAGGTAAACTGCTTATTAAGACTTCTAATTATTAAGGTAGTGCAATCAATCTTCAGGAAAATTCCATTAGAGAGATATAAGCCCTTGAGAAAACTGCTCACTGACTCTTACGAACTTGATCAGTTTCAAAATGTATGAGAAATATTTTTCCCTCACCATGAGACACATATATTCCTATCTGCTACCTTGACACTTCAGAAAGAAAGACATTTTGTCGGTTGTTGATATGACATTAGACTGTTTTAATCATCTTGTAAGTGCTGATATACTTATTATCCATTTTTGTAACAATTTTGTTCCAGAAGCAGATAATTCTATTGTAGGCAAAAGGAATTCATAAATCCATCAAATGGCACAATCCTTGCCTCAGTGAACTTGCTGTCTAAACAGTTTAGAGATGCTATTGTCCCTCTAATTTGCCTCTTTACTGCATCACTTGGGTGTCAGTCTTTTCAGATCTTTATTCTACTCCCTTTTCAGAATGTAGACGGACTTGGTATTAGGACTATCTACACATCCTATATATGCCTTGATCTCACTCCCATTTTKAAATTTTTGTGTGTCTTATTCTATATATTCATTGTGGGACTGGAAATACTTTCTGTCTCTGAGCTCTGTGTATGAGACTCAGTTGTTAATTTTGTAATGGGATGAAACCTGAGCATGCATCACTGTCCCCTCCTCACTCCAGTTTCCACKGGGAGAAAATCCAGGCATGGGGGAAGCTGTGGTGTACTCTGACCTATCTCCCAGGCTAAATGCTGAGAAGCCCAGGACAGCAAGATAGAGGTGAGATTTGCCCTCCTGCTGCATGGACATAGACTCTGATCACTGACCTCCTCTTGGCTTTTCCAACATATCAGACAAGAGTATTGCCCAGATGCACAAGATGCACAAAGTGCCAAGATGAAAGAAAACAAAGATTATCAGTATCACAAAACAATGATGCCACCTTGGAATGTGTTTCAAGATCAGGTCAAGACTGCTATTTATAAACTTGCTCTGTTTTAACTAATTGGCTCTCTCAGAGCTGTACTCTGCAGCCCAAGATAACAGAAATACATGAAGAAAAAAAGACCCCCCCAATGAGACTTCTTGGTAGATGTATAATAATACATCCTCTGTGTCACAGAGAAACAAGTGAATATCCATTTGACAGTCTTTCCCATCTGTAAAGTAGGCTTCTTGCTCTGTTTTGACAAATTCTGACCAGAAGGAGTGGAAGTGGCCTGACTTGTCTACAGAAGATGGAAATAAACAGAGTTAACTCCAAATAAAAGAGAGAATTCCTTTATCTCAGATAAATTGCGGCCTTCAGAATCACAGCTTCTCTTCTCGGAACTGTTCAGCGTGGTGACAGGTTGTTCAGCACTAAACCAAAAGGCTTGCTTTCAATTTCTGTTGTTTTTCTCCCATTATCCAAACCACACTGTATTTCTCTCACTTTACAACAACATAAAGAGCATGACCTCATCTACACCTTCTAGCACCTACAACAGCATTCTGGATTTCTMTATCTCATCAACTTCATACCTTTCTAAATCTCATCTGAACTTTTTCCCTTCATTCATGCCTYATAAGATTTAGATCTTACCTCAATTTACTCCTTATAATTTGTCCAATAAATGATTTTTTTTGTTTAGTCACCCCAAACTAACTCTGAATCATTTTTTGGACACAGTTGAATTAAAAAGGGCTACATTGCTATATTACTCACTCGTTGCAATTTTTACAAGTTAAACACGAAAATTATCTTTATTTTAAAGGTTCTTTTATTAAAGCTTTATAAAATGAATCTCCTGCTCAGAGAAGAAACAGAAAATTGAAATAACACACTTTCTAATTCTCAATTGGGAGAACTTGCGTCTTATTTTTCACTTGACTTAAAATACATCAGAATTTTACGCAAGAGCGTACTATTAAAGATCAACACATAGCAATCCTTTCATTCATTCTCCATCACAGAAATCTGWTAATAAAAACATGGTCAAAGTTAGAAGAGGCTGCAGATAACGAGGTTTTCTAAAGGTTTCTTAAATGGAATTCAAGCTCTATTTTATTATATATATCTTTGGCCCACTGAAGCCTAGAAATCTGGAAAAAGTTTAGTGTTTTTCAGTAATACTTGAGCAGGATATTCTTAAAGGAATAATAAAATTGTGGGATATTAAAGTTGATTTGTTTTATGTTTTTGTATTGTACTGAAAACATAACATAATTTCTCATAAAAAGTAAGCTTATCCTCCTGAAGCATATTGTTATTTTAATTATATTTCTGTTTAATTACACCACCATTTTGTGGGAGACTTGTTTTTATTTAAATGAAATCACTTYAGAACCGAAAGTCTAAAGAAGACAAATATATATTTAAGACAATACAAGAATTTCCGCTGTAGAATAATCATAAGTGCTTTAAGCCATCTCATATATTTWAAAAACTCATTTATAATTTCCATGGTATAGAATTTCATTAGGTAGTTAAAAACAGCAATTACATGCATTATATTGCGGATTACATTTAATAGGATCTTGCAGCATTGTATATGAATATCTACCACATTTCTACATACCCCTGTTATTTCCACACCTACTCAGTTCTACAGGACTGCTYCAGAAAGATGCAATTAAGAAACCAGATGTACTGAACAAAAATTGTTAATAAAGTAGGTAATGATCCAAATAGGCATYTCTTTTGTTATGTTCCTTTTGCTCAGCTTCACTGATTTTGAAAACAAGTTATAAATAGGAATGAAAAATTCTGGACAGGCTACAAAATACAAGACCAAGGGTAAGTATTTCATCCCTTTGCAAAACCCTTTATTCATTTTATGAGTCCCCACTGGTACCTGTGTTCTCTCCCACTGACAAAGTGATGTATTCTTTCCATAGCATACCAAACTCTTCAGCTTTGTCATTCATGTAAGTAAGGTTTTCTTATAAGCTATTTTCTGCGAAGTTAATACACCAAAGCTTTAAAGGTGGAATACAAGAGTTTTTAAAACCATTTCAGGGCACCTATAGCACAGGCAAGAGGAACTGCAATCCATTTAAGTCAAATGCTCCATATATAAAGAAGCATTTATAGCAGCAGGGTTGTTTTTAAAGCAGTCTATTTTCTATAACAGTTTTGGCCCAGCCCTTTAGCTTTCAATAGCATTTAACTTAGAGATAGAAATCTTAACTTTCTCCCTGCAAAGTGTAAGTGTTGTTATAACAGTCCCCAAACTTTGAATGACTGTAAATAGTTATTCAGGTTTCATTATTTGCTCTTGACTTGCGTATAATGGTTTAGTATTGAGATAATGTGATTAAATGCTGTGACTTAGTACAAAGCAATGGAACATTCAATTGCCAAGTGGTTTAGTTTGACTTCAGAATACAACTGGTGCTTCTAATGGATGCTTTTAATTAGAGATCAATGTAAAATTCAAATATGTAGATTATGGACAACTGATAATCAGAACCTTATTATTATTATCCAGTGAGTTATGGTAGGTTTTAGGCTGCTCTGGCCTGATATATAGGAAAGATGTAAACACTGCTGTTCTTACACTTTGTTTAAACACGAGATACAGAAGTGTCTCTCAAGCTCTGGGAATGCACCCAGGCCGTGTCCCAACCCCATTTGAGGCCAAATTGAGCGGGGAAGCTCTATTCCCTAATTTCAGGTTCTCATGGGAAGGATGCAGGCACAGAGATGAGTGGTGCCCTCTGAGCAGGAGAGCAGGATGTYGGGGTGTACTGCAGAGCACAGCTATCTGCAGTAACACCTTAGCTTTAAATATAGCCGCTGCAAAAATGGGCCTGATTTGACTAAAAGCTCAGGCTTTTAGTTTTCTCCCTTCTCCTATTTATGTACTCCTTAAAATTTATGTACTTTACCCTGTGTGGTGAAGGTGAAAATCTCTTTAGAAATTTCATATGAGATATGTGAATTCACTTTTCTTAATCATATTTKGTGGGGGCTTTATAAACAGCTAACGAACTTGTGGGGGTCAGTTGACTGAGCACTGAAAACGTCAGGTTGAATATTAGGCTAGAACTTMACTGTTTACAGTTGGATTTGGTTTCTAAGCCATTCAGATGTAATAGAAGGTGCACCCACCTTTTAGCAGAAGGACTTGGATCAAATATTTCTCTAGTAAATATTTAGGATAGCAAAACTCTTCATTTCATATTTTGAAATCATTCCATATTACTTTCCTTTTAAATATATGATTTTTTTTACCTGATTCAAAATGTAAGGGTTTTGGTTTTGTTCTTTTTCCCCAAAGACATGTAAATTCAATTATATTAATTTGTTTTTATTTGTTTCTTTAGTAAGCCCTGTGTACATACCAGATGGGAAATGACAAGTCTGCATATCTCTATGTAATTTCAACATCTCTAAGTCTTTTTATAAAAACACAAACTTATATTTATAAGAGTCTCCAAAATGAAATACATGCATTTTAGGCAAAATGTTTACAGTTTGCTTATCCACATAACAACCATTTCACAGATCCCAAAGTATTTATTTTCAATATTGAACTTCTTTTTATGGTTGATCCACTCTCTTTCAAAGCCGTTCAGTTTATACAACCAGTAAATTACTTTTCCATAATTGCTGTAATTACAGTCCTCCTCATATGCTCATGCTCATCTCAGAATTGTGCTAGTGTTGAACATTCTGGTAACAGAAAACCTCATGTTTATTTAGAAGACAACATAGAACACTCTGTTAACTAAAATAACTATTTGGGGAGCTCTTTATAGTTAACATAATGTGATACTATGGTGATTAAAAGGCGGTAGCAACATACAGAAGGCTTTTAAAGACAGCATATAGCTCAATGAAAAATTGAAGTGTTAAAAATGTTCCTATTCCAGATGAGGATGAAACTATGGTCTTTGAAGGCTCTATATAACCCCAATATTGTCTAGGTCATTCTTACAGGACAGAGGAAATCCCTATTCCACCCTTCACCATCTCTGAAGAGATGGCTGTTTTAAACACTGGTGACTTWGGAGTGGACCTTGTTTGCTTTGACATGAAATTATATTTTACTTTCTCTGTTTAAGTTTCTTCAAAAGTAGTACATCCTCATGCATAATCCCTTCTCATTCTCGCACTAGTATCTATGAAAAAGCAACCTAGTTATTTAAAGTAGCTATGATGTTTCATTACTGTAAATATTCATAATCCAATAGACAGAGAGGACCCCCTTTCTAAATTGTAACTTTTTTTGTGAATTTGATCATAGTTTTCAGCTTCTTTAGCAAAGTCTTCCCTCATTTTTGGAGGGATGTTGATCATCCATACCTTATTGCTGCCTGTTTTTCTGATTTCCTAACTAAAACACTTCAGAACACAAAGAAAGAGGAGATATTCAATACAGTTCAAAGATGGGGCTGAAACTGCTTTTCTCAGGGCTTTGTGAACTGTTCTGTTCACAGCTACATCCCATTTCCTTGTGGATACAATGAAACATAAAAGCGTTAAAAATGGCATTAATTTCAGAATCCAGATCAACGCTTACCTCCTGTAATATTCTGACAGATTTACTGCAAGTTACCACCCAGACTTTGTCTATGCTTCATATTTCCCCAGTCCTTCCATCTACTACTATCTTCTTCTCTGTGTTTTTTTTCCATTTTGTTACCCTTATTGGTGCAAGAGCCTTCTTAAATAGAACTTTTGCCACCTCTAACAGCTTTTTTATCTCTCATCACATCAGAAAACATGCTTTTCTCCTTTTTCACAATTTTATTGCTCTTTTTTTTCACTTACCTGTTCATTATTTCCAATTTATAAACATCGATAAGTCTATAAAACATTTTAGTCTATTGAGTATAGGAGGATGATGTGCACAGCACATACATCAGTATGGCACTATGAGACATATTAGAATAGTTGAAAATTAAGATAAAGTCATACTTTCTTACACTAGAGCAAGAAACAGGACAAATGACACATGAGCAAAAGAAAAATTAAAAATTATACGGAACTAATGTCCTCCATTGTATAAGGGAGTCTGTGAACCAGGAGTTAACTTACAAATATTAAAACTAGAATAATCAACTGATCGACTTGGCAAGCACATAAAGCAGTTGACAGCTTCTTTTTTTTAAGGAGATGTCTGTTTTTGCAGCATTATGTGACATGCAACTCTAATGAAGAATTCAAAATAGACTTTTAGGGTGAAGTGGCATGTAAGAGCTTGTGCCAATCTAGCAGTTCACTGYTGCCAAAAGGAGTGGGGGATCTCACTCTCTCACACACCTCATCCTTGCTYCCGGTTACAAGCACTCACAGCCTATTTTGCAATGGTTCTAGCATACATTGACCTATGATCTGAYTGGAGAGTTTGCCAAGACAAGTCAGTAATCAATTAGAAAACAAATTCAGTTAAAAAAAGAAAAAGACTGGGGGGGGGGAGAGAGATTATTTTATGGTTGGCTAATGATCCTGTTAATAACTATTCTGAGCAACATCAGAGGGAATGCAAAAGAATTGGTGCAAATGTGCAGCCATAAGGGGGCACAGTGACAGAGAAAGGATAAATGACAAGACYATCTTTTTCAGCAGCAGTGGGTTCAGCCACCTCATGTAAAGTTATGGTTTGCATTTCTGCTTGGGACAGCTATTTCCTGARCTAATGATGCTCACTGAACTAGCAGAGGACTTAAAACATTTTTCCCCTGCAGAATAAGTTTTCTAGCAGATTTGAAAGCTGATTCAGCTTGAAAAATAGAAAAAGTCAGAAGAAGGGAAGCAGAAGGGAAGCATGACCGGGAAAGAGTCTACTGCTTTTGGTAGCTTCCAGCTCACYCTTCTCAAGAAACTTCACCTCAAGGCTGTAGTTTAATATAACTGCTAAATCTACTTAAAGATCTAATTATTAATACCAAAATCCTTGTTCTGTGCCATATCCTTTGTCTATAAAATGACATTGCAGCATACGATATGAGTCAATTCAGGTAGTTGAACCAACAGCAAGCTTATCACAATATTGGGGTAGGGTTAGTTTTCTGCTGGTCTGGTTTTACAGTCTCTGTAGGCTTAGAGAGTACCACTGCTACTGGAAATAGAAGTGGCAGATGCACACAGTGAGGGCAGAAATGAGACTGACTTGTACAAGGACAGCTACCCACAGCTAAATCTCACTGTAACATCAAAATAATCTCTTAAATCACAGTTTTACTGCTATTTCTACCACACCATTGGCCTAAGAGACTCTCTCTYTCTCTTCTCCCCATGTCTTCTATAAGCCCCTGTGGTTTATTCCCACCATGATGTCTTTCCCTGCACTGTGTTGGCACTGCTGTTCATTTGTCTGCATGATCACAGCATCAGAAAACTGCTGATAATATAGTGGTATGAACACACAACTGACTGCTGTGTGAGGGCTGCCATAACCAGATTAAGCACAAATGTGCTTAATCAGATGGTGCCAAATGTGAAATTGTGGCCCTACAGAGATCTGCAAATATTGCTTGCTTGGGCTTCACAGGGCTAGGTATGTTTTTTTCACACCTTTGCAATCTGTGCCATATCATATGCTTAGGATAAAACATGGCCTAATTCACCYTCCCATATGAGACTAGTAACAGCGGCAGCAGATCTTGGCTCCTTCATAGTGAAGGAATCACAGTAGGAATTTCATGCTTTCCTTTCCTCCTTTGAGAAAAAGGATCACTTCTTAGTTTTGGGATATTGGCTCTGAATCTGCTTGCCTACCATTAATGGAARTGTATAATTACAATTTGGAGCAAGTTGAGAGCTTATGGTAAGTCCCCTCCTGGTTCTCATGGGGGACTTCAACCACCCTGATATCTGCTGGAAGGACAACACAGCAAGGCACAAACAGTCCAGGAGGCTCCTGCAGAACACTGATAATAACTTTTTGACATAGGTGGTGGAGGAGCCTACGAGGAGAGGTGTGCTGCTAGACCTTTTACTAACAAACAAAGAAAGGCTCATTGGAGATGCGAATGTTGGGAGCAGCCTTGGTTGCAGTAATCATGAGATGGCGGAYTTCAGGATCCTGCAAGGAGGAAGCAGGGCAATAAATAGGATCACAATTCTGGACTTGAAGAGAGTGGACTTTGGCCTCTTTAGGGAACTACTTGCAGGAATCCCATGGGTTAGGGCCCTAGAAGGAGGGGTGGGAGTCAAGGAGAGCTGCTTAATATTCAAACATTACTTCCTCCACACTCAAGAGCGGTACATCCCTAACAGCAATAATTCAAAGAAGGAAAGAGGTGGCAGGAGACCTGCATGGATAAACAAGGAGCTCTTGGCAAAACTCAAACAGAAGGATGAAGTACACAGAATGYGGAAACAGGGACWGGCCACTTGGGAGGTACATAGGAATGTGGTCAAAGTATGCAAGGATGCAATGAGGAAGGCTAAGACCCATTTGGAATTAAATATGGCAAAGGATGTCAAGGACAACAAGAAGAGATTCTTCAAGTACATCAGTAGTAAAAAGGAAGACTAGGGAAAATGTGGGCCCGCTGCTGAATAGAGTGGGTGGCCTGGTGAYGAAAGATACAGAGAAGGCGGAGTTACTGAATGCCTTCTTTGCTTCGGTCTTCACTGCTAAGGGCAGCCCTCAAGAATCCCAAAGGCTAGAGACAAGACAGGAGGTCTGCAGAAAGGAAGAATTTCCCTTGGTCAAGGAGGATTGGATTAGAGRTCTTCTAGGCAAACTTGATACCCACAGATCCATGGGCATTGATAGAATGCACCCACGAGTGCTGAGGGAGCTGGTGGATGTTGTTGCCAGGCCACTCTCCATCATCTTTGAAAGGTTATGGAGAACTGGAGATATGTCTGAGGACAGGAAGAAAGCCAGTGTCACTCCATTCTTCAAAAGGGCAAGARGGAGGACCCAGGCAACTATAGGCCAGTCAACCTCCCCTCCATCCCTGGAAAGCTGATGGTACAGCTCATTCTGGATGTCATCTCTAAGCATGTGGAGGAAAAGAAGGTGATGAGAAGTAGTCAGCATGGATTCACCAGGGGGAAATCCTGCTTAACCAATCTCATAGTCTTCTACGATGGAATGAGTGGCTGGGTAGATGAAGAGAGAGCAGTGGACATTGTGTACCTTGACTTCASCAAGGCTTTCGACACTGTCTCCCATAACATCCTCCTAGATAAGCTCAGGAAATATGGCTTAGACGAGCAGACAGTGAGGTGGATTGAGAACTGGCTGAAAGGCACAGCTCAGATCAATGGTGCAGAGTCCAGTTGGAGGCCTGAAGTAGTGGTGTCCTCCAGGGATCAATACTAGGGCCAGTCTCRTTCAACTTCTTCATCAATGACCTGGATGAGGGGACGGAGTGCCTCCTCCGCAAGTTTGCTGATGATACCAAGCTGGGAGGAGTGGCTGATACACCTGAGGGCTGTGCTGCCATTCAGAGACACCTGGACAGGCTGCAGAGACAGGCAGAGAGGAACCTCATGAGGTTCAGTAAAGGCAAATGCAGAGTCTTGTCCCTAGGGAGGAATAACTCCATGCACCAAGTCAGGCTGGGGGTTGATGTGCTGAAAAGCAGCTCTGCAGAGAAGGACCTGGTGGACATCAATTTGACCATGAGCCAGGAATGTGCCCGCGTGGCCAAGAAGGCCAATGGTATGCTGGGGTGCCTTAGGCAGAGTGTTGCCAGCAGGTCRAGGGAGGTGATCCTGCCCCTCCTGCTCAGCCCTGGGGAGGCCACATCCGGAGTACTATGTCCAGTTCTGGACTCCCCAGTACAAGAGAGCCATGGAGCTACTGGAGAGAGTCCAGTAGAAAGCTCCAAATATTATTAAGGGACTGGAGGATCTSTCTTATGTGGAAAGGCCGAGAGAGCTGGGSCTGTTCAGCCTGGAAAAGAGAAGACTGAGAGGGGATCTTATCAATGTCTACAAATCTCTTAAGGGAGGGTGTCAAGAGGATAAGGCTGAACTGTTTTCAGTGATAGCATGCGACAGGAAAAGTGGCAATGGGGCACAGACTGAAACACAGGAAGTTCCATTTGAATGTGAAGAAAAATGTATCTCCTGCGAGGGTGATACAGCCCTGGCAAAGGTTGCCCAGAGAAGTTGTAGATTTGTCTTCTGTGGAGATACTCAAAACCTGTCTGGAKGTGATGCTGTGCAATATGCTTTAGGTGACCCTGTCTGAGCAGCAGAGCTGGACTAGATGGTCTCCAGAGGTCCCTTCCAACCTCAACCATTCTGTGACAAAGTAATTAGAACAGAGCATTTTAAAGCATTACTTCACCGTTTCTAGGGGTCTCCTATCTCAGCACACAACCTTGCCCTCTCCATGGTGCCACTTCACTGGGTCACAGGCAGAGCCAAATCAGAGAACAAACTCAGCTGAACTAACTCATTAAAGAAAAACAGGGGAAAAAAGTGAATTAGTTAGTTCAGATCAGATCTCTGACCCTGCTGACTGGCCAGCACTGGAGTAGAACATAGGAAAGTACAAGGACCAGTGTCAGTACAAGGACACARTACAGTGTCTGGTATCACGCCTTTCTGAAGTAACATGGGCTATTAACTATTAATCTAAGCTAATAATGAAGGCATACCTTCAGGAAACATTCATAATTCTGCATTAAAAAAATATAGCATACACAACTACTCCAACGCCTAGGTGCAAACTGCTCAGGTTCTGTTTGCTTCCTATGCTCTTATGGATCATTACTACACATATCACATATATAGTGAGCTTTTGATGAGAGAGAAATAATTTCAGTTGTCTTGGGTTGCAGCTTCCTAGAGACACTCATCCACATAGTTCTGCATCTTTATGTGAAATTTCAGATAGTCATGATACCTTATCCGATTATGCATTGAAATCTAAAAATTGGTCTTAAAAGCTGGAAACTGTATAAGACTTTTCAAACTGATAGTCAGTAACCAAGAGACTGTGTTTGAATCATTCTGGGAATTTTGAGCTGCCTTAATAGCAGTTTACAAGTACATAAGCCCTRAACTGTGATAATTACTTTCTTTTCAGATTTATACCTGGAGGAATTGTATGTATTGGAAATCAAACATATTAAAGATGTTATTTACCATCTCTTCTTGCTCATGTATTTCTTTCCTTAAAAAAGGAAAGGAAAAACAGGGCAATTTCCCCATTCCTTCACTCTCTGGACACAGCTACACTATTGCATGAGGGAAGATAGCATCTTACTTGAAAAATACGCAACATAGCTTCACAGGAGTCAGCACAGGTACCTATAGACGTGTCTGGACTAGCCCCAAACTTAGTATACGAGTCACTTGGGAGCCCAGGGAAATACTTAGACAGTAAGCCGAGGCTCAAGTCTGTGCTGACATTATTATATTGTAACTAGTACATAAACCAGATATTAGTGCCTAAACCAAATAAAGCTCAGGTTGTACCTTTACTGCAGTATAAAGATGTTGGGAAACAGCTTATCAATATCCATGTTTTGCTGCTGATTTTAGCAATAGTGCTTTTTCAGTGTGACTGGAATTTCCAATATATACAAACTCCCCATACTCTAGCATGCTATTCTGGGAATAGACATGCACTGGTAACAAAAGGTGCTGCTTCACTAAGCAGATAATCCTCCATTTAAAGATGAGGTTTAAACTTAATTATTGAATACTGGGAAAGCATCTGTAGGTCATCACAATGCTCCTGCGTGCTCCAAACAATAGCAATTCACCCCACAATTTACTGCAATTGTTAGGAAATACTGTGTCTTAATTTAACACAAGTACTGATAAGATAAGTGCCCAGAAATGTCAGCAATGCCCACAAGGGAAAGTGGAATCAAGTAAGAGTTAAGTTTGCATTTGCCAAGGACCTATTTACATTCAGAATTGCTTAATTGCTTATGCAGGTGCTTCATCTGGGTCAGTGATCATTCACATTAACTCCATGAACASTGAAAATTTTGCAGTTTATATGTTAGGAAAGCAGGAAGACATCTGATATTCTGCTGACCTATGATCAAGTAGAGAAAATACTGTGATTCTCAAAGGCCTGGGTATTATCTCTTTGCTTATTTAATTCACCAAAAGGTGACACATACATTTGTAGAGTATTCAATCACTATCTTTATCAAATAGTAGTATCATAAAAAATTGTTYTGATTGGGATGGTGCCCAATCATAYTTTTGGCACTTCTCTAAAGTCTATGAAAACATTTCCTCCATCCTCCAAAATAAAAAATCCTACACTTGCCATTCTTCAAACAGCAGTTTAATGCTTCTGCTTAAATATGACTTTTCCATATAAGAATATTTTAAATATTAAATTTAAATTATCTTAAATTTTCCTTCTTAAAAAGCCTCCTAACATACTCTTTCAAACTCTCTCACCTTTTCAGTGCTTTCAGTCAATAACTAAGAACAATAAATAAACTTCATCGTTTATAACATTGAATAGAGCAACTGCAGCCTTTTCTCTTACCTTTCACATATGTTATCTAACTTCTCAAGTTCTGTCTCTAAAGAGGTCAACTACAATAGTTTGGACTTGATGAGCTTGTTTTATATCCTTTTTTTTCTAAAAAAAATCTACTAAACAAAAACAAGTCAAACAAAAGGGATTTGCTAGCTTCTCTGTATCTGTTTAAGTGAAAGGAATCTGATAGACATYTGAAACTCTTTACAAATTAATAGTTATGGAATTCAGACTGAAATGAAGACAATTCAATAGGTACTTGATTTCCATTGAAAATAAGGAGATTTCATAACTAATGAATCCTAACTCTTCCATACAGAGTTTTATGATAATATAATAGCTATTAATTCTATTAATTTCAATAGAATTTCAGTAAAAAGTTATGAATATCATAGAGTACCGTGATGTGCCATTAGGGGGGCATCTGAAATTCTTTCCAGTTCTGAGATTAGTTGCACTGAAATCGAGATATCATCATTTGTCAAGTGTGAGAATTTATTAGAGCTAAGAGGTTATAGCAGAACTAAAAGTATAGGAAAGCTAAAAATACAAGAGAACCGAAAATATACATATATATATATATATATATCAGAGTTCTACAGTTCAATCATAGGCACATGGTATAATGACTACTCTCGCCTTCTATGGGTCACCTCTCTGATACAGTTTTTCCTGGGATCTCAAACAACGGGTGCCTGGTACAGTGACCACTCTCACCCCTTACAGGCCACCCTTCTGGTCTGATTTTCCCCAGTTTCTCCTCACAGTTTCTCTTCACCACACTGCTGCCGAGGTCATCCCCGTGGATGGGTAGATCCTTGAGTCTACAGACCAGYCGACCATGAGTCCCAGCCCACACAAGAGTGTGTGGCTTACTCCCTTTTATACACAGCCAGAACAATGCCAGCCATACCAAGGCGGCATGGCTCCAGTCAACACCAGTGTGCACATCAGCAGGTGACCTCCTGCTCAGTCCAAACACTGCTCAGCAATGCACYCATTAGCAGGTCGTTTTGTGGGGAATGTCTCCTCAGCACCGAGATGTCCCTGTGGGTCATCTCTTCTGTCTAGACTTGTCAATTTGTCAATTATGGGGTCCTTAGAAGGTGTGCTCCCAGGCTGCAGCAACCCCAAACCTTGCTGGTCTCTGTAGTGGTGCACCGGGGGTACAGTAACTACTAATTCAATACCAATTCTACTTGTTATTTTAAAGAGTGTGTTTCTAGAAGCATTCAAAAGCTATTTGGACTAGGAGCAAATGAAAAGCTATTATTTTTTTCATGTTTATCTTAGAAATCTTCAACATTTGAAATAATACTTCACTTCCTGAATGACTTGCAGCCTGCTGTAAGCTCTACTCCAAACTGCAGTGAAAGAACTTTTGGATAAACTATCCTCCTCTTCTCAAAAAAACCAAAACCCCCAAAACCTAAACTCCTGAAACCCACTACATAAGAGGTACATCTGTCTTTTACCTCTCTTACAACAGCTTAGCACATATATGCAGAAAATGTGAAGATGCATCTTTTTCAATAGAAGATAACCATAGGGTTATAGCTGAAAATAAACTGAGCTGGAGTGCTAAAACATTAGATGAAATACATGAAAATTGATTTAAGGAAGAGCTATTTATTTCATATGGCATTCCTAGAATTATGATCTCTTAAACTACATGTAGTTTTATACACAAGCATTTAAAACACATAGGACTTGGGATGACACATGGATTTTGTGATCAAGTTTAGAATAAAAAGAGAGGTGTTATYCTTCTACATAAATGCTGTTTATTTTCATCTCTAACAAATGTCATGTTCTTCACATTAATTACTTATTTTAGAAAGCCACACAGGTGAAAATTACAATAAAATAGAATGCTTTTAGAAAAATAAGTGGAGAATTGTGGCAAGTAGAAATGCATTTCCTATGGCATTGATTAAGCTATGGTATAAGACTCATTGTGCAACATGCTTTACATATTTATAAGGATTACTGAAAATTCTACAGGTGAGTACAACTAAAAAAGAAAAAAAAAAACAATGAAACTATGTATACCAGCATTAGTGGAAAGGGTTGCATTCTTGCCATTCRTACTACACTGTAGTCACAAGGCTTTATACAACATGTGCCTATAAAGGTTCCAAATTAGATGAGCCTGAGATGAGAACAAGATGAAAATTAAAATTCATTGTCATGTACTTCAGTAAAAGCTATTTGTAACCTGTTGTTCTGCTCTCGGATTACTTATTTGTCAAAGAGTGCAAGTTATATTTACCTGATGCTTTCTTTTCCTGTAAAAAGGAACTAACTAGAGGTCTAGTAGCCAGTTTACCCTGAACAACAGCAACAAGGCAAGTAGAAACAGAAGTATCTGCATGCAAACCATATTCTGGCTTATTACTTGTTTTAATATTACTAGATTTCAAATAAAGGTGAATCAGACTTGAAATCCTACAACACTACACTTACACTACTAATGGATATTTTTTTTCCTGAACTGAATAGAAGTGGGAGGAAGACTGAGAAGTGGAAGGTGCTGTCACAACCAAAAAAATAAATATTGACTTTCTTTATCTGTCAGTAAACAAATGACTTGACCAAATGAATTCACTCTAGATTTTTTTTCAGCAATACATTAAATATCAGTAGAGTCAGATCTTCAAGTATAGTTCATTGACACATTTCTATTGCTATATGATTTGCACCAGCTAAAGTTCTGCCGTACTTTCTCTCCCAATCTCAATCCCATTAATGTATCAAGCCACTGTTAAACTCCTATAAAAAAGATTTGATCACAACTGAAATGCCAAAGAGGCTTCTAAAGAGGTGAGAGCAGATATTAKTATCATAGTTGTGTATCCCTGTGATTTTTTAAATTTAGTAAATCTGTATACACATTCCAAAACACATCAGTCAGACAACTAGGTTTTATTGTTTTTCCTGGCAAACACACTTCCACAAACTCAATATAATGTGCACTTATATCAATAAAAGGTTGAAAGATGCTGTAAGAATGTATTAATCATATATAGGGAAGACAGTCAACCCAAGTATTATGAAATGACTCAATAGTAGCATTTAAGTGATTTATCGAAGTGTAGTCAACCTGCTAAAAGGACAACATCAGTTATTAATATCTGTAATAGAGGATCTCCATATTAGTAAAATATGTTTTTAGCCATCAGCATAGCTTGGAGCAGCCATCTCTTATGCCTCCCCCTTCCACAGAGAGGTTTTCATGACAGAAACTCTCTCAGGGCAAGATAGCAAGGGAACACAACCATTTCATTTTCTAATTGCTATAAAAAGTTAACCAAAGAGCATGTGCAGTACAAAAAAGACAACCTGATTTAAGATATATTTCCAGCATTGCAGAKATCAGCAAAGCTTCAGCTAGCAAAATAATCATGGATTCATTTTTAGTTTGTTATAAGAAATACATAAATCTCTTCCTTTGGTGTGTAAATGAAACATAAATCATGAACTGTGTATGTATATATACCAGAACTGTTACTCTTTCTTATAGTACAGACAGGCTATATCCTGTTTATCAGCTTCCTTTAACCAATGTATTAAAATAAGGATGCTGAAGTATAACTAGATGCCAGTGGCTATGATCTGATCCTATATGTTTTATTAGAAGCATGAAATCTACTGGAAGATTTTCTGTATCATTCCATCTATGAAATTCAAGATAAATACTTGTGAGTGCTCTGTGTTTCATCAGCTCATGCTCAGGATAACTTCTTGCCTTTTTTGGCCGTGTCCATTTACTACGGCYCATCATTTGGCTTGGAGATGGTTTTCATCTCATCCAACAGCTGAGCTTAGTGCAGGATGCTCTTGTAACCTTCACACTGAAAGTGAAGACTGAATTTCACCTCACTTCACACCATTACAGTGAACTGCATAGACTGGTTGAAAAAAAATTATTCTCATTCGAAATCAGTAACAAAGATCCAGTGGAATCAAAATTTTGTTCTGTATTTTTCAAGCTGCTGGTTTTCCCTACAGTTATTTGTATTTTAAGAGTAAAAGAAGAAGTTTTGTTTTTACTTCATTGAGGTCATGGATTTGTACCTATCACCTTATATTGATATGGTATAAAAACCCCCAATAAATTCTTTTCAAATATACCTGACAGTGGTAAGGTAGACAGGTTTCTTACTATGGAAAAAACTTGTTCAGAGTAACATGCATCTGTCTGTTACACTTACTGGAGAATAGAATTTAACATTTGTTTTTAATATTAAGGTTAAAGCATGTGAAATAATCAATGAATCAATCTGTCAGAACAAATCAATCATCTGAAATGCTATCACATAGTTTCAATTCTTTTTTAAGATCAGAAAAATTGATTCAGATTTATTCAAAATTTTAAAATAGACTGAAAATAATTTCTACTATATACGTAGATTCTAAGACAAAACATTTTAGAAGCAAAAAATAGTACAGTTCAAAAAAGACTTTTCCCATCTATGCAGTCTCAAATTCAGCTGAACCCAAGCAGAAATAAAATGCAGAGAAATGGATACAAAGACAAATATTGCAATATTCAGTATTGCTGTGAGCAAAAGTCAGACTATTGCATCAGTATGTTTTCCCTTAAAAACAGGAATATTTGAAAAATATAAAATTCAGATCATACAAAGTTTATCAGTATAGAGTCAGCCAAATGTTCATGTAAATGAAGATATATTTATAGAGAAAATAAAATTTTCAAGCTTCCCAGGGTAATACAGCATTTTCTCAATAAATACAACCAAAGTGGCAAGTTCAAACTAATTCAAAGAATATTTACCCTCTCCCGCTTATAAGATTTGAAATAAATCTCTTTATGTTGTTTCAAAAAATGCACATTTTACTCTAGTGGATAACTTAGCTTTTCTCAATTTGACCTATTTTTATGCATTTCTGTTAAAGAAAAATACRACCTAAAGCACCATCCTTCAAGAAATGGCAGCAATACAGAAGGAATGAGTTCCATTCCCTGGAAGGATACTTGAAACCAAAGTTCTCTCTAAATTCTTTACTTGTCAAACAGCAATAAAAACTAGTTACACAAAACACAGGCTACAAGAAGGGAAGGAGTGAGGTTTACAAACTGGTTATTTAACCGGATATGTTTATATATGAGATGGGTATCAGCTGCAGTTTGGATATGGCATTTTAATCTGGCTAACAGCAGCTAGAAACAGTAGACAATTCCTCAATTTGGCATTTTAATTCAACCCTAAATTACACTTCAAACAGTTTATAGTCAGGACCATGAGTCTTGATTTCACCCTGCAAGTCATTCATTCAGAGTAATAGAACAAATTTATAATATATTAGGATCTTATATATTATTTGACAATATTGCCTTATAGGAATCTAATACTGCATTTTTTTTTCAACTTAAGGCATTCTGTATTTGAGAAATCTTTTTAAATGTTCTTCTTTCTTCCCCTTCTCCCTCTCCCAATATTTTACCACTGCAGAAAAGAGCAGGGAGCCACATGTTCATCAGTTGACTTTGTAATACTTGAAAAAGCAACTGCAYTGAAGCAGTTCTTCCAGGTAGCTCAGTCATATGTTAATGATGAACAAAGCAGCTCTGCCAGGTGCTGGAGTCCAGGTGTTTGCATCATTCACATCATTTCATATGTCAGAGAGACCAGATGCCCCAAACCCTGGAAACTAGAAGGGAAACCAGACCAGGTAAGACCCACAGTATTTTCTAGCCGGTCCCTGACCTGTGAAATGGGAGATCAGGAGGTGCCTGAGGGATGCCCTAGCAGGAAGAGATGTAGCTTTATACAAGCATCACTAAGAGATCAATTTCTTCACTGAAGAGGAAACACTTTTGAGGTTTAATATACATAGTAGCCTAGAACAAAATGACCATTACTGTTTGTTGCACTCTTGGAAGCACGAATTCCCGGAAGAGCCTAGTTATGGACAGGGAAAAGTACAGCATAATAATGCTTGAATCAAGCAGTATTTGAGTAATAAAYGATGAACCTATTCTCTTGTTTCTAAAGATGGCTCATGTAACACGACTGTGTTCACTCATTGCATTTTGAAGGGCAGTGTCAAAACAGCTTCCCCAGCACTTCCTCTGAATACAAACAMAGAGAAATCGGCTACTCTGTGTAACCTCCAAACTGAGCTAATGTGTACTRACCAATCATTTCACTTTGGTGCAAAACAAAATGAAGAAACTGAAAGATGTGGAAAGGAAATGGGACTAAAAARTAATAATTTGTGTTTGATGGTTTAATTATAAAATAAATATATGTAGACATTTTTATATCTATACCTCTGTATCTATATCTACATTTCTGATCTGCACTGTTATTTTCAAATGATGCTATTGCTACACACCAGTGCTACAGCACCTAAATGCTGCAGTCAAGTTAGGACTCTGTTGTGCTAGGCTTGGTGAAAACACCAAATGTGTCCCACTTCCAGCTTTGGGATTCTTTTYTCCACCAATGCAGAAATCACATGATTCAGGAATATTGTGTAGGAACAGTACAGACTGGAACAGACAAATTTGACCCTGTATTTGCAACAGTCACATTACCTGATGATGACTGACTTGTTTCACACATACTAACATCGTTCTGTCCTTAACAAAGACAGCATAAATAATTGGCATAATTCCTTTCCTTAAGCCATTCCAAARTTCAGGAGCCCATGAAAAGCTTGCTGCTATCATTCAACTAAACATCTGCATCTTTACAAATCCACAGCCACTCTTTGAAATTTGCAGTTTTTCAGGATCACCCTGAGTGGTCCCATCAGCATCTTTCTAGGTAGGCATCCTCTGAGGAAAAAGCTGCCAACAATATCAGCACACAGTCTCAGAGGTATGAACCTCCTTCTTCAGTGACACATCCTAAAGCAAATATACAGGGCCTTGGACTCCAAGCTGCTTGCAAGAAACTATATTGCCCTGGAGGAGGCTTGGAGATAYAGAGGGCTAAGTAAGCAAAGTTTAAGGAGCAGGCAAGTACTGGTGTTTGCATGCTGCTGGCAGTCACACACCTTTGGATAGCTTCCCTCAGATAGAACTAATCACCATCTGAAGAATTAACTGTGCAAACGTGCCCRGGTTGTGAGGAGAAAAAACAGTAGGGAAAAACACAAACATGGTTCTCTCTTCTACACATCTTTATTTTGCTCTCTGAATGGTGACGTTCTCTCTGTTTCAGGGGTACTCCTACATACTCTGACTAACCAGTAGCTATCCAGATCTTGGTGTCATATTCAAGATGTAAGTAGTGATTCCAGTAGTTCTGGAAAGTAAGAGGAAAATATAGGATCATAGAACTTACTGCTTGTTAGAGAACTTAAATATGGTAATGCTACAATCTTTATTTGGGCATCATCAAGTTGCATTCACTGTTTACTTGTGTAACTACACATTTTCTATGGATATCCTGAACTATCATAAATATTTTATGATGTTAAGTTTTGCTTTTTAATCARAATCTAAATTCCTGAGGATAGGCTGCTTATACATTGTGGAACTAGTGGGTCTGAAGTATACTACATTTCTTTTTTTTTTTTTTTCTGTAAGGAACATTAGATTTATGTCAGTAACTTTAAATGTGGTGGTTCTTAACTTCTGAGCAACTAAATTTGCCATGGTAACACACAACAGGTTATTCTACTTATTCTCCCTGGCTTTTGGAAAACATGAGGTAAAGCTGGAAAAAAWAATTCTAAAATACATATTCAATTGTTTCATTTATAATTAGGATTGGGCTCCAGAACCCTTAGAGCCATCCACCAAACTCTGCCACTTTGACTAAGGGAATACTGATTTRTGTATAATAATAGCTTTTATAGTCTATACAGACAAGAGACTTAAAGAAAATATTATTTTTCCAAACTCTGGAGACACTAAGGTTTCTCTAAAAAATGCATAGAAAAGATGATTAGCATTAGCTCAATATTTTCCCTATTCTCATTCTGATGGATGGCAATGGTGGTTTCACTAGAGGTGCCACGATGCATTTCATTTCGGAATAAATGCAAATAAGGATAATTTTAGTCTGAACAATTAAACATTTGCCAAGTCAACCATAAATGAAAATAAGGCTTTATAGGTTTTGATTTTCAGGCTGYCTTATCCATGAAAGCTATCAGTTTTCATATGAACAAGATGCATGTTATGAAATTTTAGTGTTCATACTCAAGTACCTTTCTATGCCCATCAAATCAAAATGCAGCAATTTCTGCTGGAAAATCTGAGCTTCGAGTAATGGCACTCCAGGATGGCAGGAACCTTCTTCAACACCTGTCTGTGGAGTGGATAATATCACTTTTTCTCCTGGAGTCCTTGACAGAAGCTGACATAGTATCACAGCATACTTTTGYATAATGATTTAAGGAGGAAGGTTAGTGAGGCAAGAAATTCAAGTGCAACCAAGGTTATTAAAGGGTTAAGAGTTAAGGGTTGTTTTCACCCTTAGCATGATGAAGCAGGAGAAAGACTTTTGTCTACTGATAGCTACAAGAGATGGACAACCTCTAGTCTCTACAGTGCAAAGGGGTATAGTGCAAAGCAATAGATACCATATGCTGCAGGGAAAGAAGGGGAAAACAACCTAAACTTTTGAATAGGTTTTTTTTATCTGCCTTGGTACACTTCTGAGGCTTTGTACATTTATGAACCAGTATGCAGCTGTTTATACAGCTAGAGCTCTGCTTATTTACAGTAGCAGTACCCATTGTAATACTTTCCAATTTTTTTATTCTATTACAATTATAGAATGATTTTTTTTAATGAACAAAAAAAATGGGACTTGAAAAGCAGTTATTCTGTTAGTAAACCAATAAAGAAGTAACCAAACAGATTTGGGTGGTTTCTTGAAGCTTAAAAAGGAAAATATTTATCCTTGTGCTCACACATGTAACAGAAAAATTACATAGTCCTGAAGGCTTTTATAAGCAGTAAATCAAACTGATTGCACATTTTCATCACTCTAAAGCTTTCATTAGGAGTAAGTAGTCAAGGTTTTGATGGGGACTTTTACTTAAAGTGATTGAGTTGCTATAACTGAGATTGCATAAGCTCTGTTTCAAGAGGTTTCCTAAGGTAAGTGCCTGAGTCATGCTGATGTGAAGAAACAAGAGAGATTCTTAAAACACAGTAACAAGAAAGTTTTAGTAGTTCAGGGCTGCTGCACTGACTGCAAGTGAAATGACGTTCAGGCAGGAGAAACTTGCTGAAACTTTGCAGATAAGATTTTCTCCTGCAGCTGACGTATAGCAGGACACTGCAAGAGGTGGCTTGGACTCTCTGAGCCTGGATGCCACCTTTGCTGGTCAAGAATAAAGTCTCAGGAAAATGTATGCTGATTTATCTTGTTATGCTAGAGAACTAGTCAGATGGGAGATACACTGCTAGGAAAGCCACTTGCTTTCCAGATCAAGCAAGATGGTGGATATGGATACACAGTAGCTCAATGGCAAACCTCCATGGGTYGCAGCAAAGCAATTGTGATTTGTAGAGGCACCACACTAGTGTGCATTTTATTACTAAATATAGCATCAGAGCATTTATGATTTACTTCAGATGTCTAAAAAATAAGCCCATGTACAATCATTATTGTGACTACAGCTACCCTCTAGATTTACCCTCTCATATTGTTTAAGTGCTATCTTATTTAGCCCACCTTATTGCTTGACATATTCAGATTTAGTACCCTCCACATTTTTATCTAAAGAGAGAGAACAAAATAATTAAATACACATCTAATTGTGAAAAACGTTCTGCAGACATGAAATAAGTTGTGGCCACTTTGCCTTCATGAGCCTGTGGATAAGCAAGTACAATGACTGGAACGACATGCACACTGTTGTATATAAATCATATTTATGCAGGTTTTAGTTCTGAAGCTTAATGAAGGCACCATGCCCTCTAAGGAGAGCACATTCCTTGACTGTCATTCCTGCTTGAGAAAAAAAAAAAACAGTTGATGGGAATTAACTGATCAATATTAGGGGAAGCTAGCATCAGAAGATTCACAAGATAGAAACAGAGCATGAAACACAAGGTAGCTGAAGAAAGAAAAGTAATAGCACTGCTAAAATTGAACATAATTCCCCAAGATAGTTAGGTTTTGAGTCTGTACAACCGGGAACAGCTTCCTCTCTGTCTCTTCTATGTTTTAATGACAGAATGAACACTGGGATCCTTCATCATTGTTAATTGGTGTAACTCCATAGAGAGAAGCGTAATTTGGACTATATCCTTTGGGCTATGGGACGTAGGGAAAATTCTCCTCTCCCTGTCCCACAGAATCAGTCAGAGGATTACTCTGAGGTAATCCTTTTCTCCAGAAGTACAGTTTTTCTGCTCATTCTTTTCATCTTTCATTTCTAATTTTTCCCAAGACTGATGCAAAGGAGACCATGAGTTAGAACTAAAGGCAAAACATCAGGAGCAAGCTTTGTCAGAATAGATATTTTCAAAGCTAGTGTGGCTTATTTACTTCTGAATACCTCTTTTGGACCTATTATATAGATATCTGAAAGAAATGTTTAATTAATGCTTTTTAAAAAAGGTATTATGTTTATTATTATACCATATAACTTGTAAGGGCTATCTATGTCTTTCTTTTCTTGCTAAACACTTTCTCGGGCAAAATTCTGAGATTCATAGGAATTCTACTTGAGGATTATGTGATACATTTGGCTTTTATTGTGCCATAACAAAAGCAACAAAATACAAAAAGCCTGTAATGAAATGTTACACAAAAAGGACACAGACCTTAAGGTGACACAAATAGGAAAAATATAATAAAACATGTGTCATGCTGCTGCAGCTGTTTCACCTCTTACCAATTTTCACAGTCTATAAAACCTTGGAAAGCACCAGATGTTTAGGGGAAGCTGTCTCACTCTCCCTAGCTTTTAAAGTGGATGCAAGATTTATTAGTACTATATAAATGTGATTTCAGTCTCAAGTTTTGTATTTATAAACTAGGTGGAATATGTAATGCATCCTGTTGTCAGAGAGCCCATTTACTTTCCTCTTTTCCTCCCCACTTGTAGATTTTGGGTACTGCTGAACAATTAAAGTGGCTGCAGAACAATACCAGAATATACATACCAATATACAAATCACAGTATTTTCTTAGTGACAAACACATCTGAGAATTTTCTCTCAGTATGAATTTTTGCCAAAAAGAYTTTGCAATACACAGATTAAAAGCTAAGCAAAACTGTCTTATTGTGTATGAATATGTGCTAACATTTGGGATTCCTGCCTACACAGAGACCGTTAGTGCACAAAATTATTTTCTTTTCCTAGTGCATGGTTCCTAACACTGGAACAGGGATAAAAACTGCTCATGCATAGTTTCCAATCTTTCATAGTTCAGTGGCGCTGTAAAATGTTGCCATTCGTTTTAATTCAGTGAGTAGAAGTTTTGTTGTGTTTAGTACTAAGGGAATTGCATGTGTTATTAGAAAGCCTCYGACAGCTGACAGAGACAGAGACAACTCGCTGCATTTCAATCTTGCATAAAGGAAGGACTAAGGACCCTCATCTTCAGCAAAGCTGTCAGAAGTCTCACAGAATGGGATAAAACAGAATATCTTTTCCAAACACAGGAAAGTCTCTCTCTCTATCTTTATTCCTTCCCTATCAAGTTGCACAGGGATAGGTGTACAGGTAGAAGAAAGAAAATACTTCTTGATGTATTTGTACTTCATATTGCCTTGTTATTACTTCCCTGAAGGGATAATTGCACAGCAGTCTGCTTTCCTTTAAGGAAGCACAGAGTGTATTACCTGGCATTTAATAATAAATTAGTACTATCTTTTTAACATCATGTGCAACTTTTCATATCGTTTTTCTCTTGTGAGAGCAGGAACAATCAAAATGTGCAAGACTGACGAAGACAAGGGCTTTTCATCAAAGGTGCTGAAAGCCTGAATCTATAAGCACTTGCACACTTGTGGACACATAACTACTCTCTGCTCAGCACTCTCACTGAATTCAAAGCACCAGGAAAGGAAATCTGCTAAGACCTGAAATCTTAACTTCCAGCTTTTCATTTGAATAGACGTTTACCTTAATAAAAACTGTGTTGTTTATTTTAATTAAAAAGCATTTCTAAAAGCCTACATTATTTTCTTGTTCAGAATTGCTTACAGTTCCACTCATGGTTACTCTATAATGTCAAATGGGAAGTGGTTTACACAAAGTCTTCAGCAGGTAGAAATTGCATTCCCTTCTGCTCCTACTTAGCTTTCTTATGGACCAACTCACTCCAGCCCTACTCTCACACCRGTAATCTCATGGGTATCTCCTCATATAGCACTGCTTCTCCTCTAGCTGCTCTAAACAGTAAAAGGAACTGAGAAGGCATATTCATTACCATTTATTATTTGTGCTATTTTTATAAAATACTCAATACTATTTTTTGTTTTGCTTACTCTGATTCATTTTTCATCCTATTTTCTTCTCTCTACCATCTAGTACCACTTCTGTGCTGAGTAAAGTGAAAATGCATGAGTGAGTCAGAGTCAAGCTTTCAAAGTCACATTGGTTGGTGGGATTTGGAAAGTAAGCAAAATGAAATTGCCCCTATATTGTCCTTCCAAAAGTAGAAACAACAATTTCCTTCCTTCAGTTATAATACAGATAGTTTTATCTCTTGTTTTCCAGATGCTTCAATTTTCCAAAATCCAATTTGGGCTTTATATAGTGATGATGCTCATTAATGACTGATATAAGTAACTGCTTCTGTTCTTTCTATATTATCATTAGGCTTGTCTAATTCTACAGCCTACCCTTGTACTGTATATGATCAAAAGCAACCTGAGGCCCTTATTTATTGTTAAATATTACTATTCTGGGAGTCATTTTGCTCCAGGACATAAGAATGGCTGTTTAAGGAGATTTCTTTCTCTTTTTTTATTAGTTTACTCTAGTGAAGAATTATATGAATAAAAATTTTCCCTAAATACRCATTTTCTATACTCCATTCTAACATTTTGACTGCATGTCTGATGCTTTCTGTACTGAAAAGAAAACATTAATATATTTAACCCAGAACAGAGAATTAATAATTTGTCATGTATATAACTTTTTGAGCCATTTGCTTAGTACTTTGGTACTTAGATAGTACCAAAATTAAGAAAAGCAGTAGTTGCAGTTTGTTGACCAGACGTTAAACAGTGTTACTATCTTTTCATCTTACAAGAGCCTAGTTTTCAGTTCTAATACACACTATTTCTGCCAAGTTAAGCTTGTTATCATATCCTCAGCCAAAGCTTTCTTACCACATATCATATAATAATTTGTCTCAGAAGCCTTAATATCACACCATTACTATTACGTGTTTCATAAGAATGGCTCTGAGATGGAATASTCATTTCTTACTGCAAGTCAGCATGGTAAACTAAGACGTGAGAATCATCTACAGTTGTTTTTTGATAAATATTGACCAACAGAATCTTCTAACCTCACAAAACTGCAGATATTTGCTATTACCAGCATTTCCTTCCACTAATATTTAAACTCTTCTTACCTATGAACAGATTCCACTCAGTATCCAAATCAGCCTGATTTGCTAGGCAGCCCTTCATTACATTGAGGCAATAGTTGTTGCAAGGTTTCACAGTGGGAAGTCCTCTGCAGTAAGGGCAGTACAACATCTTCATTAGCGCCCGGATGCACCCTGGAGTGGGACTGACCTGCAGAGTTTAAGGGGGAGGAAAGAAAAAGAAAAAGGAGTATATCAATCTCCTGCCCTGTGAATGTCGGGGTAGATGAGGTTATGCTTCTCAGGCAATAAATGCAGATGGGGCAATTCGCAAAAAGAGCTCAACCCTCCATACACCCTCCTGTGAGACTAATCGATTCCTACCAATTATCTTCATTTAGCACAGCCAGCAGTGATTTTCAGGAATGCAAAAATCAACACTCCCATACTGATGGCAGTGCTTTCTACCACAGCCCTCCCACACAAAGTCTTTTGGAACATATCCAAAAAATAAGTTGGACAGTAGCTGACTTATCCTAATGTGGAGGATCCTGATGAGAGCCATGCTCTTCTTACTCATATTATACCTGCCAATCACATAGTCACTGGATCAGATTATCCTCTTTATTAAAGCACAGTAAATCCAGGATAATCCTGATTATTTCTATAAAATTATTCAGAACTGCACCATGACAAAGGGATATCATTCTGTTTTCAGTCAAAAACACCATTCTATTTTCTAATGCAACTTTATAAAGAGGACCTAATGCAACTTTATAAAGAGAACAGATAGGATTTTTTGTGTGATTTTGCCTTTCAATATCTCAAGTGACAAAATGCACTTCACGTACAACAGCCTGATGCATTTCAATTTACATATTGGTATGACACAATGTGGCTGTGCATGGTGAACTTAGAATAGCCATCAGAGTCAATGCCAAGACAATCAATGAGTTTAAGAGGCTTTTGGTCAAAGTCATTACTACTGGGCATATCTGACAGAAGAAAATAGTGTGTATACATAAATTTGGAACAGTATATACTACRGTTTGCATGAGAAGGGTATGGATTTCCTGGAGAGAGAGCACGGAGTTTAGAGAAAGGTTTTTTAGTAGGATCTTCCGTTATTTCTAGTGATAYGATCCTTCATCTCCTTTTTCAGTCATTAAAAAGTAGGCATCTATTCAGCAATGTGCCTCCTATATTCAAAGGAGAGAAATACGTTCTCTTTTGGGAGGCTTCTTTATCCCATCTTTTGAAAGGCAGAATAAAATCTTCTGGAGGACATCCACTCAAGTTTCTACATCTAAAYTTACACTTCATGAATGGGTCACATTTGATAAGCATGTGAAGTTCCTTAGGTAAATATTATTTTCCCCAACCTCTCATTTCCCTATTTAATGCTTGATCTCAGACTTTTAAAATATAACGTACTATTATAATGCACGTTTATCAAGCCAGAAACTCTATCTTAGATTAAAAGTGCTAAGCACATGTTAGATACTACTCGCAATATTCTCTTGTCATAGCAGAGTAGAGCACGTGTTTCCCACGCCACAGTGACAATACAGAGCAATGACAGAAAGGCTTCAGGTTCCTTGGTGATTTTAGAATTTCTGGAGAGAAGAGCGTAAAGTAATGGCATTCCTTTTATTCATTCTGTTAGTGCATGAATAAATGCAACACTTTTAATATGAATTTGAAAGGAATAAAACAGTTTTTCTGTGTTAATGGTAATTTGTGCTAAAAGAAAAGGTGAAAGCATGCATCTGACTTTACATTATAACAGTTTCTGATATGCTTTTTATTATCAGGATTGTACTGAAATGATGCTTCTTTCCTTTTTCTTTCAGATTTCCTTTCCTCTTTTTGACGTTAGATCACTGATTTTAGAATACTATGCAGCACGTATTCTTTATGATTGACGTTTTTACATGAACATGGCTGTTAAGAGTTATAGCTGATGCTGCTGCATATACTGAGAGGTGATTTTTAACTTGGCTTCCTAGGGAAATTCACTGAACTCACACAACACTGATGCTGTATGTGGGAGTATATTTATCTGTCCTTTCCTAATAGCTTTTGAACCTGTTGGCCAATTTCAATCAAAGTTGACTGAGGAGTTCAGATCACAGCACATTAAGGTCCTACAGGTTTTTTGGAAATAGACAGGCRGGAGAAAAAAAAGAGACAGACTTTATTACTGCTTTTATTGAGGAAAAGATTGAAGCATGAGGTCAGTTCTTCGCAGATACCAAAGAATCCATGTGCAAGAAAAATGTTATGAATGTCCCAGAAGTTAAAAAAGCACCAGTTGGAATTTTCACCTTATTAAACATCAGAAAATCCAAATAAAAGGACATATCTAGGGAAAGACAGACTTCATTAGTTTCACTGTTCAGAATTACTTTTTGAATCACTTATCCAACTTTTTAATCTTTATACCTCCAAACTCAGAGCAGGCCCATTCTTGCCAAAGGAAATAGGCACCAGAAGTAGGATGTAAGCAAAATGTAGATACTTATGGTTAACGGTGCAATGTTCAAAACTGCTTTAAAATAACTACTTAAAGYGAGAAACAGATATTTCTATCTTGGGGCATTGAGAGTTGTCAGTAAAGTTTCCTTTGTGCTTAGAATTCTACTTTTTCTCAGGCTCAAAAGTCTTGCACAAAAGCTTCCTGGCAAYTTCTATTTTTCAGAAGCATAGCTAGAAGAAGATCTAGAAAAGATAGTCCCTAATATTATATTATGTTTATGTCAATCATATATCATAAATATATGAAGTCCCTTGGGTAAATGTTATTTCCTCCTCCTTTTACACCAAGTTTAAACTGAGAGGGAACCAGYTATCAGCTCTTTCTCTGCCAGAAGTTCAAACATTAACTTGCATTTTTTAGGACAGAACCCTAACAGCAAACCAAAATATTTATTTACATTGGCCTCATGAATCTTGAACAGCTTTAACAAGAGTACTCCCAGGAACAGCCCACTTCCAAGTAGTCAGGATAAACGCTTACTGCTCAAGAAGAATGAACTGAACCTGAGCTTCTCATATCTTGTCTGAATAGTTTAATACCTACTGTACAAAACAGTGTCATAATCAGCAGCATTTTAGAAGAAAGGAGTGTCCCCTGCTTCTGCTCTGAGAGAAGTAATGCTGTTTTTAAGATAAAAGGCCAAGCGGTGACTCCAAGCAGAAAGTAGATGTAAAAACCTTCTGCAGCTGGACTGTCTTCAGCTTCTGATGGAGACCAACTCAGTTAGCTCTCTACAAAACATGCTGCATGTAGCATATGCAACCTCCCAGAAGTTGCTATGTTGTTGACATTAATACGAGCATGGATTATTTGCTGTCTCTGAGGTCAAGTAGCAGGTACTGGCTTGCATTCACTATGCTTAGGGCTAGCTCTTTTTGTTCCAAGCCAGCCATGTCCTATATTACATAGTGTTTGCCCCTATATCTCCTTTGAGCCCCACCTGGTGCCTGAGCAGCTTAAAGATATAAGTATTATTTTTCTGTAATTTTTATTTTTCAGCTCAAAGTGTTTGAAATAATATGAGGTAGTATTGCAGACAACAGAAGTAGCAACAAACTAAATTTAACATTGCATGTTTTGATGTGAGACAGAAGATTACATTTTCTAGTRCAAAACCTGCTTGGGCTAGTGACAGAAAGAAATGAGGGGCCCAAAACAGGATAGACATCTTCTTTCCACCTACCAGAGGCAGTCCTGGTAGTGGTGTACCTCTAGGCTTTACAGTGGAGAAAGCCAGGAAAAGAGATCCAAAATGGATCCCGATGGTGAATTAATAATTAAGCTGTAACTTGAGCATTTGGTGGGTTCAGTTCTCAAGCTTGCTCCAAATCCCCCTGGTTTTTAGCAGTACTGATGTATCTTTATATGCTCAACTCTTCCTATGGCAAAGGGGGGCTAGAAAATAACTCAACTACTTTGGARGTCTGAAGACTAAAAGTTAAGTGCTGTGTTACAACAGTTAAGTGCCTCTGTGAATTTAGCCTTCAGTAGGGCACCAAGTTTCAATTCTCTGCTTCCTCCTATACCCTTCCCCCCCCCCCAGAGAATATAGTCAGGCCTTTTTCCTCAAGAATAGCTCAAGTATCTATCATATCTGTCAGGCAAAAAATTATCACATTTCACTCTAACATTAAAAGTCCTAGTAAAAGAACAAACATAAAAAATGTAGCATAGAATGAGTATTTCAGAAAGCTATGAACATGTGAAATCTGGAGATTATCACAGAAAGTTGCTTTTAAACCATATATAATTTGCTTGCTACTTCTTGCTCCTGGAAAATTCTAGTAAATGTTTTTTCAAAGCCCATTTCTCATTCTATTTGCAAAAAGAAAAAAAATCCTATACCCAGAATCTCCCTCATTTAGCAATACTTTTCTTTAGAACGCTCAAAAGACATCCATACAGAAGCATTCAAAACCTGCGTTTCCTGAGGAGAGCTGCTCTTCAGCTCAGGAGTTTCATCAGTTTTGCTCTAAATAAGATTTGTGGATAAACAGGGCTGGGTATTATTTGGTTTTGGCTTTTTTTTTTTTTTTTTTTTTTTTTTTTTTTTTTTTTTTTTTTTTTTTTTTGTCTTTTAATATAATTTATAATTGGCCCTATGTTAATCAAAGCAGAAAAACTTGCATAGGCTTCAAATTTTAGAAATAACTAGTCCTTATGTAAATCATATATTATAAATCAATCACATCACATGGATTGATATAACTGGGGAAATAGTTATAGAAGTGTAATTAATTAAATCATGTTGTTTCCCTGACTGACTAGGACATCTTCATTTTATTGGAAGCATACATAGATTGCAGCACTCCAGAAAAGTGCCCTTTTGAGCTTTGACTGAGCCTACTAGCTGCAGGACATGTTGCTTTACTGCATTTTGTAACATTTTCTGAAAGCTTCAGCTGTATCTAAATGCATGCTTTCGCAAACATGCAAAAAAATTAAAAGCAAGATTCTTAAGGGCTTCATTACTGAATACTTGTTTTCCCCTATAGGAATTCTAGAAGGAATATTATTTCACCCAGAAGACAGACTTTGCAACGGTGAACTTAGAAATATAAATAATTGAAGAGAGAACTTTCTTGGGTAAAAGCCATGAAATTGTACTCTCTCGTATCATCACATTTTCTAGGCTCTGCTCTGTTATGTACTTGACCTGTTTTTACAATCAAAAGCCTGGACTCTGTCAACTACAGACTTAAACTTTTCTTTTGATATAGAAAGAAATCAAATAAACTGATTAAACAACTGGTCCTCTTTCAGAGGGTCAAACACATTGGCATTCAGCTTCTCYGTTAGTATTTACAGGAGATTTCTTACCGAAATAGCTGGTGGATGTGGTCTGGTGATAAAGCAATGATGTTCTTCCAAAGTAATATTGAATGCATCTAAATTCTGGTACTTAGGTCCAATCACCTCATTTCCTTAACATACAATAAAGTCTGTCAAGTACGAGCAGAAGGAATGAAAAATGAGTGCCATCCTAGAGATGACACTAGGGGACACAATTCCTTCCCACACTCCCTATGGACCCAAGGACCTTTCTAGATGACACCTCTCATTGTGGATCATGTGGAGCTGCCCCATAGCAAAAAGACCTGTGAGAAAACTGCAGGGAGGAACCAGTCCATTTCTAGCCAGCTGGCCTAGGATACTCCTTAAAATGCCCCTACAYTAAAACAACCTATATTCTGGGAAGGAGAAGAGGATTGCATTCTATTCCTCACAAGCTATACAACTGCTTTAACAATCAGGCTACTGGATAAAAAGTGAGAACTTTTATTTCTATTCTCATTTGGCATTCAGAAATAGATAATAGATTATTTGTTCTATACAAATCGGATTTCCACAAGAGGGTGAGGCACATCATTGCTTCAATTCCAAGTAAGTGGATCCTAATTGGAATGGTTTTTAAAATCAATCCCTCTGTTTAGCACTTCTGTGTGGGTTAAACCTGACTCAACAAGGTAATGCTGTGTGTCCTGCACCGACATGGTGTGYTATTTGAGAAACTTAGGCCCTGACATTCCTCTATGCCTTTTTGGATCTCTCCCATGTCTATCTCCAATTTACTAATCTGAAAGGAAAATGGGTTTAGTTGCTCAAGGATAGTTTTGTTTATAGCCTAATTATCTCCAGAGTTTCAGCTAGGGCAATAATAATATAATATACCTGTTTACATACATGGCAAGGTCAGAGTCTGATCTTTTATATATTGGCATTTCTCAACTAATTCTGAAGGAAATGCAGAGGAAATACATGGTCATGACTAATAGTAATTATCCCATATTCTTCCAAAAAGTTAATGTATCTGTGGACAACTCCACAGTCTAGTTCTAGTATTTTCCATTCAAAATTGTACTAAAATAAATTGGGGCATCAGGGTTAGAAGTTCATGCTTGTCAAACTCAGAAGAGAAGGACAAAGAAAAACTTCTAAGTTAACTTAAAAATGCTGATTAGTGTATTCCATCTGCCAGAACTGAGGAAATTTTTTCCTACATGCAAAATAAGATGATTTAAAACCCATTGTAATTTCACCRAAATATTTACAGTGATGTAACAGGAATCAGTGTATCATGAAGTACGCTTTTTAGGATATGTAGGGTTGCCACAAAGTTCTGTCCTAAGAGCCAATGGTCTTTTTTTTTTTTTTTTTTTCCTTTCATTTTTAATTAACTCCAGTCCAAAGACTAAGCTTTGGTCGACTCACTCACTACTTTAAATCATGTATCTTTGATACTATGAGAGTATCTTCTTGGTAGGATACAATTACTACCCACTATTTTCTGTGTTTTATTACTGGGGAAAACAGGTAAAGCTTAGCTGTTAATGATGCTTTTCTTCCTTTCTCTGTTTCTTTTCTTCAAACTATATTTGCTCACTGCTGGATCCAAATCATTCATTTTTCTCCTTGTCCATATTTTGGCTATTTTCATGGGCCCTGTGTTACTGCTGATTTCATTTTATAATCTAGATGTCAAGCAGTAGTTCATTACAACAGCTTTCAGTTGAAAGTATGTCTGTATATATTTAAAATTAGAACTACACAGAAACACGTATAAGATATTTGAATGTTTTACGGAAATACTTCTCATGGTTTCAGTTCACTGCTCTTACAGCGCTATCTGACACACAAATAAAAATACTGCATCATCCATACTCAGTTGGGAATTTATATTGTAGAAGGTCAATTTGAGAATAGCTGCTTATATCAACTGAAAGTCTAGTCTAAWACCATCTTCCTACAGCTAAAAATAGTTATCTTTTTAACAATTCATAGTATCCCAGATGCCTGAAAGCTAGAAGACCTTTGTACTACTGTCTTTGACTGCTTGTGCCTGAACTACTCTAAAATCAAAGTAGAATGCTAGAGCCAGTTAAACGGATGCAAGATGCAGGCAATTCTGGGATGGTATATCTCAAGAATACAATGAGATAAGATGTACTAAATTTAATTTTAGTCTCTTCCTCCCTAAATATTTTTTTTCTAGAAAATACATTATTGATAGCTGAATATACTCATTGTATTACTCATTATGTTAGACATGATTTGAAGGAAACATTTGAACCCTAGTAAAACCTCTTAAATGTAAAAAAGAAATATATTTACTATCTGCTATTGCGCAGCACTAAGCCATACCCCATGGCAAGTCACAGGAATCATATTACTGTTTTCTTCAGAAAAGGCACTTTTAGCCATTTTGCTTGTCTAACTCAGATATTCTTTTGCATTATCTACGATTTTGTGAACCTGAGAAATACGATAACTGCATTTCTTTCCAATACTTACTAAAATTCAAGGCTTTTTTCATACTTATTTGGTCATCTCAGTCTATCAGTTACATTTACATACTTGTTCAGTCCAGGAAGGTGAACAAATATTGCTTGTCCATTTTACAGAAGAAAAATTGAAATATCACAGAACAACTTTTAAAGATATTTAGAAGGACAAAACCCTGAAAGGTATGCACCATACAAAATTTTCAAAGCTGCTTATAAGTATCACTCTGATCTGTGATTTGCTTCAGTTATCATTGCATGTAATTCTGAAAGAGCTTATAGGAAAATAAAGACTGCAAATCTGTAAATGATTACCTCAGGAAGTTGCACATCAAATAGTAAATCATTGTTGGAGAGGTGAACTGCGGAAGCCCCCAACTTCTCCATAAAAGTCAAGTGCAGAAAACACAAGGACAAAATGTTCAGATGTTCATTTGGGGAAGCCTGAACATCTTTTCCAGAGGAAAAGAATATCTAACTTTTCCTATTTTTAGGGAACCAAGGAAACTGATTATCAGATTATTTGAATACAGAAAATCCAGATTTAGAAAATCATTTGAAATGCTGTAGTCACAAGCGTATTTCATATACAGATTCCGTTTATTATTTCTTGAATCACTTTGATGCTTTAAAGCAATTTTTTTATAATGTGTTTTTTTACAAACTAAAATGGTTGAATKCCCCAATGTAAATATTAAAATTGTCCTTCACAAATCATATTTTATATGTCAGAAAAATAATCAATATCATATAAACTGGGTTTAAAAAATACCATTTGATTATAAATGTGATTAAAGCAGGAATTCTTACATTGAAAATAGTGCAAGCTAAGAAAATACTGCAGAATGGGAGGATTTGCATTCCATGAGATACTACTGAGCTGAAAAAATCTGCCCTTCAAATTTTCTGAAAAAAATATTTACCTTTCTCATCTGCTGTTAAAGCCAGCCCACATTAAATGGAATCTGGGGTATGAATTCCATCTGTTATTTTTCATCGTTGCAAGGGCAACGATAAGGTGAAAAATCTTAGAAATAATTTCTTCCTACCACTCCCAGGAGATGAGAAGTTTTCTGCTATGTAGAAGTAAGGGAGGAATCTCATAGCTGTTAGGTTTTTAAAATCCCACCCTCTCTTCTGGAACATAAATTTTAAGACACTGTCTTAATAAAAAGTAGCTCCTGTGCTTTCTTCCCAAGGAGAAGCCACTGAATCTCCTTTAAAAGGGAACATGCTCATTTCTTCCAGCCTCTTGTACAATGTCTAAGGTCTCATCTTGATAAGAAGGTCTGGGTTTATAAWGGAAGCATGTGCTAGATTGACAAGGTTTAAAATAGAATTATRTAAGTCAGATTGATCGAGATCAGTAACACAARCTGCTTTTAAAGTTTTTGGAGAATGTTCACACATGGATAAGTAGGTAGTACAGATCTGAACAGGCACGAATCTTTAAACAGAAAATGTCTGAAAAATTGAACCAAACCTCTCTTTTTTAATGTCAGTAGGAATCATATTAGTACTGCAGTTCTTGATTTTAACTCTGCAATTGGGCTTTGATATTAGCTCTATGATCAGTAGCCCCAACGAAGCATGGAGACAAGGAGAATGCGCCGAGACAGCCACTACACTGGGCAGCTGTTGTTCGCTTTCTGTTCGTGAGAGTCTTAAGTTCAGCATCTACTGTAGTTGCACGCTTACAAAACAAGAAACCATTTCTGAGAACTGCATTAATCTGCATTGCAAGACAGCATTGGGAACAGTGAAAGTGGCTTCACTTACTGAACAATTAGATAGTTCAGGAAGAGCATCAGATAACTCTTAGAAGTCCAGAGGACCAACAGAGGAGAGACATAAATCCACTGGCTCTCAATGCTGACAAAGGAGACAACACAAAATAGGTTTTGACATGACTGTAAGCAAGATGGTTATAAACCCTCCTGAAACTGGCTACTTCAAGTATGGTGGGGAGCAAAACAAAACTCATAAAGTCCAGAATTTCAGAAGAGATTTTCAGTAGAATTTACTTGTATAGACAGGGATATCTAAATCTGACCTAAGCTCCCTGTAYTGGAGTCTAGCCAACATAGATTCATCTCTGCCTAAAACAGTCAGTTAAAATAGGTCCTTATTACTCTCTCAAAGTGCTATAAAGAGAATGACTAGTCCAGACWTAAATATCTTCATGCTTTACACTATGCTTGTAGTAAAGCAAGATGAATCCATCTTTTCTTTCTAAATAGAAAAGCAGAAGGATACTGTTGAGCAATGATGCTCTCAGTAGATGCAACTGCAGTTGCGTTGAGAACAGTCAGGAGAACAGCCAAATTAAAAGAGGAATTAAGAAAGGATAGTGAGGAAAAAGTGCCAGTCGAGGCTGTGCATTATCAAGGTTTTGTGCTCACTGAGAGGAGAAAAAAAAAAAAGGCAGTGTGGAGAAATAGGTCAAATATTATACAGATAACAATCAAAATAGAGGAGGAGGTCCTWTATAATCTGGAAACCAAACCCCTAGTTAAGCAAGAGGGAAGTCTCTGAGAAWGAGTTGAGAAAAACAGAAAAAAGAGAATAGCTGCCACAGCAGGAGGTAATGGTGAAAGCAAGCAGTTAGACATGTTKTGCAGCAGCCTCTGGAAAAGAAAATGACCTGAAGAATGGACAGTCAGACTTACTTACAACACCCAAGAAACAGGCAGAATACATTGCCTRTCAATGTTTAACAAGGCAAAACAGAAAAGCACCTGAGATGCAAATCTGTTTCCTCAAACAGAGAGAGAACAATGAATTCATTCTGATCACTCACAAGTACTCACAAGTACCAAAGCAAAGTCTGTTTTGACTTCAAAAAGATGTGCAGCTCAGAATAATATAGTGGGCTGTCTTGGGTTGTGGGATGTCAGCAAGAATACRCGAGCACTAGCCCTGCTGAAAAACAAATAAATGAAGAAACTGTTGGCAGTCTTTGTCAGTGACAAGTTATGCAATGATTCGGTGTGACAAGTGACAACAGAATGACCCTATAGTTTCCAGCTTCATGCTCCTCTAAGAGACACAGAAAAAGTTCTGATGGAGAAAGGCACTTTAAAGTCTACAGCAAGATGATCACTGTCTGACGTTTGCTGACCATGGCAATCTCCCAGACACAGTAAATAAGAACATGCAGGTTCCTTACTGATGTCTTCCACAGGACTGATGAACTGTCTGAGGTGCATAACAGTAGAGACTAAAGGATAGGGACTGGGTAGACTAAGACTAAAAGGATATTCTGCTAGAGAGAGTATGGAAACCGTAGAGATAGTGAAGTAGGCAACTCCAAAGTAGATTGTTCCGTCTACTTGACAAGCTTCATCATACCCCCATGATGAATGTGGTTCAAAAAGGGTAAAATGGAAATCTAGCATTTGGAATTTGGCAACTAGAAAAACAATTTGGAAAAACAAAGGAAATATACGAAAACGAAAATATAATTTTTGCAGATGTCTGTATTCTTGGTCTTTCTGTATGAACTTTGGAAGGCTAAATCACAAAAAATGCTGTGTTTTGAAATGAAATATTAAATCTGATTGATAGCAGTAAGCTGACCACACCTTGTCAGAAACCAGATGGGACCAAAAACATAGTCATCACCTCAGTAATGACCATAAAGCTTAGTTTAAAGGCAGTTTAAAGACCAGCTATTTGCCCCAGCCCAGTAGAAAACAAGATGCTAGTCATCTAGGAGACAACAGAATATAACGCTAAGGACTTTGCTTCTGTTTCTGCTGTATTTAACGATATGAATGAAGCACAAGATGGAGTGCAATAGATAGGACAGCAAAACAAATCCTGTTTAAGTACCAATGAAAGAGATCAAAGATGAATGTCTTAAACTATTTTGCTGACTTCTAAAATTCAGAAGGATATCAGATCTTTAATGTATCCCTGGAAGGATCTAGTCAGATACATTGCCAGTTTCTAATACTCAAATGTGGGTAATTCATTATGATACACAATGTCTTGGTAATACATTCAGGGTAGTATGCAGAGAGATGCCTTATAAATAGCTCACTGTCTATTTATAGGTACCATAAATGTCCAGTCCATTATGTGGGCCCAAATCATGTGAGGTCACCTTATAGCTCCATGTTAACATTTCCTCATTTATAGTCTTTGAAATCCTCTTGTTAAACTTTCACAAAGCTACTTGTAAATATAAATACCATATATAAAATATTTAACAGATGCTCAAATGCACCTTGGGATGATGGCTATGGTCTGGAATGACCTGTTTATGGGGAAGTGTGCCCACATTTCTGCTGAGCATTGCACTTGCAGCTGTTGGAACTGCATAGTAGAAAGTAAATTTGCATCTTCTCTCCATCATATTTTTTTAAAAAATTGCCACCTGATAACTCCTTCCTTATGGATACAAACATTAGCAATAGAAGGGTCATCAGGAGTAGGACATCATGCTTGTCCTACTTCAAAATGACTACAGAAGTTGCACAAAGGGGATTAAACAAAGAACAGTTTAGGGGAATGAATGTCTCCATAACAAGAACACAGGGATATTTCTCAGTATTTTGTTCATGATTTGTCTACTAAAGAAAAAACGTGGTCCAGAGTATTAGCATGGATATATATTAGCAATATATAATATGAACTCAAATATATAATTTTCCTGAGAATGTTTTGTTCAATCTTAGCCAAAACAGTAGTCCTGTGTTAAAGATTCAAATTTTTCCCTCTTTCACACTCATGTGCACATAACATATGAAAACTAAACTCATGTATGAATATGGTAAAATTATATGCATTGTCTTATGCCTTGATAGTTAACAAATGGGTAAACTGTACTAGCAAAATATCTGTATTATATACCTAGCACTAAAAATTATCGCTCAGATATTATCACTTTTAGAAAACATTTTGATGTAAGGACATTGTAGCAATTGCACTACAAAAATATATCTGACAATCAGATTTGACTTCTCCTTTTATGTTGAGATAGGGTAAGGTGAAATTTAATATTAAATCTTGATTTATCCACCATGAAGCTTAGGTTGATGAGCAAAATAGAAGTAGAGACTACAACTTATATGAAAATATTCCTTTAATATTTTGCTCCTCATAAATTCTCAGCAGGTAAGCTGTTCCTTAAATTTTTTATCTTTATATAAAATTGAGCAAAAAATACATTCTATGATAGGCTGACTAGGCAATAGATTTATAAATGACAACAGATTTATAAACGTGAAAATTAAGAGTAGAAATTGAGCTGCGAAAAAATATAGCCTGAGCTCATTTTCCTTTGCTCAGACATTTTGCCATAATCATTTTAAACATAATCATTTCTATTATCACTACAAACTATTATAATTTCCTTGATTTACAGTTCCCACTTTGTCAAGTATAGAAATCACTCATTTACATGTTATGGCTTAGATCTGTCAACAGCCCTTCAAAACACTGATTCTATATTCTCACTCGAGCGGAAGTGCTCTGCAGTATATTCTGAAGCCCCTGTGCCAGATGCATGCTTCCTGGCCTCATGTGCATCATGTACTCTTACTGATTAATATCTGATACATCCTCATCGTGAAGATTTTATGTTAAATGGATTTGGGGTGCTGGAGGAGGGAGTAACATCTCTCTCCACCCACTCCATGCATCAACCTGATATTGCAGTGCTTACAGGTACCATGGCCACACCATGGCTGCATGGCAGGATATGGGAAGTGCATGTGTAACCATCCAACACGCTCTGGTTTCTTTTAGATGGCGTCTGGATTCACAGTGCTCCCACAGATCTTCTGGTGTGGGCAAGCAAGGATCACAGCTCCACACAYCCCACCAAGCATATGCAGTCCACGGGGCTGACACAACCACTGGAGCTTCACTCCTCATGGGAAACTTCTGATGTGTTGGGTCAGGGATACCTAGTGCAYGGGGAAGGCTGTGATAGTCARCTATGGCAGCCAGATGGGTCCTTGCCCGTGTTGGTGTCACTCTTCCTAACAGACTTTCATATTCCAAAGTAAATTAGAACAGATTTAATGAAGCTATGGACTGAACTGGCCCCTGACAGGACCCATGACCAAACCAGGGCAGGGATTGTTGTAGATCTTCCCCAGCATGCCAAATTCTCCTTTGACACMGTTAAAGATGTTCTACAGCCTGTTAAATAAAATGTCAGTCCTGGCTACATGGCAAATCCACCACTCTTGTAGAATGAGAAAGGACTGCACAAATTGGACTGGATGAGAATTTGGCCCTATGTTTCAGGGTGGTAAATGGCTGAACTTACAGCCAGCTAACTCAGAAAATCCAGTAAAAGTAAAATGCAGCAGTATAAAATGGCTACATAGCAGTAAATTTATATTTAAGTTATTTCATGGTCATTTGTCTCTATCTGATTAAGCCACTTGATTTATAAAACATGCTGGAATACAATTTATATACAGTAGCATAATCTACCCAGTGGTCTGGGTTCCAGAACCACAAGGAAAAACATACTCAAACCATAAAGGCACTCTCAGTGCCAGATATTTATTTATAAAGCCTGCTGAAAGATGTCTCATCATTACCATCTCCATTATGGATGAACTGTCAGCTACACTACCACAATCTCTTTCCAAACCTTTTAAAGTTAAAGCAAGTCTCAGTGATGTCCAACACATAAAAATATTTCACAAGTCAGGGGAGATTTCCTCACCAGGAATATCACTCACTTTCAATGAAGAAGACAATAGGTATATCACTGTAATGTTAGCAGTACTGTAAACCTTTGACAGAGAGGCTAAATTTTCCAGTAGGTACRAAAAAATACCACAAATATGATAGTCTCCTCTGTCGTTATAGGCAGACACAGGAACAGAGTCTGAATCTGACAAATTTAGGCTAGGTAGCACAAACCATTGTAAGAAAGCACAATTTTACTGTGTCAKTCTAGGTGGCAAAGAGTATCTTATTTCTGACAATATTTCCAGAAAAAAAAAATCCCAGTAGAACATTAGCTCTTGCAGAATGATGCCTTATAAAAAGCTGCTGAAAAGCTTTTTATAAAAGGGGAGATGATAACTGGTTTTCTTTCTTAACTAACAAAGTGAATAGAAGAGATATTGCACCAACAACTACYAAGGTTCAAGTTCTTATTCATATTGACAAGTGCAGTGAGGTTCAAAGCTCTGCAAAGTCTCCTAGACATTGTTTCCTGAATTTAAAAGATTGTTTCCAGAAACATAAGAAATAATAAATTTTGCTATACCTACTTGACTTTCAGAATCTCTACATTTAAACATACATCTCTAAACATACATTTAAGTATACATCTCCACTTTAAACATAACAGCTCACTAAAGGTAACAGTGACTAGATTCTGCAGCATGGATATCTCTGCCTTAGGGAGCTGACTGGGATAACCTTCTGATTCCACATGTCAGTAAAATGCCACTTGATGGATGGCCTAAAAATTAATAATTGAGGTCAATGACAAGTGGGTACATGCAGTTTGTTCCTGTCTCATCAAAAGACAGTTTTCAGATTCACAGGGAAAAGATATAGTATAAAACTAGTCTTTTTTCACTGTCATTGCTCATTTTAGGTCTAATTTCTTCACCACTACTCAATACCAGAGTTCACTGTCCCATCAAACTGCACTATGAACAGCTTACAGATTAACAGAACAAAATAAGCCTAGATTTGTCAAAATATTTGTCTGATGAACACTGTTCCACTATCTCTATGACCTTAAAAAAGTGAAATTAAAAAAGAAATACCTAAAGAAAAATAGAAGTGAAAACAACAGTTTTTGACCTTACAAAATAATGCTTATACTGTGAAGTGTTCCATACTAGCAAAGCTTCCAGAATAAAGAGGACAGGTAAGAAATAGCTACCATCAGTTGATAGGCTAAGCATGCTTTCAGACACCTTCCAGCAGACTTTAAATTACTTCTGGCTTGCAACTAGTCCTTTCCCTTATTTCATCCACTTGCTCTTTTCAGCATCCCTCCTTGCCTTTGTTAAGTGGTTCCCTTTCTGTACTCCTAGCCCTTGAAGCCTTTTGCCCTGAGCCTGCTCAGATGCTTCTGGGCAGCCTCTGCTCTTCCAGATATGGACCTGGAATAGAGTAGTCAGAACAAAGTAAATAAGCAACTTCCAACTCTCTTGCTCCATTTTTGAGGGAACACAACACACAATGCCCAGTTAAATGTCAAAAACAGAAGACGCCTTATCTGCCACAGAACTTTACACTGGGCTCATTACAGGAGCAGTCCTTTGGTCAGAAAAATAAGATGGAATTGTTAAGCCCTTGATTCATCTTTCTTAAGTGACATGGTCTGAGTAGTGACTCTGTTAGGTCTGTATGTCTACAGGCCATACCTCACTGTGGGTAATAGCCTTCTCTTTCACAGAAGGTGAACTGGTTGTCTGCAACCTGTTCCTTACCATCAGCTTTGAATTGTAGATGTGGGGTTAATCTCACCTAAATTTAAAAATTTACAACCTAGACATCTACATCTGATTTAGTTATTTGGAATCTTTTTATAGATTATAGAGAGAAACAAATAAGGTACAATCAATCTTAGATTTAAGTAGATAAATTACATTATATATTACAGTTTTTAGTTAGAATAGGCAAGAAGTTATTATAAAACATATAAAAAATATTTTACCCTGAAAAATGTTGGAGTTGTTTTACTGTCAACACACTACAAAAAGGATACTGTATAGATTTGCCCTCACTTTTCTTGCATTATTCTCTGCTGTCTCTGACAGTGGGCTCTTGACTATCTTGACACTTCAGAAACGTATTTTCCCCAAACTTTGTTTCATTTCTGCATGTGTAGCATCTAACTTTTCAGCATCCCTCCTTGCCTTTGTTAAGTGGAACAGAACTTGTAGCAAAGAAGATGGTAGTTTCTTTTTCCCTTTTTGTTGTTTTTCGTATATAGGAAGGCCAGATTTAGTAACATGACTAGGAAACATAAAGTGGCCCATAYCTACACTTTGCTATGGGACAAAATACCAGAGCTGATCTTTCAGTTTCTCTGCCTATTAGCTATAAGGTCATGTATAAAATCTGAWGACAGGTTATTTTAATTGCAAAGTACAAAATAATGCCGCAGAAATACTTCCTTGTACAAAACGCCTCCTAGAGAAGGGTTCCTATCCAGCTGCTCCTGGCAGTCTTTTGCAGTCCATGTTCCCATTTCCTGTAGTAGCCACCCCACCTTTGACTTACTGTATGAACATGCTTATGAAACAGTGAGATCAGTGACATTGCTGCTACTAGATTACAAAAAAAAAGAACAACCACTTGGCACTGATTTTGATAAGGAACAGCTAAAAAAAAAAATCAAGAGTAATATACCTTAACAAAGAAAAACACACTGAGCCAAGACTAATATCATTAAGGACAGAAAGCTGTTCAAAAGAAATAAATAATACAAACCTACAATTGTAAAGGGCACTGAAAGACAACCTGCACCAGAAATAGTTTCACTGTATCTGGATTTCTTTATTCAGAGCAAAAGCACTAAGAAAAACCTTTATATATTATCTCTTCTATTTAAATATACTCCATCTCTAGTAGCTGAAAATGGTTATAAAATTGTAATACTATTACTTACATAAGTGTATCAGAGAAGAATAAAAGAAATTTCCTTAATCATCCATTTTTAACATAATGATCTTAATATATTATCATTTAATGGTGAATTACATGGTACTAAATTAGCAAAAGAAACCTTTATGCACTGTATTTTATTTGTTTATTTTTGAATGTCTGATTAGGAAATGGCTACTAGACATTGTTATTGTTAGAAGCTATCACATTACTTACTCATCTAACAGTGACATTTTAGTCCTTGTCCTGTGAACAGTATTTAAATGGGAACAACATTTGCATGAGAAAAGTATCTATACCAAAAGTTTGGTCCACACCATGGGCTAAATTGTACGTGGTTATCCCACTCTGAGTCCAGCACATTGTCTTGCAGAAAGCTGTTGTCTGTTTCAAGYGCTACATTTATTATCTTTGTCATTCTGTGAATTATATGGTTTCATACATACCACTGTATGGGATAGGAGGGATAATAGTGGGATAGCAGGAGGTAAAAATTGAAGTCTGGAGATGGGTTTTGTTCATGTCACCGATGCAAAATCGAAAGGTTCATTTTCTGCCTTTATTTAGTTTTTAGTAATAACCAAAATTTCTCATTAACCTGTTATAAAATTTCAGTTTCACTGAATTGTGCTTTTACCACAATAAGATTATTATTTATTTAATATTCATATCCTGATTAACACTGGCTTTGCACTTTACTATGTGCTACACAAGCAAAGAATTAGATACTTCCATGTTCTAAAGCAACAAAAAGAATCCTACATTTAAAATATGAATCTTGCCATTTTTTACATATTATTTTAGACAATAAAATTATAATGACAACCAACTTCATTTTCTTCAATTCTCAGCCTTCAAAATCTGTGTCATTGGACAGAATGTGGGGAATGGTCCACAAGACAACACTAATTTGTCCTCTTAAATTAAATACAAAATAGGGATCTGAATTAAAGACATCTTTTTATTAGTCACAACTCTGACAAACAAATTTGATTCAGAATGAAGACAATCAAGGATGCAAAAGGAAAACAATATAATTTTGAGTATTCAGTTAAAGATCTCATCTGAAAGAGGCTTAGATCTGAACATTCCTAATAGATTTCTATTGCAACACTCTTATTGTTATACCTGTAGTCCTGCTGTTTCTGTTTTAGTATGAACAGTAACTTTAGAAGACTAAGATCTCGTTTAGAGACAGTGGAAACAATTTTTGTTTTCCAAACAACTCAAAAAGAGCTGGAARCACAGTCAAACACTGGTATGGTTGAATTAAATTTAGAGTAATTTTGATCTGTAAATCTTCACAGAGATTTCAAGGCATGTTTCCTACATTCAGAGTTACTTGAGATCACAGACTACTCTGAATGGGAGGATGAAAAAATATTTGCTTACTCTCTTTTTGTGAGAAAATGACAGCATGTGAAGTATAACAAATTTTTTTTGAGTGCTTATTTTTGTTTTCTACTCAGGAACTCAAAGGAAGAGTGAAGATGGAGCCATAGACATCAAACCCAAGTGTAGTCTATTCTGGGAACCATTTATAATGTAAGTAAAAGTCTAATTAAATAATGACTTCATTTCAGCAGGATCCCATGAAAAAGAATCAATAGTGAGGCCACTGATCTTGCATTAATTTGCCCTTACATCGTCACTAAATCTTGTCACAGTCACACTTTCTTGACACCCTGAATTAACCTTGACTATAACCTTAGTTTATGGAAGCCTGTAAAGTCTTTTCAGTTAGTTAAAACTTTTTTTTTTTTTTTTTTCAATATCTGTTCTCTGAAATAAATTGTATTCAGGAGAACTCATACATACAAACCATCATCTTCAGTTCTAAAAGGTGCAATGATCCTTCCCTAAAAAGAGTTTTCCACAACATAATGAAAACTGTTATATGTTTAACTTACCTGAGACTTTGCTGAAAAGCAATTTCCTTTTGCTTTAAACCTTGCAAATTCCTTGGAAGTAAATGCTACATTTTGATCTCAATCATAAATACAAAAATACGCAAGAAACAACAACACACTAGAAACAACACACAAAGCTAGAAATACAGCAAATAAACGTGACTAAAATGCTACAAAAATATCTGTAAGTTTTGAGGCCTGCTGTTCATATGCATTCTTTTGGTCATATGTAAAGAACGTCCAGATCTCTAAGCAGGTGACCTAAACCTGCAATGCATTTTTATTTTTCCTGATTGTATTTGCTAGCTGAGACTTTGTACTCCTACAAATAGAAAAGGTTTCCTGTTCCTTACATGTCTTTACAGATTTTCTAAAAAATTAATTGCTTCAGAAAATCATCAAGACACTACTTTACATCTTTAAAACTGCATGAATGCAAACATAAAACAGCTCTCCGACCAGACTGATATACTAGGATTTATGAAGAAATAGTGTTTTAACCTCGGGGCTGGTTAAAGAAATGAGAATCCACAATGAATCTTTAGTGTTCTGGAAATATAAAACATGCTCTTTCAAACCTGTCTGAAGATTTCATATTATGCAATTTCCTTTCTGGTGATACTTCATTAAGTTGCACAGAAAACTCATTATCCTGCCTCCCTGAAAAAGTCAATACAATAACTGAATCTTTTTATTAAAGAATCAGTTGCAGATTCTTTTACTTTCCTGGCGGCTTAGAATCATCTTGGCCTTGGGGGTTCRGTGTACCCTTACCTTGATGTCAGCCAGAGGCCCATGGAGGGCCTTTTCTTTAAATAACAGTCCACTTTCATCCTGGTGCCAGACCCATCCAGCTTGCTTTTAGCAAGGTATCTATTGTTTTCCACCTTTGGCTGGGAAATGGGATAGCCAGCTGTTTACCTAAAGGCTCCCTGAGTTTTCAGAGTCAGCCTGAAGTTCAGCGAGTGCTCAGTAGACTGTAAAGATTGCACCAACAGAGCAGAGATAAAGGAAGATTTTAGTAGCTTGCTAGAGCTTTCTATTTTATACTCCTATACATATAAGACAAGAAATATGGAAGCATACTCCAGTTTATGCATTTTTTTCACACTATAATAGGCATGGTGAGGAACTCAGTCAAAAGGGGTGAAAAGTTGTGTAATGTCTAGTGTACTTGCGCTTTTATGAGCTTTTTCTTAACAATTTTATCTTGTAGTACATAGTGCTACAGTTTCAGGCAGTTTGGAAATATAAATTCACCTAAGGAATAGCACTTATTAAGAGCATTGAGAGCATCATGGTATTTAGAGGTATTTCTAACAGAGTTTAGCCATCAACATCTCACTTTGCACTACCATGATAATATCCAATACCACACACAAGTCAAAATCATGTTAACTGTAAAACTCAAATTCCTATTTCATTTTGTGGAGTTTCCCAATACTCGTTGTTCCTTCCATTTTTCTAAATGTAAATGAGCTGCAAAACTAAACAAATAGGCCTCAGCTGGCCAGGATCTACTGAATAACCCAAATGAGAGAATTCTAAGGGCATAAAGAAAAGTTTTGAATGGCTATGTATCATCCAACATAATTTACACTTTTGACAGCATCTTTCTTCTAATTTGTGGTCATCTAGCCCTTGTTAACCATCTGTTTTCCTTTCCTCTGTTCAATGATACCAGACATAAGAGAATGGCTGAAAAGGAAACCAGGGCAACACAACATTCTTCATCCTACATGTGTTTTTAGAAAAGTCACTGGCATACAGATCTGCACTTATTTCTGTCTTACATTCTATGCATATGGATTAATGCCTGGTTCTGTAAGGCCAAAGAAAAGATTTATCCTTGTTACTTAACTGGACCAGGCTTCTATAAAATTCAGCCCTATGAATTTTAATAAAACCACAATGGTTTGTAGTAAAGCTTTATCTACTCTACAGTATTATTTAACATCCATATAAAAAACTGAAAGCTGTTGCGAGAGTTTGAGCTGACACGTCAGCATTACATGTACTTTCTCCATTTCCTTAATGCTAAACATAAAAGGACTATTTTCCAGCAGTCTCAGTACTTAGCTGACATTGGTTCCTTGTATTAGACCAGAGAGGGCAACTAAATAAAGCAAATAACACTGAGATAATGTTCATAAGACAGGGCCTGCCATTTCATCATCACAGCAATTCAGGGTATGCAGTAGCACCAAGGAGAATCAAAATAGTCCCAAGAACAAAATATATTTATCTCCAGTGATGTGTGACCAGCAGATTATGGCACATAGTATTTCTTTCTCTTTTTATGACACTTTCCTATTATAATGTTATGGAAGGTACAAACAGGGAGGTCTATTTGTACACAGGATCAGCTAACAGTTAAAGAAAAACTATTCCATGTTCCATTCTGGCAAACTTACTATGTATTTTTCCAGAAACTAATGAGATAAAGCTAATATCTGCTTGTCCTTCATCCCRTAATACACTTATTACAAAACCACTATTCAAATTACAGTCACATCTTATTAGACAGCAGATGGTCTTATCTAAATTGGTCAGTTAATTCAAATTCATGATTTCTTATTAATAAAGTCACAACAATGAATCAAGTCTTAGAATTTTTCACGAAGCCAGCCAAATCTTGTAGTTACTGACTGCTGTTGAATAAGAGGCAGAAAACTTATAGAAGRGCCGTTTGTGTAAAATGTGTTACGGCAGTTCCTTATGAATCTTTATTATTTTCTCATGTAAGTGTATTTCTACTACTACTGATAGGTGCCAGAGTCTATTATCCAATAGCAATGTATATTCTAACTGTGTGAAAAGTGGATACAGATATTATATTAGAAAAATCTGTGAACCTTACATAACATTCAACTTTAATTTWATAGAAAAGACTTCTTTTCCCAAATGAGATTTCATGTCAAATGGAGCTTTCCTAAACATATATTAATTCTTCTGTTAGAAAATTTCAACTCTAAATTTTTTTTAAAAAAGATGAACAGCAGAAACTCTGATTACAACAATCTTAGGAGTATCACATATTTTATCTTTGTTACATTCTTTTATTTTTTCTTTAAGTACTTATGTGGAATTAAGCACCATAGCTTGTGCCTCACAAACCTTAAATTAAAATTCACAGCATTATCTTTATTAGGCTAGTTCTGCAGATACAAAGCAGAACTACTCACTTAAAAAAATACAGCTAAAGCCTGTCCCTTTTTTCAGGGACCTTTAAGCAAGGACTTAATTTGCACTGATTGAAATGGTCTCCTTCCTGTGCTGCCTTCCTAAGAGTGGCCTGAAATCAAGGTCATTGAGATAAACGCACTGCTTGTCCTCATTGGGCTTACAAACCTTTAGGTTCTCTTAGGAGAGGTACAACTCTCCTGCTACCTAACTTGTTACAATTGCCTGGAAGAGATCCACTGAGATGTTTTCCTCTGAAGAAAAGGCAGTGGATGTATAAGCAGGCTAACCCATGAAAACTCCAGATTTTAAAAAGCTGCCATGGGAGGAAGCCTAGGACTAACTCTGCCAGGCGTTGAAATGCCTCGGATGCACAGCCTGCTGCTTTGTGCGCAGCTGCCACTGCCCAACTTGCTCCAGGTTTATGATAGGAATTTGGCAGATGGGCTCAAACAAGAAGATTAGCAATATGACTGGACTCTTCGCAGCCTTCACCTGAAGTGAGGCTAGTTCCTATTAAAAGTCTATACTTTATTCGAGCTCAGGGAGCTCACTGAGATTGAAGTAGTTGTGTTCAGCACAGTGAGCCCTGATTAAGTTCTCCCTGTGGCAGAGGCATTAGACAGTCTGCTTTGGTGACAGTGGACCATCATTTTGAGTGAGTCCTGTTATTAGTGCTGCCGTGAACTATTGCAGGTGGTTTGAGGTAGAGCTCACATAGACCCCTAACGCAGAGGGCGGCAACACATCAGAAGACCTTACTGGGACTGGAACCCAGTAGAAGTATGACTAAAATAGCAGATACCTTCAACACCCAGTAACATTTCTTGATTCAAAGGTAGCTAACCTGGAAGGAGTTGCAAAAGAGTCAAGAAAAAAGAATGGACTAATTAGGTGGGGAAAAACATCAAATAAATCAAATAAAAAACCCTGACCTAATCCTTTTACAGGTGAGAAATACTAGATTCCCAAGTGACAATGTCTTCTAAACCAACAAACTAACAGCTCTGCTACATATACCAAAGGTCACATCTAATAACCATCCTTGGTGGAACAGAAACCTTTATAACAAATGAGGATACAGTTTTCTGAAGATATCCACAATGTGGGTGGTATTTGTATGCTGCAAGTGCAATATGAAGTCCCTGTACTCAAAGAAGATAAAAACACCTGTAGCAAGAAACAGTTGCTAGGACTAAAATCCTGGTGATATGAATGCAATGGAAAAACACCACCTGGCCTCAAGAGCCAATCTGCCACCTTCAGTGGAAAACTGACCAAAGCTATTAAACAGACCACTATAGAAAAAAGCATTCTGAAAGCAAATAACCAAAGGAGAAGTCTCTTGTGAGTCGAAGGTAGTTCCTAGCATACCCTCCGTACTGGACAAAACAGTCCTATCATTTCTTACAAGCACAGAGATGTCTGTTCTCACGTATGTTCTAACCACCTCCTCTTTTTGCTCATACTGCTTGCTACTTTTTGTTCATATGGTGAGTTTTTTGCATTAAATTTCAGAAGTAAAGATGTCATATGTAGGAAAGGAGAAGGAATTTTGAATTTACACGGCACAATTATTTTTTTTGTAATGGACTACGTGGATGACAGCTCRTAAAGAAGAAAAAAGGGCACATTTATTTGTTGAAGTGAAATACACTTATATTTCAAAGCTTAGAAAAGGATTTGAAAATTTTAAGCTTTGTCTGTAGAGTGCTACTATATATATTTAGTTGATCTCATTTAACAGACTTGATCTCTTTGAATTCGCTGGCATGATAACAGTTTCCCTCCAGAGTTATTTTATTTAAATTTGTTTCCTTTATATTTCATGCCAAATTTTGTGGGTTTTTTATTATCATTTGTAAAATGATGAGCGTAAGGTGGGTATTAAGAAAAACAGATGATCTATTACAAGCTATCCGTGAAATTACAACCCCCAATTTATGTAAAAATTCAGCTAGATGTGTGGGCTGAAGTTTAAAAGAAACAAAGAAACTGCATCAAAGTTAAATCTTTGGGTAATTTCAGAGCTACCAAGCACCTAACAAGTCCAATCAACTTGCATGGTGCAGACTGTCTGCTCATTAAAATCAAGAATCTAATTTGGAGTTTAGACTTTATCTTGAGGTTTCTATTATCAAAATAATAATAATAATAATAATAATTTTGTCGTACATTTTCCAGTAATGGTTCAAGCCACTTTTTTTCTGTTGAAAAAGAAATTTAATATTTGCTGAGAATTTTTAAATAGACCTATTTTTAGAGGGGCAAGGCTGCTACAACAAAGAACAATAAAAGGAAACTCCTCTAGACAGTTGGTAAAACATTCAGTATCACGTAAAGGTAAAGAAAGACGAAGAGCACTTCAGTCTGACTACTTCTATTTCATGCTATAAGTGTACAATGTCCTGTACAAYGGACAAACACCACTTTAACAGTCAACCACTTTGAAAGGTTTTATGCTTTTACAATGCAATGCACTGTAATATAATAGAAGATACTTCAATGCACAGAGGCAAAATGTTTTTGAGAGTGATATAACAACTTGTGATGGCATGAATGATATTTCGTGATAATTTCCTTAAAAAGGAGAYAAACAAACCATCAAAAGAAGTAATTGCATGTACAGGATGCATGTGATCAATGAAAATAATGGATCAGTGAAAAAAAAAAACAGTTTGCAGAGAATTGAAAGCCTGTTACATAGTTGCAGCAGCAGAGAATTTTGGCTGCAGTGTGTGCATGAGACTAACGCATTTAAGTTTTKTTTTGTCTGAAATCTCATTTGTCTTTGTCCATATTAAAGAACCTTTTCCTCCAGTCCATCCCAGCCCAACACAAATAGGAGCTCCATGAAAAGTCCTCTTCTGGTCTAGTAGCAGAACTGAAACCTTTTAGTRCTCATCAGGCAAGTATTTCCTTGTTGCAACCAAGTATTCACTCCTTTCTTACATATTTATGGAGTTTTTCTGAGGGTGGATAAGGAAGAGGAAATTAGCGCTTATTGCATTTTAAGATAGAAGTAGGCTCATGGGGTAGTGGCAAATGTGTTAGAAAATAATCAAATATGTTTAGAACTTGCCTTAAATACTGGACAAAATTTTTCAAATTTTAACATTRTTTTCAAACAACTTGTCCAAAAGTAGAAAAATGTTTTCCTGGACCTGAACAACAAATTCATTAGAAATAGCAGTCTTCTTCCTATCTGGAATCTATCCTCTGGTGTCCCAATATCTCTTACCAAGCTATGTGGATCTCTTATCTATGTTCACCTTGTCCCTTTACTTTTCCTACATTTTTGTTCCTAATATTTGTGGGATTTACTTCTTCTTGAGAATGACTCCTCCAATTAAATCACTTAATCAATTTTATAAACTTCAAATAACTCATTTGTTGAATCGATGATTCCCTTAATTCATAAATGATTAATGTAATTTTCATAAATTAAAATTCTCCTTCATTCTACAGGAAGAACCTACGGTTATTCCACACACAATCCAATGTTATTAACAGCTGGAAAAAAAAAATCAGGATGATTGATCCATGGCTTCTGAGGAGCCATGGAGTGATCCTTTCCTAAAACTGAAACAACTTTTTCTCAAAAGTTTGGTATTTTCATGTTCTTGTGAGGATATAGGCCAAAAGGCAATTAATCTTCAAATACATATTTTTTGCTTTGAAAAAGTATACTTAATGTATCCTGTGGTGGTCAAAATAAYGTTAAAACAAAAAACAAAAATCATTTGTTACTCCATTTGTTACTCCATTCTTCTACAATGAAGTTTTACAATATTATGGCTCTTTCTCCAAAAATGAGGATTTGGGACTAAGGAGGAAACAGTTGAATGAGATGAGGATTATTTAAATAATAAAAAATAAGGCATTAATATGAAAAGAATGTGGAAAGAATTCTGTCTTTTCAACAATTACAAAACAGTGGTACTTCTTAGACAACCACAAAATGGGAGAAGAAGCTTGCCAAAATTCCCCAAAGATTGACCATTTAAAAAACTAATTTAGTGACCAAACTCTTCTTTTTCTCATGCGTATTTGATTTAAAAGAAACAAATAAAATTTTCTCACCAGCAGTCCTGGTATATTGGGCTTGGACAAGGAAATAAAGAGTATTTCATTTTCAGTCTCCAAGCTGAAGGCAGATTCATAATAGCTATACTATGGCCACAATCTTGCAAAGTATTTTTTCCATGGACAGCTCACCGCAGGATCTTGGCTTCTATTCATACCATCCGACGGCTGCTCTGTGGACAGCGCAGGACAAGGAGACAAGGCAGCGAGCTCAGTCCAACACGCCACCACCGAGCTAAACTGCAAAGCCACGCGGTGGAGACTGAACCAGCCCATAACCCACTCCAGGCTGCAAGAACGGCRTACAGAAACTTGCACCGTCGCCTCCATTCTTTGGCAAGACAGAGCATTTCACTCTCTGAGGTATTAGTATGGAGCTCTTCGTAAGGATGTCATTCCCTAAATACGTATAAAAGCTTTGATAAAATTATATGAGTTCTTGACCGTAAATGGAAACAAGCACTAGGTACATTCCATTCTCAGGGAAGAGTTATGTTGCACTGCAAAGAAAATATAACTGACACTAAGTAATTCTGAAGGGTTTTGCCTTTCTGTCCAGAAGACAGACTGATGAGCTCTCTTTCACAGCAGGAATGTAAGTCTGAATTGCACTGCATGAAATTACACTTGCCTAAGCTTATCAGAGAAACTACTTGAAAATGACTTACAACTCAATTTATCGGAAAAAAATAGCAAAGAATTCTGGGCTGGTGAAATGAATCTCTCTTGATTTGGACCTTGTGTATAGCTTTGGCAATATCCGTAAAATAAAATAWAAGGATTTAAAGATTAACCTTTCCTATAAAGTAGAAATTATATTGATAGATAGTTGTTTTATACCACAGTACTGGCCAAACTATAACTTACTGAATATGATTTGGTACATTCTATTAAAAATCTATATTTTTTTCATAAAAATTCCTACAGTTAAAGACAAAAAAAAAAAAACTTTGGTCATCTAGTTCATATCTTTCAGAATCTAGAATTTTCCTTTTGAGTGCAATCCCCTCCATTCTTCCCCCTCTCCCTCAGAAAACAATTTTTATTATCATGTTTGAAGACTAGCCAGAAGGCTAGCAAGGCCAGATATGAAGRTTAATTTAATGGGAAGAGTATATTTTTCTTTTCTGAATCCTATTTTTCTATTTATTATATCCTTTAACAATTATGAATTATCTGCTCCTCTTTCCACCTGAAATTTACCTCTATATGTTGGATGTTTTTGTGTAACATGGATAGTAGGCTCATGTCTTTATAAATAATACTTTATAAGTTTCCGTTATTCATTAATTTCTAATTTCAATGTATAATCTGGGAATTATATTTCTCTGCTTCCTTTGGATATGTGAATCTTCATTTTCCTTAGGTACCTTTAGAAAAGGATTTTTTCCCTCCAAGTTTTCAATCTCTCTTTTTCCTGTTACTTCTCACCCGTTGTCCCAGGCTTTGACCTCTACAAATTTCACTAACACAATGTTAACTCYATCTCTGACATAATTTACAAAAATGCTTATGTAATAATAGAACTGGTTATGTTATTATAATGATATCTTCGGTCCACCCACTCCTCGCCTGTACCAAGGTTTGTTGGGAGAGGCCCAGCTGSTGTTTATTAATGCACACACTGGAGCCAAGGATGCCAGGGAATACAGAGGGAAACAGCTCTGGGATGTTTTATGGCACAAAAAATGACTCAGTAATAACAATAGTATAGGGACACATAATTATGGTAACTTGTTTTATCATTGACTTCTTTGTCATGTTTACTCAAGCTGATGCATCTCGGAAAGCTTAAACTAAAAAAAAGACAAGAAAAATAATTGGCCTGTGCCCCTGCACAATCAGATACATACRTTTAGGTGAAAAATAATATATCTCTTAACTGTGAAAAGAAACAAATGATGATTTCACAGAGAACTGTCAAACCAAGTCAAACCATTCTTTAAAACAGTACTAAGTAAAATGAATTTAAATAACAAATTCTTAAGGTTAAAGAAAAAAACCCAAAGCTTTGTTATTATCAAGTTATGCCATGGATTGCACTATCTTTGACTTTCTGTTTTTGACACAAAAGCCAAGACCTTTCGTTCGTGCACGCAATGCTTTTGCAGGTTGATACATTATCACTGCCCCATATGAATGCTTTCCTGATACAAACATGACCTTGTGCTCCAAAGCTGAGATCTCCTGAAAACAAAACATTCATTGCTTCCTTAAGGATTGTCATGAACAGYGCAAACTGAATCAGATTTAAGATAGACGGATGTATTTCATTGCTCTAATTCAACATGAGCTGAACCGCCTGAAAATGCGAATTGCTGTGCATGTATCAGAGCGCCAAGGGAACCTATACATTGCACTTTGAAAAACAAAGGAGATTGGGAAAAATAGTATCAGAGCRGCTACACACGGCAACATCACCTGCTTCTGTCTTAATTTTAGCAAACTGCCAATTAGAACAATGCAAAATAACATTTAGATGTTAATCTTAATTAGTAGCAGAGCAACTGAAAGGCAACCTTTTGTGATAAAGTTCAATGCTGTCAATGTTTTGTTCACTAAGAAGCTTCTTGACAGTACTACAGCYTGGGGAATATTACATGCCATTTTTAAGAAAACAATTTTTCATCTTATTTGTGCTATTTTAACCTCAGAAGCAGTGAAATTCACTACTACACCACTTCTGGAAGGCTGAAGTTCACTTAGTTACAGGAGTCTTGATGCTGTAGAATATGAACTTTGTTCATGCATTACAGCCTTAAAAATTACTTTTCAAAAATTTGCTGTATTAATCAGACTTGCCTTTCCCAAGCATATTATTAGGAAKTTGAAACAATATTAAACTCAAGTCTCTTCTGGGCAAATTTCTGTAAATGTGAACATCTTGAAAAAAATAGTTCCTAATTTATTTACTTCTACAAAGAACAACTATTTCCACAGTTATTTTGACTTTGACAAATCTAACTTGTCTTTCAGGCCAATCTAAATCAGAATGCAATCAGATCAAATTTCTATCGATCGACCAAAATGAATTACCTACTTATATAACTTTGACCGCAAGTCTATCATGAAAAGAAGTAAAAGCAATGAACTTCTATACTGAATGAAGTTTAAATGACAATGAAGAAAAAGCTGAATAGGCTTCAATCAGGAATAGTAATCCTAAGAGGGCCACCTGACAATTACATTTTATATGCTAAAGCTGTTACAGTACATGAAATTTTCTATTCTGCCCATAAAGGTCTTGTTAACAGTAATTAAATGTTAAGACATTCAGCCCTGTAAAGAAAAGAGATATAGTGAAATTATTATTACTAGAACCAGTGGAAGACTTTTTTTAATTAGTATTTGAATAGCAGAAGATTGAATTCTCACTACTCAGGGACCACAAGGCTGATCAGGTCTCTATTAAATTACATCCAATCACACCTTCATCATTGGAATTGCAAACATTTGTGTAAACCACCGGTTTTGCTGCTCRATGGATGACAGCAATTGACAGTAATCCTTGCCTCAGTGTGTCTTATACGAAACAGCACTGACCCAAATTTCTGGTTTTTGAGCTCTATAGTTCAGTCAGTACTGTTGGCTATCACGCAGTCTCTYGCACAGTAGCTCACCTGGGATTACAGCTGTGGTAGGTCACAAGTGCTGAGTGCTTTAAGCAGCAAAGAATGAAACCTGCTGGAAAGGATGTATTGCCACTGCTGCTGTGGGTGGATCTGCACAAGATACGGGATATTACTGTCCTTGGTCATGTGGCTCTGGCTTTTTTTTTTTTTTTTCTCCTCAGAAGGTAACAATTTATGGTTTTTAGTCCTGGAGGTCTCAGGTTGTTTATCAATATGGCAAGCATCACATTCACACAGACAGCTCTCCACTTCCATAAAGAATATTTTGATAATATCTTAAAGATTGTCCCCCTTTTGAAATAGTGAAGCAGTATCTATACCAATAGCAAATACTGGAATTTTTCAGCATGGCTTCCAATAAAGAATAATTGGCTTTAGTCAATAAAATTAATTAAGATTGCCACAGCCTCTTTAGGATCATAATTCTGCTTTTAATACTTGCTCATAGATTTCCCCAGAAAATTCATTTGCAATTAAACTTTTTTTTCGCATAGATAAATGTGTATGTTCTAATCTAGACATAAAAAGAAAAATGAGGTCCACTTATTACTTAAACCATGTATAAACTAAAGAGTAAATTCATTCAAATTAATATTAAATGAGATCCTAAATCAAAACTGGTATGATGAAACCTTAACTAGGATTAATCAGCCATATAGCACGTCAGCAATCATTGTTCCTTAGCATCTTGGCCCCAGGTTTCATAGCATCTATCATTATACAGAAATACCTGGCAAATACTTAAAGCAAAGTGTCAAGAAGTTAAAAAGGCAAAGTGCTAACTGAAAAACGTAAATATTTCAGTTTGGAGTGTATCCACTTAAAAGCTCATACTTTCAAAATCTGGTGATAGCAAAGATGTCAAGTAATGGCAACTGAGGCATAGATTCACATGTAAGAAGAGGAAGGAAATAGCATGGGAAAACTACCCCAAAAAGCATAGATAAGGTAATTATTCTTTATATTTTAATGTTCTAATGTTTGAACGAAGTCACAAGTGTCCTTTTATCTTCTGTGGATGGACAACAGGGAGTTTTGGCCCACCACCATTAAAACGTGTCCACTCCTTGCTTCCCTGAGGGTCCCCAGCTTCCAGTATGGCAACAGAATGGTTATACTTGGGAGAAGAGAAAAATTGACGTATTTTGGCAAAGTCTTTGTGAATCAGTAGCTAAACTTCATTGAACTCAAGCCTTTGAACATGGAACTAGTGTAAGTGACTGCCATCAAGATATATTCTCTTGATCTCATTATGGTTGGTAATAACAATCAAGATCTCATGGAACAAAAATGCCACTGAGTGCCAATGGCCTATTTATCCTAGAACTCCCATAATTTTAACTACAAAGAAAGCCGAACTACCATTTAGGCAACAATGAGAGAATTCACACCACTCTCCTCATCTCTTCACATTTTAACAAAGACAAAAATGGTTGCCATAACTACTATACAGCTTGTAACCAGAAATAAAAATGAGGTGAGTGAAATGCTTGCCAAGTGTTTACAACACATTTCTTTTCCAATCAAGACTCTTAATAATTTCTATATTTGGTTTGCTCAGCTGTTTGCCAAGAAGGCTCTAATGTCCTCCATCTGCAGCTACGCCAGGTATTAGACATTGACTTAGCTACCTCATGTAGATAAGCAGGAGCTTGGCTAAATCTCAAACTAGCGAAAGTGTAGTATGTCATATACTGCTATTTTCAAAGTTAGTTTGCAGAGCAGTTGAACTTATTAAGTCTCGTATAATGTGTTTCAATCAATATTTTATTTCAGGTTGAGAGAGATTCTGTGAAGAAGGATCAGGAAGCATTAAAATAGCACTTCTAGGTCATTTGGCTAGGAGTTGTACAGCAAACTGTGAAATTTTTCGTCTTTTAGAGCTTGAATTAAAATATGAGTATTTAAATCAACAGCAGTRATTAATAAAGAAAAGGCCCAACAAATTCATAACATGAAGTGCTTTCTTTGCCAGCCTCACCAAATACTTTAAAGTATTAGTCCCATCTATGGAAAACTGTCAACATTTCAACTGTTGTAAAGCTTGCTTCTGAAAAGACACAAAAATGAGAAATGAGATTTTTTACAAGTTCTGGAGTGAGCTTTCCAAGAGGTTATTTTAAGATCTAGAAGCAAAATCCATCAAATCAGAAGACTAATTCACCAAGACTGACAAAGAAAATCTTGCCTTGCATCTGTCTATATCTTCCCATTTTCCCTGGCCAGTAATGCCTGCTTACTCTCTTACTCATGGAAAATCCAAGTAAAATAGGTATTTTCTAAGAGTAAGGAGTCTGAGAAAGAAAGGAAGACAAATTATACTGCTGATTTCTATATAACTAAAGTCTCCATATCTATAACAAAAAAAAAAAAAAAATTGGTCTATGTAAAGTTAGTAGACTTTAAAGCACATATCATTTGATATGCTTGCTCCCTCCCTGTTGCTACTGATGAGGTGAAAGATGCCTGGGACGATTTTGTGGAAAACCAGCAAGACAGTGGTTATATCTCTGCCTTCTCATCAAGGAGGAAATGTACTTACACTTTATATGAAACACAATAATTTACAGGCTCTTAAACTTGGTTTAAAAGAAATTATTTATTTTGGCTCCCCAAGTTATGTATTTGCCAACACAGGGAACTTTCCTGATACTTCTGGATCGAATATTTTGACTTTGTTCCAGTTCCAACACTAATACAATTTTCTTTCAAGTGAAGATGAATGGAGGTAGAACAGAAGGGGAACTACAATTTTCTCTTTTAAGTGAATCCAAGCTACTATACATCTGGGAGCAATGCTGACTTCATTCTATCTTGCCCCTATGTTCTTTCACTTTATGGTTTACTGTTAGTTACCCTTTTTTTCCATTTCTGTGGTGATTCTGTCTGRGCATTCACTTCAGACCAAACAGATTCATACCACAAGAACTCCCCGCAGTAAAAAAGTAAGGGTTTTCTTTTCCATTGATTATCTCACAATCTACAAGCAAGTGAATGAGAACAATTTTCTCTCAACCTTCTCATTTTTGTGTTAGTTTTTCATGATATTACAGCAATATAATATACTAACAAACATCTGACACATATGATGCACAAACAACTGGCATATGGTTGTACCTATATACACCAGCTACTCTAGACRTGCTATGACCATGTCCATACCTAAAGGTACTTCTGTCCCCAGTATAAAATATAAAAAATTAAGTCATATTTTCTTTCTTTTTTTTTTTCCAAAACCCAGGAGACTGGGAAATACAAAGTAAAACTTCAGTCAGAGTGATCAACATTTTGATGTCCTTAGAAAATCCAACTGACATTTGAAAATGAATCTTAAAAACGCTGAAGCTTCTATACTCCATAGCTTAAAATTTGTGCAGGAGTTCTCCAAACATCTGAGAGATTTCTTAAATATATTTTGTTAAAAATAAATGAGTCATTTAAAAYAAACAGTGAGAAACGTGAAAAATCCTCAAACTCAAAAATTAGATTAATGTAAATAGTACAGGATCAGTCAGAGAAAGATATACTTTTCACATTTGTAAATGTAATTTCTCACGGACCAACCATATAGCAAAACATTCCTAACAGTTTTCATTTTTTGAAGAACTAATTTGAAATTATTAATGTATCTTCCATTCTCTTAAATCACCCACTGAAGACTTAGCGTAATCCAGCCTAAATTGCATTTAAATCTTTGTGTCCAGTGTTTCTTGAAGATTGGACCTAGAGACAGAAAATAATGAAGAAACACAGGATCTTACCTGGAAGTGAGATACTTGATATCAAAAATAATGTACCTAGGTGTGTAATGCCCATTATTAACAATAAAATGCATAGCTGAAACTTTTATGTTTTAAAATTTAACTTTATGGGGTAAGAAATTATTGATCTTCCAAGTCACAGTCATCAAGCTCAGGACTCATTGAGAAGTTATTTACAACACCAGAAAGAGTCTCTACCTTGCCATAACATCTGGTATTATTTTTGAACAATAACGTTAAGATCTGCTTTGCCTTTTTTCCTCAGTTTTAATGTATTTGCGTTCATTTAGTTACTGACACACAAAATGCACTCAATTGCACAGTACAATTTTTGGAAAATATCTAAAAGAACCTTCTCTTTGATGCAGTCTTTGACCATTAATACAACACACTTTTACTGTTCTTTAACATCGCTATCAATGGATCCAGGAATACTTCCAGTTTTTAAAGAAACTTGGGCATGGAGGCTGGAAGGGGGCTTTCTTACACATCCTCAGTCCGCACGCCCGGGGTCAGGGTCTCCTGAGCACATTATCCCGGCACATCTCGAGGCAAGGCTGCAGACAGAGCCTCAAGGCTTATATTGTAACCTACCCACGGCCAGGGACAGGACTAGGCTGCTGGCACAAAATTGCCGTAACGTAGCTTAGCTTATATCACCTACTGCTTTAGCAGAAAATACCTGAGCACTATCTGGGGGACAAAGTCTTTCCAACACGTACCTTTGCTAAGACCAGCCTGTTTTGGGGTGGTTTTGAGAGTTTAGCCTTTATGGAATGAGTCATCTCATGCCACCACCCTCTACAACCCCAAACCTGTTTCCTAGTATATATCTTGTCTACCAGATAATTTTATTGACCAGCTGAGAAGACATGCTGATGAATTAATAGGAAAAGAAAGTGATTTAAGCACTTTGTAAAAAAGAAAATAAAAGAAAAAAAACTTGTAGGCTCTGATAAAAAGACTAATCTTTTATAACATGCAATCAAATGGCCTCCTGTTCAGATTCTCTAACCCTTGACATAAATATATCTCYGGCTTTTAAAATACCTCAAAGCAGTTCCTAGCAGACTTTCATCACCTATATAAAAAATCTGAAACTTGGAAAGGATTATAAAAAAAATTCTGGCTATCCTTAGGAAAATATGTCCAGACTTGACTGAGCTCCAAACAGGAAAATGTTACAGTTTGTGCTATCCTCTGTACAGCTTGCTAAACTATTAGGGAGAGAAACTCTGAGCATGCCGTCTGAATGAAATATGCTCAGTCCCATTGAGACTTCTGTTACCATGTATATATAAGATACATATAGCACATAAACTTTATTACAACAAAAGCCGGGGTGCTTCAGTAAGACTTTTCTGCTGTATGATGATGATTAATTTGTGATATTCTTTCATCATATATTGAAAACGTAACAGACATATTTGAACACTGCCTTAAAACTAACTCACAAATCATATAATATTTTGAGAAAAATAGATGGATACATAGATGGTAATCTTTACAGACCAATAGAGTCTACCTATCTTTTTTCTGAAGGATAAAGAAAAATTTATTCCTAGTACATAGGTAATATAAGATCCTTATATTAACAATGGATAAGTAATTTGCTGACTTGCTATGTGTGTTGGTGCTCACGCATAAGTATTTCTTTTGGATCATACCTCCTTTGTTCCAAACAAACAAACAATACAGCTTACATATGCCAATACTGGAGAGTGATGAAGCCACTATACATATATTTTTCAGAACTACGAAAAGGCCCCAGGTTTTTTGATATTCAAGTGAGTTTGAGAAAAAAATAAAATCAATCAGTTTTGACAGTTTCAATTCTGAGCCAAATTCTGTTATCCTGATTTTGTGTGGAAAGGTACCTTTTTCAGTAAGTGGTGCAATTGATTTTAATGGTATGGGTTTCCAAATAAGAAACTACCCAGGCCAAATAGGATATCAGGAGTCACCTTCCAGAACTGAAAATGGAAAATATGATGACTACTATATATTTCACATATGTTGAAATGCATCATTAAGGGATTTTTTTTTTACAAAAATGCTCTTTCGTACAGCTGAATTGATATTTTTTTATAAGGAGCCTTTTTGTCATTGTATTGTTTTATTCTTCTGAGTAATTCCAGTAAGTGTGCATGAAATGACTTTCCAAACAGCTATAATAGGAAAAAGAGGGAAAAAAAACCACTTTTAATTCTGAAATAAGGGTGCATTTAAGAAATATTTCCTATGAATTAGTATTTAAAATGTTGACCTTTACTGGTAAAGTCTCTAAAATTTTTATTTCCTTCTCATGTCTTCCAACATATAGAGGAATTGCTATTAATAGTGTTATACCAAAAGCAACATCTCTGCAAGCTAGCATTAGAGTGTGAACCAATTAGTACGATGAGGTGCTGTGGAAGTTAAAAACTAAATGTGGCAATAACCATCTGGGTAGACAAAATTTTCTTTTTACCTGTGGGTCCTTGAACACAGTGATAAACATATGGCACAGAGAGCTGGGCTTGTTCAGCGCATTTCTAATAAAAATCTAGGTGACACAGATAAGCTATGATAGGTGTCACAGAAAACAGTGTAATGACCTTTCACATCTGGATGCCTCCTTTCTAATTAGGAATGAAAAAGACATAACAAGGTCAGGTGACACTGTCTAACGGAGCACATTATTTGTAAATAGATGAGGCATTTTGATGAAAAAATTTCAAAGCATTTTTACATATTATCCTACCTAAGTGGGTATGTCCCATTAAAAGTGCTTTCATATGTGAAAGGTCAGAAATTTTATCTTAGAGTATGCATTATTTTCTGCAGTACTTTCTTATATTTATATTAATTTCAAATGAAAAATAAATTTGTCCCTATACTTTGTTCCTCCAAATTCCTTTTGAAATTACATTTTGAAACAAACCACTTTCATGAGCTGTTTACACCATTCCAACAGCACGCATGTGTTTTCACCAGTCATAACAAAAGGCAWGATCCTGGCTCCCTTGCTCTGAGTCTAATTTGATGTGCAGTCAGTTCTACTGAAATCACGTTCACCTGCCAGCAACCAGTCTTCTTCCTCAGTTCATAACCTCTCAAAACATTAGGAGAAAATGAGGGTTTCCCTAGAACCTTGCAGGTCACCAGGAAGATGTGACCCCAGCGAGAACAGCAAATACTGAAGCACTGCACCCTGAGGTTGAGGGGCTTTTTTTTTTACCTTCTGGGTCATTTTCAAAGCATAGAAAAGGAAGAAAAAGGGCTTCCTTTCAAAACCTGACATCCATGAATTTAGAGCTTTAGCGGAGACTTGCCATTTGAACTGAACTTAGGAGATATCCAGCTGGTTGGTATGATCCTGAGGGTACGTTTTTTACTCAAGTAAGGAGCAGGTTGTGGAGCCTCTGTGAGCTCCAGGTAGCAGAGAGCATTGCCCCCATGGTGGACCTTGCAGGAGCCTACCTTATACGGGTAGTGAAGAGGGCATGTTGATGTCAGCTCCAAGCACCTGTGGCTCATTGCCAGCAGTGTCTGCTTCTACACGACACACACCTTTTTCTGGGATTTCAGGGCCATATCACGTTCTGCTTACTGTTTGTCCTCACGGGGGAATGCAGGTGCTACTGGGGGGTTGTTGCATGAGCTATTTCCTCTATTTGGTATCGCCTGAAGGTTTCCAGATGTTATGGCTCTATTGTGCTGAGAGGTTTACGAGCAGCTTTAGGTCATTTTTTGTTGTGAAGTGTTAAAAAAAAAAAAAAAAAAAAAACAGAAATCTGGTGTTCTGAATAACCCAGCAGTTTGTCTTACAGGTCACTCAAACAAGGCCATTAGTGAGTAAGAATGATCATTCTAGCTCTTTCCAGGCACATGTGGAATAAAACAAACCTTAAGTTTGTCATGTTCAAGTCTACTCGACTTCCCAGTAAGGCTAATTTCCTCATATGCTTTTGAATTACTACTTCCTTTCTATTTTTGGAGAAAGGAACAAGGAAATTTTTATTACATTTTAAAATCAAACAGATGCCAGCTTAATATAGAACTGCAAAGTAAACAGGTATTTTGATGGTGAAAGAAATAATAGAGTAGGAGAGGAGAGATATAATGCATGATGAAATTCACAGCATGCTTAGGATAGCGTGAAGACCATTGCAAAGACCACTGCATTCATGATGTTTAGTGAGATCAATCTAGAGGGATATATAAAGAATTGTTCACTTGATCTTTAAAAATCTGAAAATCATAACCGGTTATAACCAAACTAAGCTTTCTCATGGAGAAAAGAATTTAGTAACTGGCTTCAAAGCAATTTAATTTTAGTTCTTCTCAGATATCGCTTTTTGAACAGTGTACTTCAAATGGCTGCATCTTTTCCTATGACTTGTTAATCCACAGAACTTGCAATTCTACTTTTCTTAGTGTATGCTGATTGCTTGAAGTAAATAATGAAGAATGTCGTAGAGACTYTTGTGCTAGCAGATAATCTAGCTAACTCTGGAACCAGCAGCAGTGCAGCGTTACCATCTAAGCTAAACAGCCTTCTGGAAGGTACTGTACATCTACAATGCCATCACAGATATGTCTGTAGCTCATTTACATACAAGTACAATATAAGCAATGAAAGGCATTTAGAACTGGGATACATCCATTTTTAGACCTAATTTCTAAGTGGCTAATGTCCAGAAACATACACTGACTAACGGCAGATATTTCTAATTCATTCCTGTTTTTTTAGGACTTCTAGTATGAAGCCAGAGCTTTGGGAAAAAATGCATTTTGCTGTATACTTCACTCCCTTGCCTTCCCTACTGTTCTGCTGCAGCCTACCTAYTTTCACTTCATTCTTTCCATCTTAGCTAGCTAGCTAGTATCACTAGCTAAAATTAGTTTTTAAGTTTAACAGGTCAGGGTTTATGAGTCGTCATGAAGACTTAGAGGTGCCTAGCATATGTGTTGGAAAAATAATAATAACAATAATAATAAACCAGTCCGACAATAACTAGCATTCTCTGCTGAAATCCTGCTTTATTTTAAGCTCTCAGTCAGTACAAACTGTATTTTRTATATTTGCTTTTAACATATCACARTCTGTATTTCTTTAAAATGTTTTGATTTGAGATGGGATGTTACTAATCATACGGTGCTGCTGATGTGGCTTTCCTGCAGATGAGTCTGCACGTCTCAAAAGATTTGCCTGCGTGGACTACATAAATACAGATTAGTACAGAACTAGACAAAGGCAGGTAAGTTCACAGCCCCTGGTTTTGGCAAATATGTCCCTTTAGCATATCTGTTAATGCAAATGTTATCTTTTCAGGCCAACCTGGTGTTTTAGGTATGCGGCAAAAGACCAGAGAACTATTCAAGATCAGGCGTGAGCCCTATGCTGTGGTGGGGCCCGAAGGTCAATCAGGAGTCAATCAAAGTTTCACCTTCAATGTCACCATTGCTCTGACCTATTTCGTTTTGTTCTGCACAATCATAGTCACTTCAAGAATCAGCCAACAGGGAAGACTTCTAATTTCACTTAGTCAGCACCCAGAGGAGTAGAGGTCATGATCCATCCACTTTCCTCCTCCCTCCTCCTGCYCCTGACATGGAGAGAAAGCGAATCCTAAGCTGGTCTCAGAGCATCATCTCTGTAAGGAAGATTTTTCCTTCCAATATAAATGAAATTCAAGAGATCATGATGTTTGCCTTAGCTCTCCATTTTCATGTTATCTTCTGCCATATCATGTCACCTTGCAATTTAATGATCATGATCATGATTAAGCTATAAGTAAGCTATAAGATGAGGTAAAAATAATATCATTCAAAATGCCCAAACTCTAAGTACAGACAGGAACTGCAGGTTTTTGAGGAAAATATAAAGCTTTCAAAACTGATTTTTGTTCTTGCTTCTCCTAAAAAAAGAAAAAGAAAATTAGTACACAAAGTCTGACCTCTTACTGCAGATCTTTAAAGAATGCTGGTAAAAGATAAAATATTTATTTTTTCCTAGAGGAAAAACAACACAAACTTTCCTCTGTGCTTCAAGAGGCCAGAACAGCAGGTTCTGTAGGTTGGAGTGATTTACACAACTGTTTCCCTCTTTTTAATAATGATTAAAGTTTTCCAAATGCTGCAGTTCAGTGCTTTTACCTGATAGGCAGAGAGTCAGCATCTGAAAGGCGAAGCCTCAAATCCCTCTTTGGTATGACCATCAACTCTTGAGGTAAGTTTCTCTGTCTCTGCCTAATGACTATTTAATCACTCATGTAAAATAAAACTATAGAATTAGCTATAGAAAACAGGACTAGCCATAAAGCTGAGAAATTGACTGTATAAGTGTTGAATATATTACAAGTCTCTTATCTGAAGCCATGGTCAGTGAGATCTTGGTGTTTCAATGTGCAAACTCAGACACGGCAGAGATTTTTATACCTAGTCTCCAGCACTTCAAAGAGGCCGTCCAGCCTTTTGGCTCTTCTCTCTTTCTTTTTTTTTTTTTTTCTTTTTCTCTCTCTTTTGTTTTATGTCAGCTCAACAAAATCTTGATCAAAATTAGTTCTCTTCAGCAAAGAAAGGAAAAAAATTCATAAAAAATATCTTCTAATGGAGCCACAAGGATATCTTTATATAGGAATGTTTAGGGGCAGTAAGCAACACAACAGCTCACACAAAGCATATTTTCAATATTTCATGAGATGCTGTAGCCATATGTTAACCAAAGACCTCTGCTTGGCATTTTCCAATGTGAGACTCCATTGTTACAGGTGTTGAGAATTTCTAGTCTTGCTACTCCCAGTTTGACTTTGGCAAGTAGTACAAAATAAGGCAATTCTTTGCTAAAGCTTAGTTACATTCATATTTTGACCTCAGACTGAATATTTCAGTGCTTATAATTCCCTTATTTTTCTTACCAGCTGAGAATCAGGGCCCATGATTTTACCTTTATTAATAATCATTTGTAAAAAGTGCCTGAGAGAATGGCATAGAGGCAAAAAGAAGGACAAAAAATTGATAATGTGCCATCTAAAATGATCAAGTTGTCAAGGATGACATTGATATAAATTCCCTTGTTATTGCAGATGAACCAGTATAATACCAGGGGACTGAAAATGAGCCAGATTTGATTTGTCAACTTGTTGCTATTATTTTGACAACATTTCAGAAAAATTGTCACATCTGTCGAAATTCTGTTAGAAAATTAAATGTAGCAAAGAACACCAAACAGCCTTATTTTCTCACACTGAGCGTGCTGGGATTTTCCCTCCGTGAGTCATCAGCCAGCAGCAACAATGAAGTGTCACAACAATCACAAAGATACCATCTGTTTAAGGGAGGTGATCCAAAAGCAAACACGTATCCTTCTAAACATAAAATTAATCAAATCAAAACATTAAACGCRCACACACGCTCACAYGCATGCACACACACACACGGGGTGTGTGGGTTTGTGTGTGTGTGTTTATATATAGATATGTGTATATGTATTTATGCATATATGTGCACTATTTCTGTAATTCCTTACATGTTCTCAAAACATCCAGATAATCGAAATTGCAAAATCTCCTGTATGGATTTCTATCATCAGTCACAGATGATATTACTTGAACTTTGTATCAGGGGAGCTCATGACATTTGGAAATATGGAACATGTTTTTCATCACATGGTATCTCTCACACCTGGTGCTTGCATAAATTAGGCTTTGATAATTAAAGTGCTTCCATTTCTTTCCAAGGAGTTTTTGCAAATACAGGTTTAATGCATAGCTCTGCACTGCCAACAAACTCTCCAGTACATTAAAGATGACTGCCACAACAGGACTTGTCTAGGTGGCCTTGCTTCACTTTTTAACCAGGCATGTAGAAGTCCTTGTCACATTCTAAAGAAAACCGTTAAAAAACTCTAGCAGAAATAGTAAATATAGTAATGTAGTAAATGCATCACTGCAGTAAATGTATCAGTGTAGTTCAGGCATGATAGGAAAACGTATCTGATATAGTTTCTAAAGTAAACTTGGCATGATAATAAATTGGCAAAAATGTTAACAATGTTTTCCAAAAATGGAAAAAAAAACCCTCAAACATTTGCACTGCAATTCATAAAAATAGCAACAATTAAAATATTGTTATTTAGAAACCAAAACAAAAGAACTGATTGYCAATATAATTCTCCTATTCTTGTTTAAAACTGAAAGACAACTGACACAGTAAGTGAATAGAAATACTATTCCACCCATACCTTTTTACRCAAAGCATAATGAACAATATTGGTCACCAAGTGACAAAAAGTTACTTTGTTTCATAAATAACACTYTATCTGCCATCTATTATATATTACCACAGTGAACCTCATGAAGTAATTTTAAAAGCAGACAGGCAGACAGCTGTTCTGTCTTCTTGACTAATGTTTAGACTGTGTTTCCATTCTTTTGCCTTTGGAAGGTAAAATGTAATTTAAGTGACTTAGGTAATGCACTTGTARACCTAAAAAAGATTGACCGATCAGCAAAAATCCCCAAGATGAGTTGTCTAATGACTGTAAGGCTATCAGCAATATTTTATTTAATCATGATGTTTATTTTTAAGCAAAAGACTTAAATATGTGCAATACCACTGATCCCAAAGTTTTGCTTAAACATTTACTATGATTTCTCTAATTATGTTCTCATACAGCAGGAAATAAATGTTACTCTTTTGTGTTTAAATTGCCTAAAACATCTCTGTTTCTCTATCTGTCTTTCCTCCAGAAAGCAAATGATTCTGTAGCACAGGAGTGGAAAAATAATATTTGGCTTCACTTGAATGTAGAGTGAAATATAAATATATATGCCTACATGAGAATAAAGCAGAAAATTYAGCTTTGTTGTCAAAAATCAGCAAAACTTGTTGCAAAAGAGCCTTCCTACTGCATGTTATTCTCCACCCTTATTAAATAAGTTATCCTTATTTGGATAACTTCAGGCTATKTGTGGTGATTTATGTTAATTTTTTTCTTGGTAATACATGCTACCTGATATGGTAATATTATAAAACAATATAATATATTAAGTGAGAAATTATATCCATTTTATATACATTATAATGATTTGCAGTAATACAGAGATTGATTACTAATGACTGATCCTAAAACAGTCTGAATTTTAAGAATATACCTGATGATTTATATCATTTTATATGCTTTCACATTAATAAATTAAAATGAGAAAACAGTCACTTTGAATCTGAATCTACAAACATATGCAGTATGAACAAATGGCAAAATACGTATCTAMGCCTGTTTCTAAATAGTATCAAATCCTCATTTGTTCTCACTGAATTTTTTGCAAAAGTTACTACGAACAATATTGATGATCATGGTGATGATCACATGAGAAAAAGATCTCCACTGATGAAGAATTCAGCTGAAATGGTAAATACATACAATGCAATCAGACAGATGTCATTTCTAGTAGATTAGATTTTCTCTCTCTCTCTCTCTCACACACACACATGCATACATACACACATACACATTTAGCTGTTCTTTTCTCAAAATTCAGCCTTAAAATCCATAGGTATAAGAAAGCAATAGCCACAGATATCAGAAAAGAAGTAATAACTCATCTGACTTCAACAATAGGCAGCAACAACAACAACAATTCACCTGACACAAGTATGCTGAAATCAAARCCAAAACCCATGAATGGGTAGTATTTAAGCAAGTAAAACGGACATGAAGCACATTTAAAATATATATATTTTAAAATGTAACTCAAACAATGTTTTCAAGAATGGGTCATCATTCAAGCTAGATGGGGTATAACTGAAGACAAAACTCAGTTTCCTGTGTTCRGTCAGCAGAACTGTTGCATTATGTCTATCTCTTCATTGGGAGTGAGGATGAGTGTGGAATCAAAACAAAATGACAGATCAAAATGAAAGAGAAGTGATATCACATAGATCAACTTGTCTTGCACATGACAGTACTTGCTATTTTATTCCTCTGATATGGAAGATGGATGAAATAAAACCAATTTTGACTGTCAAGGGCTGCCACAAAATAGAGAGAAGCAACAACAACAACAAAACCAGTCAAGAATAGGTCTATCAATAACACTGCCTTTTTTCACACATATACTGTAAAAACCCATCCAGCTTCCAACTTCACATAAATAAAATGCCATTCCATCTCCAACATTTGCCATAGTTGCAGAAGACATTTATTGCTTCATCCACCCTTTCAAACTACAAAGTCACTTATCTGAATACCTTAACACTCAGATGCAACATCAATACAGTCTTGAAATTTTAAATGATTTCTACTAAATCATGCTTCTTCAATTAGAATCTATTGATACATTCTTTGAAGATGCTGCACAAAGAAGATCCTGTTGAAGGCAATAGAAACTGGCTGCTCAGCATTTTTGAAAGCCTGTTCATATGTTTTTATTTCTTCAGTATCCATTTAAGCATAAAGCCTGCAAAAAGTAAGCAGGTTGTCCAGACAAGGATGTGAATAATCTGAATAAACCTGCGCAGAGTTTGGGAATTTATAGAAAATACATTTAAATTGAACACACAATAAGAAATATAGCTATAAATACTGAACACATCCCTGAAGAGAGCTATAAGAATGAGTGAAGTTGTGATAGAAGAAAAATTAAAGAGCATACCATAGGAAAAATGGGAAGGTAGGGAACCACAACTAAGAAAGCCCTTACTGTAAGGAAAATCTGCTGAAACATTACATTTCTGTAGAAAATCTAGTCTCGTAAAATACTGTCCTGTTATCTTCATAATAAATCTTATTTGGAAGATGTAAGCAAGTTGTTATTCTACAAGCCAAGATCTTTATAATTCTATTTTTGTCTATAACTTAGCAACCAATACATTATTATATTGCTTCTTGCTTGAAATTTACCTGGAATATATTCTTACTGGCAGTAAAAAACCCTACAAGTTACAACACAGAATAGAATTCAAACTGAAATAACAAGGAGTCTGGAATTAAGTGTGCGATTTAAATCCAATCACAATAAAGGAAATTGAAATGCTAGAGGTAGCCACATGTGATCTGACCTTCTATGKCCCTGTACTATGTGATCAGACTGAACTTCCCAGAAAAAGTAATATCAACAGCTCCATTCAGTATCTGCCAAAGCAGTTCTGCTAAGGATTGAATGTCCACAACAGCTTTATCCAGTGGAATTGATAGGAGTGATAGATGGTCTGACATTTTCCTTCTATGATGTGCTGCAGAAAGCTAAGCAACTCTTTTAAGGGCTTTACTTGCTCTAGTTTGATAAGATGCTTTCTTCAGAAAATAAAAAATAAAGTTATTAAACCAACTGCTTCCAACAGAGATACAATGAATGACAGTGTATATCAAAAGTAAATGCCTGGGTAATAAAAGAGCTCCACTTAAAAATAGCCATGATCTAAAAAAGCCCACCATTCTTATACGGAAAATAGGTATCCTTTCAACAGAACGATGKAATGTAAGAGACATTTAAAGTGACATGCTTTCCTGTTGTTCTTGAGGATCAGGAAGTGATGCTGGTTTAAAAATCTAACTACTACAAGAGTGACAAATTACATAGGTAAAAAGGAAATGTACACTTAATCACCAGTGCTGTTTGCTCTTTCTGACTAATGTACAAATGGATCCAACCCGTCCTACCTTGAGAATTTAAATGAAGCAAGTCACTTTTTTGCTTGCTTGAGTAAGCAGAATAATTTCTCTTTCTCTAATATGACGAGAACGACTACCATGCTGAAGAGCCAGTAAAGTAGAGATATTGGAAAAATATACAGTGCTCCAATAAATACAATATATTGAGATGGTAGCTGCTTCATCTTTCATTAGCTCATGAAGAAAATTGAAGAGGCAATAAATGTGGCTTCATATCTGAAACCACAACAAAACACCATGAAGGAAAATTTGAAAGGCAGGTAGAAGCTTGGGGTAAGTTAAAAAGCTATTAAGTACTTTTTGTTCAATCTTTTTTGCCCATTTTCTTGAAAAGAGGTTGTCTAATAGCTGGCAAGACTCTAGCTAGCTAGCAAAAACAAATTTGATCGCTTAAAATGAGATTAGGCCCAATGGTCTTATTTTTTTTTCTGCTGTATCACCAGTGAACATTTTATTTTGAATTCCTTCTACCTTCTTGTTTAGACAAAGTGAATAAATGCAATGACTTCCAGATGACATTTTTCAGATTTGCTCAAACAAACAGAGGGAAATATGAAAAGTAAAATCTCAGTGTAATGTTTCTACTTACGGAGTTTCTAAGATTTTTGTTCAGACTCTTTTAGTGCATTGTAAATTCCACATTAGTTTTTTTAAGGATCCCCATGTCTGGTTAAATTTTAGTTTAGTTAAACACTTCTTGCCTATTTAAATTCCTATAAAGATACAGTGAAACTCTTCGTGGGTTTAGCAATGCAGTTTTCTCTTTTATTTTAAACTGTCCTGAATCCCATAGATTTATGGCTAAAAAAACAATTTCACTTTTTATAAACTTAGCCTCTATACAGTCTTGTAAGCTGTCAAGTGCCATTATTTTTGGTAAACATCCATCTTGTCTAGCTACAGGACTAAGTCTACTACAACTGATACAACTTGTATTAATGATACATAATTTCAGATGTTTTAAAAGGGCTCTAATATTCTCCACTGCAAATTACTTCACAGGACAAATTATTATTACCACGAAGAAATGCTTAAAATTTGGATCACGGTAAGCAAATAGAAGAGAAGATATTTTAATGTGAGATCTCATATAATTTATCTTTTCTTCCATTTTGGTTCTAATTTACATCACAATGACTATTTAAGGTTTCAGTTTGATGGAATCAAGCCAATGAACAGGTAATTTTAAATCTTTAATCCTCTGCTGGATATACCTACCATATATAGTATTTTAGCTTCAAAATTCAGCTCTGAACAGCTTTGAAATTTCTGTCCCCTTTAAAGTATGCTATCCTATTCAGGAATATAGGAATTATCCTAACATTTCAAACCAGAGCACCACATCTTGTCCTTTTATAAAAGACAAATATGCAGTTATCATCAAGAAACACTTAAAATTTGGAATAGAATTAGTAAACAGGACAGTAACTACCTTAGCCTAGATCTAGATTATTCCTCTCTACCTTCCTGTCCCCTCCCTTTTTTTTTTCTTACATGCAACCTCTTGCACTCCTTGAAGCCTTTTAGCTAAAGTTTCTTGAATTTAAATGTTTCAGGTACATTACATCAATGTTTCTTTTTGTCAACAAAGTTTCACAGAATAATTAAAAAATGACTTAAGAGCATTTTCTGTTGAAAAATTGTTTCAAGCAAATATAATGATTCTTCTGCTTGAAAGGCAGCCTGGAAGAGACATTGAAGCAGATAATAGATATTTCAGAATATGCAAGCAACTTAAAGTTGGAAACGTGACTTCTTCATAGGAGAAAAAAGTGATTTGAGTGTCACTTTGGAAAACTGAGATGTGTTGACTCTGGGACCAGAATAAAAAAATGTTGTTTTAGTCATCTGAGACCCTCTAAACATGAAATAGAGGAAGAGAGAGAGAGAGATGCCCAGATTTGTCACATCAGTGGGATGTTAGGATGTCCAAACCAGCTGATAGAAAATACCAGAGAAAAACGTGCTGAAAATTATTTTCTCTGAGCTGAAGCTCTACTTCAGATTAGCAGCTCATGTGGCTTTACAAAATAGGGATTAAAACTGCTTGCAACTCTGTGCTGGCTTTTATTTTTATCATCTTTTAATAGAGTAATGATAAAAATTTAGCCTAGGAAGTAAATCACTACGTGGATTCACAACTCTTCTATCTCACAAACATGGACTATTTGAAAATAGCTTAAAAGGGAATACCATTTATAAAACACCTTACTGAAGTGCTTACCTTATATTGAACGTCAGTGGGACTTAGGATTTTCTGAGTTGTTTAGGAATGCTTGGAAATCTCACTGAAAATCCAGAAGGAGACAAAGCAAACAGTAAACAATTGCAGTAGACTCAAGAGAAAACAAGACGTAGCAAATGTTGCAAGGAAAGATGTCAATGGTAAGTTTCTCTAGTACAAGTGGTAGAATTTGAAGGTGACCTAAAAAGATCCTCTGTGGTTTAAACACCAGAACAACGAAATAAAGTTGTGCCATCCTGCAAACGAAGAGAGCAAATGTGCAGCATTCAGGGCTGATGAAAGGAAGTGAAATATAGGAAATGTCCTAAGTGAAGGGAAGAGGAGACGAAGGCGGATCCATAGCAATAGTATTTATGGGAAAGAACAAAGCCCAGTCTTTAAATTAGGGAGAGTAGGGGTCCTGCTCTCTCTTCAGACTGATTCTGTAATGCGTCCATAGTCCATGGGATGTGATTCCATTTCGCACTGGTTTTACATAAGTGCACCCCTACTGGCTTCCGAACCTCTAAGAACAGCCAAAAGAGCAGCTATAAATTTGACCTGTTCTAGATCTGAATATTACTATAGCTCTGTCAATTTTAATTTCATTTTAGGTGGTTGTGGCACATTTTATCACTCCTCACACAGYTCCAAATCACTTATTTGAAAATGCTGTTTCCAACTTCATTTAAACATATGGTGATTATTTCTAATTTATAATACATTCCTTTCATAAGGTCCCCGAGCTCTCTAAGCACAAGAGAAGCTTTTCTCTTGCCTTTTTATTTTCTTTAAAATATATTCTCTTTTTAATATATGCACTAAGAGAACGTGCTGATCATACTGAGTCTGCAGAATACTCAGTTCTATAGTGAGGAATGCAGGAATAAATAACAGAGGGATAGGAAATATTCAAAAGACTCTAGTAAACTGAGTACTTATTAATTTGCACATATTTATTTTAAATACATAATCCCGTGGCTTTATCTTTTCCTCATTTTTTGGTTAAWTTTATTCATGCCCATTATTCAGAAAAGAAAACATAAGCAACATCCTGAAGGATATAATTTAGCAGCATAGTCTACAAACTTGGAAAACCTAGATTCTAAGGAATGATGGTTTTAAATCTAAGTGAATTCAATTGAGCAATTTTGTCCTTTCAAAGTAGATAAATGAAGTTCCAGGCACTTTGTGCGGCTTCCTTGGAAGGAAACCAAGGTTTGTTCTCCCCTACATGGAACTTTTTAAAAGAACAGATGGATGTGCTAGTATGCAGCTGGTTGGGAATTTGGGAATTTTTCCAGTAAAATAATTTTTCTTTTGGGAAATGCTGAATCATCAAAATCAATATCTCTTGCTTTAACTAGTCAACTGGCTTTAGTAAGAATATTTTCAAGACAAGGATCAGGTTTCTTATCAAAATAAGAGCAGAAGAAGGGGAGATTTCGCCTATTCCAATCACTCTTCACAGTCTCTCTTTACTGATTTTTTTCCTGTTGATATATACAATTAAATATTGAGTAGTGCAGAGAAACCATAAGAGAGGATAATTCAGTGGCTAGGGTCTTATCCTGGAATACCAGAAGCTAAGGTTCAAGCATCTTGAGATGCCTCTTRGAGAGGCTGCAGATTTCCTATCAGAGTAGTAAATAGGATTTTGGTTAGGAATATTGATTGGAATGAGGAGGACTGAAGCAAAGCACACGTAATCTGAATCCAGCAGAGACTTTCACATTCAGATGAGTGTACTAGTCACTAACCTACCAGGAGAAAAAGACTGGAGAAACAGTTTTTTAAATCCTTAAATTTAATGTGAGAAGAAAACTTTCCCGTCCAACTGTTTTCTGTTTTCCTTCACCAAAATATCTCCCATTTCCTTAGATAGTGGCAAGTTTTGATTTTCATGAGATTCATARGATGAAAGATATTATAAAAATATAACAACTATTTAATTTTATGAGGATAAAATATTATTCTTAGTTAATTCTTGAAAAAGAGTAAAAGATGTGGCCTGTGTACTGAAGACTGACTTTTCTTTGAAAGTCTCTTTCCTCTATGTATTCCAGTATTCAAAACTAATTTAAGAGATACTTAGGTGAAACACAACAGAATAAGTAGGATATCAAGCACCATCTCTAATGGTGTCTTCTGGAGTTATGAAATACTGCATAACCCTCAGTAGTCTTCAGCAAATTTATTTCACTGTGTTCCCTTATAGATTTATTGTGTCTCATTTTAGCTAAATTGGTAGCTGAAATATTGAAGAACACACACACACAAGCGCGCGYGCGCGCRCACACACACACACACACATGCACACAGATCCTCAAAACTTTCTCTGTTCTTGGAATCTAAATTTGTGATGCTAATAACTCAGGTAAGCAAGAGGAGTTTGTGCTACATGCCCATAGTAAACAGTCCAGATYGAAAACCCCAGAAAAAGCAAGAAAACTTACTTATTTTACTGATGCTAGACTTTCAGTTTTGGAGTTAAAATTCTAATAAGGAGATAGACTTACATAGATGAGTACAAAAATAGCTTTTCCTTTCTTTGAAGCTAAGGTTAGGTAAAGTTGCTTAAGAAGGATTAATGCTTGTGATTGCAAAGACAGTTTGAGGCTGTGACAAAGTGTTTGTATAAGTTAGATGCAAGACGAATTTGTTCAGAGATTCATATATATATTATCCACATTGCTTTTTTAGACTATATTCATAATTTGGATGCGTGATGGTATCACAAATATCCAATTCTGAACACCATTAACTTGAACAGTAGAGAGGATTTGAGTTGATTTTCAATTAAAATGCAATGCTTTTTCAATTTAAAATCAAAATAAAACTATAAGATGACCAGCTATATTCCCTAGCTGTACTTTTCATTATCCCATCTCTTCAGTATAAACAATATCACATTAGAGAGCTTCTAAGTGGAGCCCTTAGCTGGAGAAGGGGTGTCTGAGGGTGTCGTGTGAAGTTAACTAGGAAGAACAGCTTTTGGTGCTCCTGCTGAGTGAATAGCATGTATAGCACTAAACTAGTCTTCAAGATGTGAAGCACRTTTTTTCCATACAGTTGGACAGAAATGCTGAACGGCATCTGCTGCTTCATTTTTGTCTATTCCCTCTTCCTTCTAGGCCTGAAGAAACCAGTAAATGTTGGTGCTGGGCTCTCTGAGTGAAGCCAGTTTGGCCTTTCTGTGGATTCTGTCAAGGGAAAAGGAAAGCAAAAGGGTTCTTTTTTCCACACCATTGCATTTATGGATAAGGGAAAAGCAGCCCCAATTCATAATGCTTTCCTTCACCACGCAGTACCGAGGAGATGTTTGCCTGCATCTCACTGTAAAGAGCTCTGCAGAATACAGCTGTGAGCTCATGGACATAAATGGCGAAGCACCATCAGAAGGCTTTCGCTGCCATCAATGCCAATCTGTACGTAGTAAAGCTCTAGGCATAACTAGCCCACTGGAATCGCTATTCCAGACGGCAATGTTAATACAAATCTGGAATGCTTCTGAAGGSTAAAAAACCCCATAAAATGAAATAATGCAGCAGATTTCTGGTGACATCTCTGTCCTGTGTAATCTACCACAGGAAATAAATCACTGAGACAGGAAACATATGCAATGGCAAAACACGGGACCTATCACATCAGTTCAGTGTCAATCTGTATCTGTCTAGTTAATGCAGACTTGCATTTTGCTTTTCCTCCGTGCAAACTGTCATTCCCCTCTCTCTCTGACCAAGAATTTTTATTGGTTTTCCAGAAACTATAAATAGTTTTATGTTTTGAATAACAAAATTGGTAGATACCTTGTTTRTCTAGGAACATGAGAATATCTTATGGTTTCCTAAACATGTAAAATATCTGAAGGCTTCAGGCTATAAATTTACCTCTAAAATTATACACATAGCATTTTAACTATCCTGTGTTGTCTGAAGCATGGAGATACTACCGAGTCAGCTCTGGTGAATCATTCAAGTGAAAATGTGTTTTAGACTTCTATTGACTGTGAACACTCTTAGGCAGTACTTTCTCCCTGATGGCTTTTTCATGATTTCCCTGCTGAATTTTGTTTTTAATACATTGGAATAAGTAAATAAGCCATTTCATTTTTATTCCATGAAATGCTTCCCAAGTAACTTGATTAATGTTCCAAACCAATATTTGAGCAGCCACATAATGTAATTAAAATTTCATAAAATAGCTATAATCATCCTAGCTCGATAATAAGCAACCTTATTTATCWCACAAATGATTTCTTTGGATTTTCAACAAGCACTTTATTTAACTAACTAAATAATCTTTTTTCTGCAGGAGGCTTGTGTTTTAAAGCAGACAATTGAAGTCACAGCCAGCATGTCTTGCCATACAGAGCCAATATTTCATCAGAGAAGTTTTCAGCTCTGAGTGCATTGAAGTTAGCCTGATTTATCCAGGAAAGTGTGCTTGACTGAGTTCCACTTTAAACCTGTCTGCCCAAACTGCTTTTTTTTTTTTCATCTTGAAGTGATACTAAGTGCACAATGAGCCATTTTAAAGGTAGAATGTTAGGTGGATAGGATTTTTTCTTTAAGTAATTTACAGTACTGTGTCGGTATCTTTAATGCCATATGGGCCTTTGCTGTCAATAACAATGAATGTGAGATCTGCGAGTTGCTAGAGAACCTTAAAGCTAGAAAGAAAGGTGTATTATTTTTTTCCATTGCTTTTTACATAATCTCTATCTCCATTCCATCCCTACAGGCCAAGACTATTTGAGATCGAATGATTTAAAGTGCAGTCCTACTTTAAAAGTCCCTTTGTAAAAAATGGTAGYATAGACTTCCACATCTGTTACATCCCAATGCTTTCCAGATCAAATTTACCTACCTTACTGTTTGAAAGGTCATTTTTATCTATGTGCCTGTTCTGTAAACCTTCCTAGACCAYGAAAACTAAACTACACTGCACAACATCATCTAAAAGCCTTTCCACTGGGCATATGTTTCCTTTAGGTACAATTGGGAAGGACAAAACATTGCTTTTAAGTTTTGCCCTCATTTAGCTCCTTATCTCCCTCCACGTAGCCAAACTGGGGTTGGGAAAGTGCATCTCCGTACTTCATTTGAAGGTATAACAGAGAGGGCTCTGCATATGTAACTCTGTTCGTAGCTATGCTGCCAATATAAAGAGTAGAAAACAATCCATTTTTCTAATCCTGAACTAACTTAGTTCTGTAGGCATGATGGAATTTGAAAGGGGGGGGGGGAAGCCACCAAGCCACCTTTCTTTTTCCAGAAATGTTAGCAAAAAAAAAACTGTTTCCTGAATAAAATGGTCATTGTGTAGTATCCATTTTCAGGGAAGAAGCAGAGTTAAATATTATTCCAGGGATTAGTACTACCACCAGGAAGCCTTTCCTCTGTGAAAATACCAGTCACAGCAGCTGATGATTTGTGACATTGTGTTGCAATCCATGAGGAACTTGGAATATGACCAAAGGGCGTTACTAATATTCTGCATGACTAATTATTGAGCCTTCCTCTGGGTTCAAACATCCCAGTGTTTGCACAGATGATGCTTTTGTTCATCCATCATTTAAAATGTCTTGTAGCTAGAAAGCTAACAACATTCATAGCAGTCCATTCATAAAGCCCTGTGGTAGTGGGGTGACAGTTTGCATTTTTCTGGTCTTTTAACTTCTTTGCTGCTGACCATGATTACAAACACCATATAGCCATAGCCACTGGGAAGGTGATTTGTCATATTTGTTAGATAGAAAAATTGAACGGGTAGTAGTACATTAAGGCAACAGTCACCTGACAATCTGATTCTACTAAACAAACCTTTTAATTCAGTTCTGACAAGCTGGAACTTGTTGGGTCATACTACCGCTTTCACCAGGTCTTCACAAACAGAAACAGGAAGGAAATGGAGGAAGGAGTGAAATATGTCCAGAATTTATTGATACAGAGCCAGGATGCAGACTAGATGTGCTACTGTATCAGAGAACTTTGAAGCTGTTGTTTTCTGTATTCRACATTTCTTTTCACTGATTATCCTTGTATCATAGAAAAATATAGTTTGGAAGGGACCTCTGGAAGTCATCTAGCACTCAAAGCAGGGCCAGCTTCAAGTTAGGTCAGCTAGATTAGGACCTTGTCCCATTACGATACATGTGTTCTAGAGCGTCTTGACTCCATGTCCAACCGAAGGATCATAGCGGGCCCTTCTCGTTCTGCCTTCTGTGAGTTCACTAAATCTTCATCGTGTATAAAGCTGTATACAGGTCTTAGGCATACCAAGAAAACTGCTGGAAAAATCTTGCTCTTAAATMTAATAAAAATATTCGTGAGTTTCAAAAATTATAGTAGTCACTATATTTTGAAGTATGTCTACACCAAGAAAACCTAGATAGCTAGAAAATTGTCAAAAATGWTAATATTTATTTGCACAGACTCTACAGGTTCTTGGACATCAGGATCTAGGTTAAAGTTCCTAAAAGCAAATCCTCTTCAGAGAAAGAGGAGACACTGAATATCCAATCTTYGTTCACATTGCCTCTCTTCTACTCTTAGTATCCTTTTCTTTGTCAGGGATATTCTGATTAGACTTTCTTTGCAGAAGGTCAATACTTACTTAATAAGAATGAAGCTGACTTTGAATTTGAAATGGAAATTGAACCTGTCAATCATTCTAACTTGAAAACACTGGTTCTTCAAATATGAATTTGTTAAATGGATCTCCAGGAAGACTATTTTTCACCCGTTTTAAAGACAGGGTGTGCACAAAAACACAGAAGAAATTATTGAACTCACACTTGTAAAGTAAATGACAATTATTCATAAGCAAGCATTGGCAAAGCCTGATGCTGTTTTCAATAATAGTTAATTATTGAGAGACAGCCCCGCTGATGTTCTTTTCTGTTCCAAATTTGAATGACAAAATTGTATGCTGTGTGTGCAGTCTGCAAGTACGCATGTGTGTGCATGTGTAAGTGCACAGGTGTCTGTAYGTGTCAAATGGAGTGTTTTTATGACTTCTGTACTGAAATTCYGTTTCTAAAAAGAGAAGAGAAAAGAACAGCATGCTAAAAATAAAATACCACCAAATGAAGGGCAAACATTAGACATACAAGCTGTTTCTGCCTCTGTAGCTCTCAAAATTTGCTAGTTTTGAAAATGCAAGAGCTGACTACAAGATAACCACTAGCTTCAGAAAAAGAAAGCTACCTGAAGGTTGCTCACATTCAGCAGTGTACAATCCTTACTCCAGCAAACAACCTCTCACAGCAGTAAAAGGTTTCTTACAAGTCAAGGGTAAAAAGCTCAAACCTCTTGTTTATAACAATTTTTGTGATAGGATACTGTGAAATGGAAGTTACAAGCAAGTGGAGTACTCATTTAAACAAGAAAAAAAACATGGCCCCTCTCTGTATTGACTGTACGATTACAAAGTTTTACATTAAGCCTTTTCTTTCATTCCTGTTTTTCCTTGGCTACCCATTCTGCAAATACAAGTGTATTGTGGTCTCCTGATATATGAATAATTAGTCTGCAGCATAGTGCAAAAGAATRTCTTCATTTCATATGAAAAAATCATAGGTAGATGGAGCAAGGTGATGAGCTTAATGAAAAGTATCTAGTATAAGTCATGATTCAAGCTCCAAAAAAGCTGGCCTTCACATGGAAGAGAGGCAGGATAGTCACTGATGAAGCTGAGGTTATGGTTCTATGCACATTAATACCAAGTCTATGCATTGCCAAATCACTAGGACAGTATAAAATTGATCTGGACCAGGTAGAAACCACCCGAATACATTTTTCTCTAATTAGTCTACAATACATGACAGAATATTTCTGCATTGTAAACATGTTGCTGGCTTCCCATACTACATTTTGTCCTGCTCTCAGATTATCCATTGGGACTATTTAAGTGAAATGTTTAGGGGATGGGGTGGCTTCACAATAGTGATCTACTTTTGCGGGTAGCCATGGCCATAAAGTATTTTTCTCAGCTCTTGTCACTACTATGAGGATGTTCACGTACTAACATTGTAAAGAGATTTTCACTTTCTTATTTCTTCTACAAGATAACTGTACAAAGGACTGGGTGGGAATGAARCCTCCAAGCTGGAATCATGCTCACCATTAACTACATATGGTGAGTAGGTTATGGGCAGAATTGGAAGTGGAGTGCATTGCTAACTATTCTCTCCAATGCAAAAGTAGAGAAATTTGTTCTTTCTGCACAGCAGCTTTGCCTGTGAGATGAGTTGCTGGTGACAGGGAGGAACCGCATCAGCAAAAGAGAATGTTTAATATGGTGAAAGAAGACCAAAACGCAAATGCCATTTGGCATGAGAAGAGGCTGTCCATATTAGTGTTATGTACCTGACTAAAGGCCAAAATGAAAACAAAGACCTGGTGAGGGTTACCATAACAAGTAACCTAGCAGTTAATGGAGCATGCTGACCTGGATCCTCTTACGCCCATCAAAGGAGAATGATTAGACCATTGTCCCAGGTGTAAACTCCATCAAGCTGAGTCAAGCACAAAAAACATCTCTCCAAAATGCCATGTAAACCAAAGGGGGTTGTTGCCTGAAATGCCATGGGATACCACTATGGAATGTCATGGGGCAGACAATTTGGGGGATATAAGGAAGAGGATTTGGGGATTGTGTAAAGCTTATTATCAGTTATTCTAARGGGATTGTGGGAATGTGTGAAACTTATTTTGGGGAGTTTAAGGGAAGGACCGAAAGTGGGGAAAGGGAGGAACAAACAGTGAAAATCAAGAGAAAGGGGTCAGTTCCACTGTAAGCAGGGACTTGTTAGTATGCTTGCATAACTGATCCCTGCACTTCATCACCGCAGTCCATCCTTTATTCTTATATGTTCCTATTTTTTAACTACATTCTGTGTGAGTGCACTGTCTATTCTAAACCTGCATATGTGTATGAATGCTAGAGACTTTCAAGCTGAACTAGCTGGTGAGTACGATGAAAAGGACTGGAACGTCCCTCATACAAGAAAAAGATCAGGGAGCTGGGGTTGTTCAGCTTGGAGAAGATAAAGTTCAGGAAGGGATCTTATCAATGTGTATAAAAACCTAATGGGAGGAAGTAAAGAAGATGGAGCCARACTCTTCTCAGTGGTGCCCAGCAACAGGACAAGAGTTAATGGGCAGAAACTGAAATACAGGAAATTCCACCTAGGCATAAGAAAAAATTTTTCTGGTGAGAGTGGTCAAACACCGGAAMACGCTGCAGAGACTGTGATGTCTCTGTTCTTAGGGATATTCAAAACCCAGTTGGGCACAGCCCTGAACACCCTGTAGGTGTTCTTGCTTTGAGCAATGGCATTGGACTAGTCGATCTCCAGAGGTGTGTTCCTACCCCARTGGCTCTGTGATTCTGTGAACAGTGTCAGTGCTTTACTTTACAATCATAAAATTTGATGGAAAGAAAAAAATGAGTCAAGCTGAAGGAAGTAAATTCTTGGCAACTACACTTTTCCTTTCAAATCTGAGGACAAAGCTGAGGTTCACTCTGTGCCTTCCTCTTAAGCAGTCTTTCTATCTGATTGCAAYATTAGGCATTTCCACTCTTTCTATCACATTTGCTCATCAAACATAAAGCAGGCTCTAATATTAAATTAATTAGCTTCTCCACCATACTCACATCTTTTATCTGATCCTTGAACATCATTCCCAGACTGCCCATTCTGATTCTGATAAAACTGCTTACTTCTGTGCTGAATGTACAATTGGCTGTGCATAAAAAGTAAATAAAAAAAACCCTTAGCAGATGACCATATGGTCGTCATATGCAAATGAAAAAATCGTGAACTCTGCTATGTCACTAGAAATAAGATCATTGGTCTTTTGTTAACTTACACACAGAAATCTGTATGTTCACTTCACCCAGGTAATGAACAAGTACCATGATTTTTGCAATTTGACAGTGTCTGACCTGCAAATGGGAAAGCCTGTGTGCGAACCAATGAATTTGGCTATTAAAAAGCAAAAAAAGCTGAAGCAAAGCTGAGATTTTATCATTTCAGTGAATCAGATCATTAAAGGTGAGTTATAGCCCATAACAATCCAAAAGGATGAAATTATGAAATGCTGGTTCTTTGCCAAAAAATTAAAGCACTATAAGTATATTTTTATCTCAGAAAGTCAACGTTTGTTCACTTAGCAGCTTTCCCAGGTGCAATGAAAATGTAAATGGAAAGCTCCAGGCAGTATTATTAAATTATTTCCACACCCTTTGATAGAAAAACATGCAGAATACACTTTTTGTAATGCAGAATATGTACAGATAATGCACCCGCATAACCTCTGTGGGATAGGAATGGCCTGAAGTGAGGAGAAACAAACAGYTGATTGCTACAAGATATTTAGTTTCCTTCTGCCATTCTGGTTTTGAAAAGAAAACAGAGAAAAATATGTATGCCATTCTTCCTATGAGTTAGTTTCTATTTCTTGCACACAGTCTAAAATTTGTGAATTATACTTCATGTTCTCAGTGGAACTTCTCAGGTTGGATTTTTATCTTTAAATTCTTCATCTATGAAAGTATCTTCAAACATACATGTGAAAATAAACATATCAGTCATAGAAAGGAATATTTCTTGCTTCATCGAGATCAATGTTACACTCTCCTGCAGACAGAGTTTTGGTTGCTCTCATTGCTTATGGGACACTCCACAGAAAGGAGGGAAAGTGGGAAAGTAGGGAAAACTGACCTTTCAGCAGGTGATTTTAGTATTCCCCAGGCCTTACTTTGAGAGAAAAGAAATTACTTCCCCATGTGCTTTGTGATTGCAGCGTTGTCTAGCAAGAAGGAGAATTAGAAGTACTTCCAGGTATGTTCTGCTTTAGCTATGGCAACTAGCAATGACCTTGGGACAGAAAAAAATCTCCTTGCTCTAGAGGGAACTAGTTAACCAGTTAATCTTGTGGGACTTAGCAGTGTAAAGACATATCCACATAGATCATATTCAAATGTGCTCAAAATCAGGAAGGAAGCTGTATCCCAACCCCAATCATTATGTGCATAAGCTTAGGACTTTTCTATAAAATTTCCATATAATACCGAATTGTGAACTACTTGTGGGACTGGGTCATTTATAGAGATATGAATAAAAAAGGTACACTAACAATATCTGTGTTCCTGCTTGTTTTTACCAAAAATAGTTCCAACAAGTTATAAATTAGTGAAACAGAAAATGGGAAAGAAGGAAAAAGAATGGAGTATTTTTCTCCTTCTGTATAACTTTTTTTTTTTTTTTCCCCAATTCATGTGTGGATTGTAGGTTAGCACAGTGCATATGCTAACAAGATAGATAATAGATAGATATTGGCCCAATGCACATTTTTAAAAACACTTACCTGCATATAAAAGATTCAAAGCAACTCACAGAGCACATGTACCTTACTAGTTAATGCATTGGGCAACAAAATTTAGAAGCAAAACACCACCACTGTGAGGACTTAAAATCTCATAYGCTCATGCTGAACAGAAATTCTAGTCCCTTGTTCAAAACAGGATTTCATTTCTAAATGTTAGCTTTTTTTTTGTGGCATTTCAATGTCTTTGAAATTCTGAAAAAAAAAAAAAACTCTATTAGAGAAACTAAAATAAATCTGTCAAAACAAGGACAGAAAAGGGGAAGTAGATTTTTTTTTTCTTTAATTGACAGGTCTCTAACACAGTCATTTTCTGCTTCATTTATCTGTGGCTGAAATACAACAAAACATCTCAAAGGGTTTTCAGTGACCTGTAAGCATGAGATTGTGGAGTTTAATAGTCAAAGCATTTCAGGATCACCTAATATTCTGCCACTCAGCAGGGCAATGTCAGAAAGGGACAGCTGCCCTTATTCTTATGGAATGTATACTGACTGTGATAATTCTTCCTTAAAATGGTTTCACTTCCCATGATTGCTTGGCCCCTGTGCAAACACTATAGTAGCCTCCTTCTATTCACATATAAGTCAAAATATAGAAAGCTACCTTTTCATACTTTTTGTTTTTATAGTAAGTGTATGAATAATTTTCAGATATTTTTGCAATTTCCAAGGAAGCAATTAATTAAATAATAATATAAGTCCAAGCACAGTGTGGTAAGATTGTAGGTGATTCTAACTTCTAGGGTTTTTTCTGCATGTGATCATACTTGTTTCTTTAGGAAATCGGTTTGGAGTACCTGAAGAAAACTGACATATTTTTGCATCAAAAAGTTTTCCTTATAAAAAAGATAAAATATAACTCTAAGAGTGATTCGTAAGAACAACATAGTTTAGATTAAGACTGGATTTTTGTTCTTTGGGATGGTCATCCTTTTCTTTCTTATAACATTTGCTCTATAAAATATGTACAACTTTCACTTAAGACTACTCRACTTATTCATAAAGCATAGGCACGTCCCTTGAATATTAGGTACTATTAATAGTGGCTAGCTGTTATGGCAAGAACKACAGAAGACAAGCCTGGACAGTTCAGTTTAAAACACCCTTCTCATTGGGAAAGGAAAAGATAGAGCACACATTTTCTTCAGAGTTCATTTTGCCCTGCTTTTACTGGTCTGTGGTTTAACATTTCCATACATCTTTAAAAACCCCAGGCAAAAGCCTCAGGCAAACTAAACACACAAAACATACCAAAGTCAATGTTTTGTGATTTCCTGCCTACTATCAAGGTATTGGAAATAATTAAATCTGAAGCTTCTCTAAAGCAAACATCCTACCTCAAAAGCTAGGTCTCTATTTTTATATTTGCTTGCGATACTCCTCTCAACACATTCGCTTGTTAATATTTGTAATAGGTTAATGTATCATTGAAGGTCCCCTTCAATATGACAGATCATATTACTGCTGCTTCACATGCCCACAGCGGTAGAAAAATGCATTGCGTCTGAAGTCTCTTAAATCCTTTATGCACCAAGGGGGCAAAACTGCTGTCCCTGCAAATCATGACTTCATCTGCTCTCCCCATTTCCCCCTTTTGCCATGATGCACTTAAAGCTTTCCCTGTCCCTGCAGATCTGGTTGGCTGGGTTTAAGGAGCAGAAATGTGGTCCTCTCAGGTTTGCAAAATCAAAGAGGGCAGGGACTGATCTTCCAGAAAGCAAGTGGCTCGAGCCATCTTCCCAACTCCCTGACAAGGACTGCTCTCAGCTGCAGTGTCTTTTCCGGACTAGCTTGCAGCCAGGGAAACTGCAGACATGGACCCAGGAAGACAAAGGAGGAAGCACGCGTGCAAAATAGGGTGTTTGTGAAGAACATCATAGTTTTTACGATACATATGCTGTTTTTCCCTGCATTTTGTTGGTAGTTTATTATGAAAACTCTGCACCTAGGGAAAAATAATCCCAGGCACCAGTACAAGCTGGGGACTGACCTGCTGCAGAGCAACTCTGCAGAAAAGGACCTGGGAGTCCTGGGGGACAAGTTGACCCTGAGCCAGCAATGTGCCCTTGCGGCCAAGAAGGCCAATGGTCTCCTGCGGTGCATTAGGCAGAGCGTTGCCAGCAGGTGGAGGGAGGTGATCCTGCCTCTCTACTCAGCCCTGGTGAGGCCTCATCTCGAGTACTGTGTCCAGTTCTGGGCTCCCCAGTACAAGAGAGACATGGAGCTACTGGAGAGAGTCCAGTGTAGGGCTACAAAGATGATCAGAGGGCTGGAGCACCTGCCCTGTGAGGAACGGCTGCGAGAGCTGGGCCTCTTCAGCCTGGGGAAGAGAAGAGTGAGGGGGGATCTTATCAATGTGYACAAGTACCTGAAGGGAGGGTGTCAAGGGGACGGGGACAAACTCTTTTCAGTTGYCCCGTGTGACAGGACAAGAGGCAATGGGCAGAAACTGAAGCACAGGAAGTTCTGCCTGAGCGTGAGGGGGAATTTCTTCCCTGTGAGAGTGACGGAGCACTGGCAGAGGTTGCCCAGAGAGGCTGTGGAGTCTCCTTCTCTGGAGATCTTCAAGGCCCGCCTGGATGCAGCCCTGTCTAACATGCTGTAGGTGACCCTGCTGAGCGGGGAGGTCGGACTAGATGATCTCCAGAGGTCCCTTCCAACCTTACTGCTTCTATGATTCTATGAATCTATGAAAACTTAGATGGATGAGTAACTGCAATTGCTATAAAGTGCTTGTAATGATAACATACATTTGAAAACTATAATACAGAATCACACAAAAGATATACATTACCAACACAGAACTTTAATTTTTAGTATATGAGTTTTAAACTGATCTTTTTTTCCCCAGAGAACACAGCTGCACACTTTTTGGAAAGAAATCTCAAATGTCAAAGTGGGGTATGTGCAAAAAAAAAAAAATCTTCAGATGGGTAAAGTGGGGTATGTGCAAAAAAAAAAAAATCTTCAGATGGGTAAATAAAATGATTGTGTCAGAGAATTCAGTTATAGTTACTAACCAGTGCAGTAAGGAGATGACAAGAGTTATTTCATTGAGATCTGATTTTCCAATATATTGAATTAGACACCACAGCATTCTTACTATCAGATATGACTTTTTGTAAACAAATTTATAGCATAAATATAGCACATAAAAAAGAGATTTATTAACATAAATGCTTAACATAATTTGTAAGATTTTATTTAGAGCATGTCTAAATCACTTTCTCTCTTTTTAGTCTTGGAGAACTGCCTGCCTTCACAGCCTATTATATTTTGCTGTCCACATCTACCAAAGTTACTGTTCATAGCCAGTTTGTAAAATATATTAATGATATTGTTTTTCCTTCCTTTAAAGCCATCTGAATTTTTCCCTTTGACAATTTGACTCCAGTGCAAAGTGACTTTTCAAGCATTTTTATAATACGTATGAAAGAGGAGCAGTGAGAAAGAAGGAATTCTAATCAATAGCTAATATAGTAAGGAGATGTCTTCTGCAGGAATGTACTTATTTCGAACTAGAAAAACATTTAAAAGTTGAATTATGTTTTTAAATTAGATGCAGAGAGAAATAGTTTATCAATTCAAATAATTTTTTCAAACTATGATCTAGCTGCCTAAGTCCCATTGGCTTATGTGCCAAGAATTGGAATTAGTTTGGCATTTTCTTGTCCAAAAAAAGAAAAGAAAATATTTTGATGGACTAATTCATCCCTGTAGAGCAGCTTCAGTTACATGTCTCTTCCTCATGAGGTAGATAATATAATTTTCTTAGGTTTATACATTCATTGTCTATAAATGATTCTAATTTAGCCAGTGCTCTTACCCTGGAGAAATGAAACATGCAATTTGTCAGATCACATTGTTATGAAAAACCCTTCATAGGCGCAATATAAGAGTGATTGTACAGCTTGCACTGATTTTCACCTATGAGCAATTCAACTCTTGAGAAATACGTTTCTTGCCTATATGAACTATTAGGTTTATGCTTTCTTTTCTGAAGTTTTGATTTAATAAGCATAGTTGCTAAGTCCTGTTATTGGAGAATGGTAATTCAGAAATAATACTTTTCTTGACTCAAGGAGTTTTTTGTACTTCAGTACATATTAGTGCACACAGAAACCTCCTATAAGTTTAAAGTTGCTAATAATATAGAACCATAGCTGACCCTTGTAAAATAAAACTGTGAACCCATTGTCAACCAGCCTGAGTGGACAGTGCCCATTCAGAAGCCATGAAGGATATGAAAAACTGTGATGTTCACGGAAATCCCATGTTCACAAGGAACAGATGGTCACTTCTAACCTTGAACGCTCAATATCAAGATTATGGATCTATATGCAGTCAATTTTGCATTATTTTTACTGGCTACAAAACTTTTCACCAGATCCACTAGTTGAGAAAAATTAAACTGCAATATTGCAATGTTGCTTAAATATATTTCAGTCACCAAAATGTATATCACTGTAATCTGGTATGTAAAAATAAATAAAAATTAGTTTCTAGTACTTCCTTCACAAAGCTTCACCTTGTTCACAGTGTATCTATTTATTTTTCATCAAAGCCAGCAGTCTCTTACTTTTATTTCTCTTAATTAGTATTAACCACCACGAGCTCTAGATACTGCTCAAGACTTTGTTGTAAAAGACTGTGAGAAAACAAACAGAAAAAAAGAAAGATTATAGGCTGAGCATAATACAAGAGAGAATAGAGAGAAGCGGTTGTTCACAAGGAGTGAGCCAAAACTGAAAAGCTTAATAGAAAATAGACATACACAGCATATCATCACCACAGATGATATCAACCTTACTGTTATGTTGTGGACATCATACCAGCAGGGATATGAATGAGGTTTACTACAAGATGCTCCTAATAAGAAGGAGGGGCATGAAAACGATGGAGGCTGGTTATAAGGCAGCTAGACGTTGTAAGTGACCTGATGGGAGGAGGGGATAAGCAGTGAAGATAACAGTAACCTTATGTTTATTTTGAAAAAAAATGGGATCCAGTGGAGGACTGAAAAGAGGAATTTAAAAACAAGTTAGAAGAACAATCTTTACAGGATTTGAGAAATAGTGAAGCAAGACTGCATTTGTCAAGGCCAGAAAAGTATAGGATAGTAATTGAGACACATGATGCTGAGAGCCTGGCTCAAATTGTGTGAATGTAGAAGAAGGTTGTATATATGACATATAATATAGAATGAACCTACAACACTTAGATGTAATCTAAATCCCAGATGGAGACTAATATCTTCAGAGGAAAGATGGTGCTGCTGTTCAAAATACTGTAGAAAAAAATAATGCAGAAATATTTACATATAATTTTGAGAGCTGGCAAAATGCACATATCAGAGTTTGAGTAGAAGGAAATAGAGCTAGTATGATAGTAAGTTACATATCTTTCCAGTAAAAAAAAAAAAAGTAAATTAGATTGTTTTCAGATGACATTATCCCAGAATACAGCATAGTGCAAGAAGAGAAAGGACTAGGACAGACCCTGGAGGGGCTTCAGTTAAAGCAAGTGTATTGGCAGGTGAAAAGGAAGCAGAGGATCAGAAAAGAGTAGAGACCTAGAAGCAAGGAATGAAAAGATTTCAAGAAGGAGAAGATGGAGGTGTTAAAAGAGGTTGAAAGAAAGGTATGGGAAAGGAAAATGAGGGTAAAATTAAATTCCTTGTAGTGTATAATTCAGCTCAGAAAAAAATCATTCTCACAAGGGCTGTTTCATTAGAGTGGGATTAGAGGTTACAAGAAAGAATTGGCAAATAGCTCAACACAGCAATTGCAAAGCATGTATGCTATGATCTAGCTTCACTAGCAGCATAAAGCGTGGTTCATCTGCTCTAAAATTAGACATCTAAGTCTGAGAGAGTTACCTTAGGCTCTCTTTCTAGTTAATTTATTTGATCTACCTTGAGAGAAGATGAAATAAACTCTGGAAAGAGCTTCAATTGGCTTAGAGGGGTACAAGGATACAGAACAATTATATGCACAAATTAAGGTAGGAATCCTATCACAAAGATCTGTGAAAATTCGGCTTCAAGTCATTATTCAGCCCTCTTTTATGCTTTTCCATGAGGTTGGCTCTGACTGTATTGTCTGTGGGAATCAGGATCAAGGAATCTTTTAATTCTCCTTTTCATTATTAGAATTATTATTTTGTTTTACCAGATTAAGCACAAGTCTTAATAGTTACACTAGYTATTTCTGTATCCATGGCCCACCTCTCCACACACTTCTCCTAATACTTTTTATCAGCCTCTCCCCCACCAGATAAGGATATTACATCTCAGACTATGGGGCAGAGGGGTAAAATATCTGTTGTGCCAGGCACATGAAAAATGCTTCAATTCTAAAACATTAAAAAAATTAGGAATATTCATTACAATTGTTTTATGCTAATATTACTCACATTCTTTTTAATCTGATGTGCTGGTTGCTTCAAAATTCACCCAAGCCTGCTTTTCTGATAGCTTTGTCTRTGCAGTACCTCTTATAGTGCCTGCAAGTTTCACATGCACTTAAGAGTCTATTTCATAAGTTATTTTTCATTATACCCCATTTTGGTGCAGGACTGCAATGATTTTGCTAGCACAGCACAAGTCCTGATTACCACTATATCAGCCCCAGTCCACTGCACAAAACATCAGCTTTTGTGCTTTACTGAAGCTGCCATATCCGTCCTGCTTTTATCCCTGCCTGACATAGAATCTGCATCGGTAAAAAAAAAAAGCCAGAGCGTTGCCCCTGTTGTAAGTGAAGGGCTAACCTTCGGTGTTCCCATTACTGGTTCTGCCAAAGGGTTAGTCTGTGTGGACGAGAAGCTGATCAAAGRTTCACGGCTTTTTACCGAGTAATACTGTTCTAGAGGTCACAATTTTGTTTTACTTGTTATGGCAAAATATGTTCCTCCTATTTTGTTCATAGCATTAGACCTTCACACAATCAAAGCTTACTCTTTGCTTGGTTTAGTCTTTCCAGAATTTTCAAAATTTAATTAAACAAAACAATTCATGTACTTCTGGATCAGACAGTCTCACATACATATGCTGGAAATCATTTGATTCTATTGACTAAGAAACCATTGCTCTGGTATTTTTCCAAAAGTCATCAAGTTTAGTCAGAAACCAAATCATGTGCATCTTCTATAAAAACTTAACAGCAGTCATAGTTTGCACTGATGCAACTATTTATTGCTGTAACTGTATGTTTTCAAATATTTGAAATGACTTTGCCTGTATGGGATTTTTCCAATTACCAGTACTTTGAGATATCAAGGATATCAAAATGTAGCTGGGATATACCAGTAGACCTCTGATTGCATAATAKTAATGTTAAGAGTTCTTGTTATGACTGTATCTTTTGGTAAAKATCCAGAGAATCTTAGTTTTTGGTTTTAAACTCCATAAAAGGTTTCTTTTTTTCTAGTGTTTCCTTAAGAACAAATTCTCATTTAATTATAGGACTGTTTGAAGAATGTTTACAGTAGTCATCGTTGAGATTCTTTCTATATCCCATATATCTCTGATAAAGCAGATAATTAGGAGCACTATTTCTGCACCTCTAGAATAAACTTTCAAAACATAGTATGTTTTTTCACCGTTTCTTACTTCTCGGAATCAAAAGTTCTCAATTTATTTCTGGATGTTTTAAGCTCAGTTCAGTTGTTTTGTTTGTTTGTTTGTTTGTTTGTAYTGCTTGCAGCAATATAACCCAAGTTTGAGTTTTTTTTGTTATGTATCGCCAAATCTCCTTTCTACATGTGCCAGTCCTTGTTACTTTTTATTAATAAACTAATTGACTGACATTTATTACACTTTAATCCTTTTCAAATAGACAAAGCAGAAGTTGTAAAAATATTTGGGTACACTAAAAACACAAAGCACTTTGAACCATATTTTCAAAATTAAATAAGTGGACTTTAAGTTTATTTCCTTATTCATATTYGGTGAACTCCTGACACTTGTGGCAGCATGCACTATTTTACCCGTCCGTAGAATAAGAGCTGCAGACTCTTCACCCAAACAAATGCATCGTTTGCTTGTGTAACTATGGTTTTCTGCTTCGGCAATAAGTTTGGGTAAAAATACCTTATAAAAARTATCACCCCCTCCTCAACCCCAGRCTATTTCTTAAGAAGGGCATAGCTGGAATCCACTGTAGTTCTTAGCAATGAATATACTGGCACACCATCATTTTCCTCATGGAAGAGTAACAGAGTAACTGTGGATTTTAGATGGTTTTATGCTGTATTTGCAAGGTTGGCGTGTCTCATTGTAAATGAAGAACTGTCAAATGTTCTGTAGCTGATACATAAATGAAAACAGGAATACTTTCTAATGGCTCAGATCTTACTGAGACAGAGAAATGAAATCAAACATGTGAACCAAATGATAATGGAAAGAAAATATTTTTCTTCTGTGCTTCTGATCTCTACAGCACTTTGCTAAACTACCCTGGGACAGATCTCAGTCTCACTGTACTGTACATACAGTGTGTGTGTCCACACTCCCACAAGCCTTTCTGGCTAAAGACCATTTGAGAGTGGTTTCAGGAAAATGTTCTTTTTCAGAGGAACTGAGAGCACATTAAACTTCAAGATCAAATTTACAACAGAAAACTTAACTGTACAGTTCCTACTAATGCTTCCAAAAGACTGAATCTCATAAGCTATACAATACAAAACTGCTGATTACACTCAATGTCTATTTGTTTACATTAGTATCAAGAGTGACTACTGGTTTGCAACATTAAGTATGAAGAGCATACTACATTACTTTAGAACAGTCTTAAGATGAGCATCTTTTGTCCAAATATGAGTGGCCATTCTCAATGTGAAATGGTTAGAGGCACCGGCTCACAAGTACCTCCTCTAACTTTCTAAAAATCCTGTAAGCTTTAACCAGAACACTTGAGTGAAGAAAGGAAGGTTTCTGTCACAGTAATCTCAATGGCGTCAAAGTCTCAGTTCTGAGAAGGGACCTCAGGCRTCAACTCTCTAATATTTACTAGGGCTTTTACTACACCAAAAYGTGGAACCATCATGGGAACGCTAGTGACAATCCACCCAAACGGTAGGGAGGAAGAAAGACAATTTTGACTGAAATGTTGACACTTCTCTAAGTTGTCTGTCTACARCCACATGATCACATGAACAGAAAGACAAAGAAGCCTCTCAAGGAAGGATTCATAAAAATGGCTCCTCTTTTGGGGAAGCTAAGAAATGTGAGTTTGACCCCTGAAATTCTAATGACTCACATAAATGGACACAGCACCACAGTAAAGCAACCTTGGGAGTGCCCATTGGCATCTACTCTGAGGGTCAAACAACTCTTCAGTGAACATAYTATCTAAGTACTAGGACGTTTATTTAAGGAACACTAAGCCATCAGTTCTCGTGAATTATAAAGAAAGAAATGACAACAAAAATATAATGGTTGATTTCTATTGAWAAGATTTGCAAGGCCAGCAATTCTTTTAACATGCCTTGGTCTGTTTGTTGCTTTCTATCACTACCGAACAGCACATTTGCCGTGATATGTTCTTTCTTCTCAGGTTTCAWTCTGTAATGAACCGTTTCCCTCTGAGTTTTCTTTTCCTTCACATCGTGTAGAGAATAGTCCTCTTCCTACCTATTGTTTTACACTTTCAAGATATCCCATTTCAGCGTTTCAGTCTGCTGTCTTATCAGTCATACCAGTGATTCAGTCTGCTGACTTTATTTTATTTATGTAGTGTTTTTCCATTAAATTATTGCCCTCAATTATATGGAAGATACCCATATTTCACCTGTCAGGTGCCAGCTTCCCAGCAGATGCCATCTTGCCCCATCAGTAATGATGATTATACTAGAGGTCATTGGCAGAGGCTTACTGCACATTTCTCTGGCACAGCAGAAAATTCTAATAAAAGCTCTCCATTTATGCATTGTGAATTTCCCTCTAATCTTACCAGTAATTTCACTGTACATTTGTCAAAGGAAACTGGCAATAAATTTGTTGACTACAAAGCTAATTTCCCATCATCAGCAGGGATTTCAGACTGTGTATGCTCGAGTGACAGTGCATTTTTGCAGAATGTGATATTTCACCCCTGCGATTCAGCAGGTGGCCTCTAATCATATAGTATCAGTATCTATTCAATTTTTATCCTGAATCATATCCATTCAGGCTCTTGTCCTTATCTGACCTTGATAAACTGATTGCATTTGTGAAGCTTACAATTTGCTCTTTAGACTCTTTTTCAGATGAGTTATTGGTTGAGCAGTTGGATATACTTGGTTAATCTTCCTGTGCCTTTGGGCAAGAAATCATCTTTGCTGAAAGCTACTGTGATGAAACTTATAAAACGTTCCAGTTTACAGGGGGAGGGAAAAAAATCTTATGTGTAGGGGGGAATCTTTAAATGGCCTACTATCCATTTTTATTTTGTAGCATTGTTATATCTTCCAAAGAATTTAGAATGTGTTGTTCCCTTCTGAATAACAGCTTGTAGGAATACATATGGCAGGTTCTTTACAAGATTTTTCTGTCCCCACGGGAAAGGGAGTGTAACCTGCTGTTCCCAGTATTTATTCAAGTTACTGCTGAAAAAAAATTTTCTCAGTTGCAATGTTGGGTGATAAATAATATATTAAAGTATGCTAATGCCTAACTTCCACATTGGATATAATAAATTATTATTTCTTATCTCTGTTTGAATTTGGGTTTCCTCATTAAATCTACAGAAAATTTTGGCACTTAATTTTCATTGAAGAAGCTTATAAACATTTTTTATAAGTCTGGGAAGAACAAGAAGAGGTATGAAAATGCAAACCTTGTGGCAGCTTGCCGTCAAAATGATAATAGATGTCAATGATAAATGGGCACAGGACAAAATCCAAACATCCTGGAAAATCGTATTGCAACCAGACTACACTTCCACACAGACACTGGAGCGGTTCAATCTCTTCTACATTTTGGCAGCACTTGTTTGGCTTGCCATACCAATACAAGTATTGTCAGACCATAAGTGAATTAAATTCCTTTATTTTTATTTGTATTATTTTTTTTCACTCAGGAGCTARGAATCATGGGCGAGGTTTTGAATGCCCCTGTAAAAACCCACAATTGGAGTTTAAGAATTATGGACATCTTTGAACATCACCCAGGACATGGCTAATTCTCACTGTGCTGCTACAAAGGTAGGCCTGTAAATTCCAAGCTGACTAGACAAAGTGAGTTTGTTACTCTGGAGTCACTAGGCACGTGGGAAAAAGAATACAAATAATCTGTATTCACGTCTTAGAGCACTGCAGAAAGCAAGCCTGCCTCCTCACCAACTAAAACAACCTCAAAAAAGGATAGCTGCTTAACAAGCAGTTCTTTCAGCAATCCCTTTCTCCAAAACAAATGTGAAAATAGGATTTGTAACAGCAGAACAGATGAGATCCYGCTACCTGCAATCCCTCCTTCGGCAAAAGGAAGTATCTTCATAGGATGCTTCTGCTTTCTGTTGCGAGTTTGAAAAAATGGTGCTTTAGATCTGAAAAGCTCTGGTATAAGGGATATTCTTATTTGCTAGCAGAGAGACAAAGTTGACCAATGATCCAGGGAARGCAGGACTACCTTCAAAACAGTCTCTTTTAGATGCTGACAAATACAAAGAAAGCTATTGGCATAATTTTAAAATCCTGTTGAATATAGTTTTCAATAGGAGGTACTGAAATACTGACTTCCATTTTAAGATGACAAAAATGATCACRTACCAAAAAACCTCTTCTTAGTGTCTTGAATACATTTGCCTCCTATTTTGAAATTTATGCACATCTGAATTGTCCTTAATCTGAAATATCTGAAAAGTGAAAAAAAAAAAAAAAAAAAAAAAGCTTTCTATAAAAATAATTTCCTGTATGTAAATATGCCACCTTTTCAGAAATCATAAAATTGAAAAGTATCAGTCATGAAACTTCCAGGCAAATGCAAAAAAAGAGAAATAAACAGACATTCACAAACACAAAAGGATGGTAGTGGCATACCTTTGGCAAGCTGTTATGCTTGGCCTACTCTGCTGGGCAAAAATGTAATATGAAGGTGGTTACCTTCTTATTGTTCCTTTGAGAAGAAAAAGTGATTCCAGCCTGCYACAAGGAAAAATGCTTCAGGGAAGAAACTCTGTCTTTGCCACTGGCATCACTAGGTTTTTGTTATGACCATTTTATATAAATATTATATCTTCATAATTTTATTTATGTATACATGTGCATAATATTTTTTTGCATAAAAGAACTTTATTGTAATTGAAAAAATGCAAGACTCYCAACTGCACTGCTATACTACTACTATACTATCTGTAATATGTATCTGCTTGATGCCTTCTTCACATAGGCGATCATTTCATTTCAGCACTATGATTTCTATTATTATTTTAGACACATGGCACTACAGTTTACAACCAGCTGCAGATCTTGGCCTTCATTATGCCAAGTGGTGATCTTTGGGATCACCAGAAAATTGAAAGAGATGTAGAATATAAACAGAGGAGTAACTGAAGATGAAAGAAGAGTCAGGTTTCAAGAGGAAAATATTGTTACAGGGCTTAACTGTATGCAAACTGGGCACTTATATTAGTTACTTTCTCAAGTATTTCTAATTTTTGGCAAATCAAGTAATTTTACATGTTAATATTCATTTTCCATTTCCCTGGATCATTAAATTACACTGACTTCTTCTCTGAATATGCTAATRCCCTTTAGGAAGGAAATGTTATCTCAGTTGTCAAAGACAAGAACAACAAAAAAAAAAATTCCCTTTTTTTAAAAATTAATAGAATGCACATGCATTGTTCTCTGAACTTCCAGACATGTCACCACATCCTGCCATAGCTAATTTTCCTGAAATTATTTTAAAGGAAGTTTTTAAAGAAAGATGAATAATAGTCAGATAATGATTCATCTAATTCACATAGATGAATAAAATTATAACTGAGAATATTTTAAGTCAATAAACTTGAAGAATACTTTGTGATTATTGACTACCTGTTCATATGCAAGTGCTAGCACTTCTTTTCTTTGGGAGTAACTATGACCTTGTTAACAAATGTATTTGATAAACTGATGACTAGTAGGGAGAAACGGCAAGGCAACAGTGAGATAAACTATGATTTTTGTCATTAGTTAAAATGCAATAAAATTTTTCCAATCTTCCRTTAAAAAAAATCTTCACCTTTTGTTTCTAACTTTTCAATAAAAGTTTTCCAAGAAAATATTAGAAAAATACCCACAGCTACTTGATTCAATCTTGTAGTCAGCTTCTCGTTCATCAGTTTTGCTCTGCTACTCAACAATTTTACAGCCAAGTACAGCAAAGAAACAAGAAGGAAAAGCGTGGAGATCTCAGTTAGCATGAGAACAAGATGAAAAATGAAGCATTAGAACAGCCAAAATAGATAACAASAAGGTCTGTTGAATGTCTGGCTTTCTGCTTGCCAAAAGAAGTAGAAGCCTTAATTATGATTCATGGAGTCATTAATTTTTTTTAGACATGAAAGTTAATGGAATAATGATTTTTAATCGCTGTGGGATGATTCCTGATGTGCCTAAACAAAAATAGTACTGACGATGTATAATGCATAAAGAACACTTCAGAAAAAGGARTCTTACTGAAATGAAAGGATACTTAAGGACTAAGTGTTCGAGGAGTGCATTTTTCAGTTTCAGTTCAGGATACGGGCACTCAGAGGTGCGTGCTCCCAGCACCACAGCCAAAGTGCAACGGAAAGCAGAAGGCCACTTTTGCTTGTGCCTGCTTCACATGAAAATTATAATGGTTTGCTCCAATACTTTTGAAGCTGTTTCTTCTCAGTGGGTGCCTGAAATGTGGCGACTGTTACAGGGCTTTACGTGCCAAAGACCAAAATCAGGTTATTAGGAGCAGCCTCTGCTCCATTTCAGGCTGCGTTTGGACTGAAGTGCACCAGTGGCAACTTAAAGTCGAAGCTATGCTGGATCAATTCATTTGCACAGTCATTTTGTTTTCTTTTTGTTCTCATTCAATTAAAGTCAGTATAGCTAATTAAAAAAAGATGCTTGTTTTATTTGGATTTGAGACATAATGTTTTCCAAAACAAGATATGATTAAAATGTAGGAGACAGCTAGGAAGATTTGTACTGAACAGCTCTACAGCCTGCTCATATTTCCTTGGATTGCAAGATATAAATCTAAGCTGGGTGTTCTTCTATTTTATTTTTTTATTCCTGTCTATGTAGGTGGCCTGTGGAGTCTGTGATATATATCACTTTTTACTGTTTACTTCCTTAGTTTTAATTCCACTCTCCCTTGCCTCTGTTCTCTCCCGCCAACCCTCTCTTTAGTTTGCTTTATGGATCAAAATAGGCTACTTGACATAGTAATGTTTAACTGTTGTTTCTAGTGTTGATTAGTCATTTAGCTATTTATTTTCTTTGAGTGCCAGACTATTGTTCCTCATTTTTGATGTCTGCAGACTACATGTCTGTAGGTGGACTTAGGTCCACTTATTGTCAATCTATAGTCATTTTAGGTTCACTTTATAGTCATTGGAAAGGCCAAGGCAACTGTGTGGCACTGGTGCTCAGTAATGGGGTAGAGTCAGCCCAACCTGTGTGGGGCCAAGCATAACACACTGGGATCAGCTCCTGTCAAAGCTGGACCACTGCAAGTAGATTTTGAGTGTCAGAGAGATGCCAGCAGAGTTAAAGCCCAATACTTCTGATATTACAAGAATAAAACTCCTCAGCTACTTCAGATGCAGTTTAAAAACAGGCAATACTCAGAGACACAAAAAATACTTAATGCCAGTTTTTAAGCTCCATTCACTTTCATATGAAAGGCAGAATAGCTATCAGTATTCTCACTCTCTTGTGAATCATACAACAGGGACTACATAAAATTGCCATTACGGCTCTAGAGAAATCCAGCTAACAGTGTCTGCCATGTATTGCACTAGATCTCTTGTGACTGATTTGCAAAGGTACTGTGTATGCTCAGTGACTCCTGGTTTTGCTGGCAAACTACCAACCCTCACCTTTTCTGTAATCTGAATACTTAAAGTTTTAAAAGAGTTGGTACATAAACTGTACAATTTCATCACAGTGTATTGAGCCGCGGTTCATTTACAGAAAGACTAACTGTAGTGGTCTGAAGATAGTCACAGACCAGCTATATGTGACCTATCCAATTTACAAGAGCATCTCTAAATAAAACCCAGATTAGGATAGGTCCACATCCCTCTCAAAAATATAGTGAACTCCAAGTACTTTAAGTATCTCGTGTTGAACAAACTGTGCCAAAAATATAGCTGATACAGCTATAAAATATTGCCCAAAGAACTGAAAAGTTCTTGAAGATATAACCATAACGTCACAGACTGAGGGTATCACTACTTGATTGAGGYAACTTTTTTTATTCTAAGTGTGTATTTTATCTAGTTATTGCTTGAAAAATTAGAGCCATCTTTTGTATTATTACTGCTTTTTTATTTTTTTTTCTCAAAATCAAGATGTGCAAATTTGTCTCTGGTCACATAAGCCAGTCTACTGATTCAAAAGAGAGTACATACAGACCCCACAGAAAACACCTGTTTTCTAAACTATCACTTGAATTTCCAGGTCACAGCTTTCCAAGTTGCAGTGCACATTTATTCTGGGTAGCACGATTGTATTTCATCCAGCCACAGACCCATAGGATAATTTAGGTCGAAAACAGTCCCCAGAAGTCATCTGGTTCAACCATCTGCTCAGAGCAGGGCCAGCCATAGCAGGCTTCCCATCAAATTTTGAATGTTTACAATGATGGAGATTGCAAAGCCTCCCTGTGCAATCTTCCAGTGTTTAACCTCCCTCATTGTATTTTTTTTTCCCTAACATCTAATTGTAATTTCCCATGCTGCAATTTGTGTTTGCTGCCTCTTGTTGTCCTGTGCACCTTCAAGAAGAGCCTTGCTCTACCCTACCTTCTCCCATTAGGTAGYTAAGTGAAGCACTCTCTTTTTCAGCTTTTAGCTGGAAAACACCTCTTCTTCATATGCCCAGTAGGGACCATACATGACCACGAATATTTTCAGAATCAGATTTGTTTCCTAAGTAAAACACATTTCAGTTCTTAATTGTGAAGGAAGTATTCAGAAATAAGTGCAAACTCTTTTCTGTCTACTATTTTGTAGTTCCAACATGACAGCCACTCTTCTCCTACTGATAGTTGTTGATTTACTTTGGGTTAAATTGTGATAGTGAGAAAAATGCTGATCTAAATTTTTTTAATTGTCACTTTGAAGCATTTGTGGGCAGTTCTAAAAGCACTGAAATGATTTCACTTGTGTCTTACCAGTTTGTGCAGTGACCATATCAGTGCTGGCTTGGCAGGGAGGAAAAGTATTTCCTTTTTTATCACAGGAAGAGGAACTTGTCAGACGGTATGTGATGTTTACCAGACACATATAATCCAGCATTGATATAACCAGTGGATCAACAGATGAATCAAYGATCAGCTAGAATCTTCCCATCTGATCATCATATACATGCTAGGACTAATATTGGATGGATTGCTAGTACTCCCATGTGTGAAGGAAAGAAAGGGTCTGTGCTTCTCTAGGATTTYTGGTAAAATTGGTTAGAGAGTTAAATGGTTTGAGTACCACACCTCTATCAAAAATAAYACCTCCTCAGTAGATGTGTTACAGATATCTTCCTAAAAAAGTTAGTGGATGTGTCCTGAAGGACATTTCTGAACACAGAAAAAAAAACATGAATCCAGAAAGGAAAGAAATGTCCTTTGGGAAATTTAAATGGAATATGCTAACTAAAAATTGAAAATAATATTAGATGTTGCACACTTTATTTCTTTATCCATGAGTTAAGGCTTATAAATGAAAGAAACCTCCAAATAATAGCAGCCTTTGAGGAATGCTCCTCCGCCACCATTCATAYAGCAGAATTATTATTATTTATTCTTTGTATTGCTTTGCTGTTTAGGAATATCACTTACTCAGTACTATACAAACTTGTGTGAACATTCGTAAGAATAAAATGTTTCATAAGCAGATTCTCATGAAAGTAATGTTATAGTTTACTGACAGTAGCTATGAAGGCGCTCTGTTGGATTTTTTTGAAATCTGCTTCTTACTTTGATTCACTGGATTTCGTTTACCACTGCGTTGTATCCACTGAAAGAT
>NW_028186346.1:3145243-3190355 GCF_003343005.1 Rhea americana | reverse complement strand
TTTTTTTTTTTTTTTTTGGGTGTGTGTGATAGGGTGATAGAGATATTTCTGTAATTTTAGCTTTTTTCCAAATTGGACTAGTATCTTCTGTGGTTTTTTCACTGTACTCTGCTGTAATTAGACCTGCCAGGTCATCAGGAACAAGCTCATCTGTCTATAGGCATCTGTGAAGGAAATGATCAATGCCTTTAGAGTTGTCTTCCTTCTCTCCCTACTCCTATTGCTGCTTACTCAATGTCTGAGATGCAATGAGAGTGAGGAAAAGATGTACTTTATTAACATCAAGAGAGACAGAACAGAAAATCTTTCCCAAATCTTTCATCAGARAATGATAATGAGCATATTATGGAGAATCAGCTTCACCCACTTTGGAACTGTATGTAGAGGCATCAATATACAGTTACATATACAATTAACKATTAGCCAGGTAGGAAGAGATACCCTTTGTATATTTTATATATATGGGAAATGGTATCTATCAGGCTCTGAAGCAAATACAGACAGCAGTGCTTCCCTAATTTTCCTCTCAAATGAACTATGCTTTCCGCAGGGCAAAGCTCTCAGAGTGGGAGTCTGGCACCATGTGCTCCTGGCTCTAGAGCTCACTCMGATGCAGCCAGCTAGTCAATCTCTGCTCCAGGCTCCATTGCACAATGCAGGTTTCCACTCGCTTTTACTTTACCCTACTCAAATAGCCCACACCGTCAAKTTACAGGGTAGCCACTGTCCTGAGGTGTATTTACAATACACAAGAAAGGATATTTTGACTTTGACATATGGGAAGAATAATCACAATTCACTTACTTGGAAATGTGATGGACTATCCAAACATATAATAGAATAACTATTTCAGGTATATATTAGGAGATGCTGCTGCATCCAAGCTGGCAAAACAAGACAGCAACTAAAGTGATTCTGGATTCCCTGCTTTCTCATATTTCCCATGCTTGGTTTAATAAAAAGGGCATAGCCTCAGAATCTGGCAGCTCTATGCACAGCAGAGACACTCTACTGACTGATTTCTGCATTCAAGGCAAGAGAAAGGAGAAAAGCAGCCTAAGATGATATTCGATTCTCATTTGTGTTCTCTATACCTCTGTATCTCTCACCTTTTGACCTGGCTGATCCATGTCAGTTAAGAAAACCACTAATGAGGACAGTCAATTTATTTTTCTGAAAGGTCAAGCTCAGAAACAAATCCAGACTCCTAGTTTGCTAAAGTACTAGGAAAAAAAAAATCAAAAAAAAATCAATTTGCTCTGCTCTGACCCCAGAGAACATCTGATCTGGAAAGAATAACTATGAGTTATGACAAGTACAAGAGAATTTCAGCGTTCTTGGTCCAAGGGGTCTACAGATGGCCTGAATAGGGAWCCTGATGGTTGAGTATTTAAAATTAAGGAGAAAATCAATGACAGAGTGATTATCACCAGCGCAGGGCTTAACTACCACAGTTTAAAGCTGAACTTAAGTGTGCACACTTTCTTTTCTGAGGGATGATTCTTCCTATAGAGGTAGGATATGACAACAAATATCTTTCTTAAAAAGAAAATAGAATGTATGTTTGCCTGAAACAGATATAATTTTCCCTGCCCTAGGGTATAAGGAGCTCCAAGAATGAACACTGTGAATTAGCCTGCCCGAGGTCTGCAGTATATCCCTCTGGAGCAGGGGCAAGGAAAGAGAATCTGTGCAATGAGCAATGTTAATAGAAGGGCCAAAGTCCTTAGAGGCTCTCTGTATCCTAACTTCTGCTCTGGCACAGCTGGTGCCTATCATCTTATCCAGGGTAGCTTTTAGTCTCAAGTTAGACGACGGGTATTCTGCAATATAGCACTTTCTGCATTCTTGAAGATTTGTCTGCTTTGTCTGCTTGCAATCATGGCATACCTTTSTTTTTATTACCATGAAATATTCTCAGGAAAAATATTTTACAAAATCTGGTGATAAGGGGGAAATGTCAGAAGGAGAAATTTGTTTCTCTTCAGGAGCTGTGCAGCTGAGATAGAGAAGGACGGAATACAGGCTTTGCTGTTTTGTTTCATAATAAACAACACATGATTTGATGAGATCCATTATAAAAAACTAAGAATGTTTTCCTCTTAAGAAAATAATATAACCCTTGAACTTATAGAGTCTGATACAGACACTCTACTTAAAGCACCAGGTAAAATTGTTCTCATATTTGCAAATATGGAGTTTTTTCAGCAAGGCAGCAATATGTTGGGTTAAATCATAACCAGGCACCTGAGAAAACAGTTTTTAGTCTACATCTGGAGGTCTGATCTTCTAGAACACAACGAAGTCAAAATGATTCAGTCTTTTGGGCTTTTCAGCTCTATATTGATCTTTTAAATAGAATACATGAAAGTAGAGCAAATCCTTATTTACACTGATAATTTTTACCATAAGAGCAAAATTGATGTTTACTGAGACTAGAGATCAGTTGGCAAGACTGTTTAAAAGCATCCTTAAGGGACTCAGTCCAAACTTTCATTGGCCCTAGGGCATAAGGCATATACCGTACACATTCAGATTCCCAGATATGTGTTTACTGAATATCATTCCCTTGAAGCTGAAGAAAACTTAATTGCAAAAAGGTAAATGTCAACAGTTAACTCACTGGGTGTTGAAGAGTTCTGAATACATGGATCTGTTAGGAGGAAGAAGGTAGCACAGTTGCATCCACTTATCTGAACTAAATGCAATTCTGCTTCATGAAAACAATGGGTCTTATATCAACAGTCCTGTGTTTCTGTGGTCCCTTACCTCATTGAGGAATCAGAGCTCCTTTAGACTGGAAGWTAAAACAAATGGATGGAACTTGAATAATTAATGACTTGAAACAGAAGGAGTCAGTGTTTTTACAAACCACCTGGCACTAATTTTAAATAAAAGGAATGCTAATACTTGGGGAAAAAAATAAAAAGCATTTCTGAGGTCCTCTAAGTGTTTCAAGCCAATGATTTGAACATCTGGCAAGGAAAGCTCATGTTTTAGCATGGGAAGATTAGGTTAAACAACCCTGTCTCTGGAGTATGGAGGGCTATGAAAAGAGTCAGCATATTGCACACCTGAGCACGTATCAGCAAAGAAATTCCTGGAGAAGTTCATGTGTTAGTATACACATAAAACCAAAAAACAAATATAAAACATAAGAAACCCACATTAAAGAGGAAAATGTGTCTATTGTGAWCAGCGAGTAGCCGCCCGGCTCCGAGTGAAATGAAAGGCTTCTTTCTCCTGCCGCTCAGCTTCAGCAGCCTCTCGCAGACCGAAACGCGTGGTCTGCGGGCAGCCAGGGAGGGCAGCTCGGGACACCGAGGGGATGCAGTTAATTGTGTTCAGCCTTCTGAAAACAAATAGGAGTGAAGCCCAGGTGACAATAAAACTACCAGGGAACTTCAAAGCAGTAAGGAAAAAAAGAAAAAGCCCACAAAATGATGGAAGAAATACCTTAGTACTTATCTACCTCTGGGTTTTTGCTCATATTTCCTCCTGCCTCTCTCGCGCTCTCCTCTTCTATTTTTTCTTTAAATGACAGTCAGTAATTGTGATCTATGGAATATCCTGTTAAAGTAAGGTTTGGCTCCCCACCTCCCTCCCCTTTGACCAAATGTTTGGAAATCCATGGCTACACTCATGCGCCCAGAAAAGCTTAGGCATCTATGGATATACAGATTATAGGTTTTGCAGGGATCACTCTGTTTTGTATTCATGGGCAAATACTGTTTCTCTTCACTGTTGTAAGCCTTTCCTTATTGAGCTCTGTGTTCTGCACAAAATTGAACTAAGAGATACTGAACAACAACAACAACAAAATCCAAGCAGAAGAGCAATTGCTCTGAATGGTTTTCATTAAAAAAATGAAATCCACAAGCCGAATCAACAACAAGAAAACCTCTTTCCCTTCCCAAATCTATTTACAATTACTCACTGTAGAGATACCAAGAGCGTCCAAAGAAAGAGAGTTATGTGGCCCATCCAAGCTTTACTGCTTTGGATTATTCTGTAGGGCAAAAAAATCATAACCACAGCCACATGCATTGAAACGAATTCAAATCAATCCTGCAGAATAAGGCCTTAAGGTTAAAGATGTAAATTGCTTGGGATAAATCTAATACATCTCTCCCAGCCTTTTCTTTATAGATATTGCTGATTGATTTGCTGTATTAAAGTGCAGCAAAGATTGTTGTGATATGAATTAATAGTAACTAGTGAATAGCATGAATATAAATGTGTCATCAGCCATCTAAATCAATGTTAACCCTTTCCCCTTAGTCAGAGCTGAAGATCTCCAAACATTTTTTAAAATCAGAATGCACAACAGAATGAATAGCCTAATTTATTTAATTTCATTTTAATGTATTCAAATCACTTTTTTTCTTAAACAAATGTCAAGTTTAGATGAAGATCATAAGTCTTGGCTATTGCTCAAAATATGCCTTTTGTGCTCAAAGTTACTGACAAAATGCTAATCAGGCTTATTTCCTGCCCCGTTCTATTAGCTACCACTTCAAAGCATAGCTCCTAAGATTTAAAGACAGTATTTGAATAGTCAAGACCTCCCTGTGGCACTAGAAATTAAAATCACTTTTTCTTTTCCCTTTTAACAGATTGCTTATTCCTTCAGGAGTAATTTACCCTAATTAGGGTTTGTGTGTTCTGAAACTATAACTGTTTCTCCAGGACCAGTTAAACGATACTATACAGCTAGTTGTTACGCCCCTATCAACTTCATAAGCAAACTTTAAGCCTGAATAAATTAAACCCAGAAACATAGCATTTGTCAGACTGGAACAGACTACTGGTCTGTCACAGTGACCTGCCTGCTACTGCCAACAGTTACACACTTCATGCTCAGGAGCAAGGCAAAATATGTGTAACACATCCAAGGCAAGAAGTTTCAGAGAGGGGAAGAAATTCCCTCCTGGCCTGTAGATGATGGATTATCTCCCCAAAGCTTAAGGTTTGCTACCTTTTTGCTTTGGCTTCTCTAACTGTAAATGCTAACAGACATCAAGTCAGAGGCACTTATATGTGAAAACAGAACATACATACTCTTCATTTAACTTGATTTTTCTCCCCCACCAGGGAAACAAGTATCATGAGGTGGCTCATGCATACGGGGTTGATCTCACAGAAATCAAAACAGCTCGTACCAATGAGTGCAGGATAAATCTGGTGCAAACCATCACCGCCTCCTTCTGTGGCCTTCAGTGTGTCCTGTTCTTCCTAGTCAAGCTTACCAAAGGATGGTAGCACAACTCCCCCTGATCACCGAAATAACACAAATAAGTCTGATTTTTTTATACTTCATTCTCCATATCTCTGATGCCTTAATTATGTTTTTTTCCACTATATAATAGCTCTTCAATAGACAAGATATTCCTAGATCATCCCATGCTTTTTATACACATCTTTGTAAGACAACATTTTCAATCTCAGCAACCTTAAAGCTAGAGCAACAAAGATGTAAGACAAGATTAAGAAAAAGGGTAACATTATTTGATTCACAGTGTCATCACCATGACTTTATTGCTTTCTGGACTTTTTTTTTATTATTTGAGAGGCTCCTCTATGGGTTTTTAGCTAAACTGTCACAAAYATCACAAATAATGTTCAGTAAGAAAACTCCCACAAGAAAACATTTCCTTCAGATGAGCCATTCTCTCCACCTTCCTCTCAGGACTTTTCATCTTTCAGATATAAAGTTTCAGTTATTTTTGCCCATGAGCATCATATTCAGCTTGGCTGAGTTTTATAGGCATCATGCTGCTCAGAGACAGAGGTGTCTAAATCTGCTTTATTTTTTAATTGTCCTGCCATGTTAATTAACTAAAACAACCAACAGTGCTTTATTAATAAACATCTGACTCACTGGTCACTTCTTCATCCAGATCATTAGCCTGTGTGATACTCAGTACTGACCTCAGCCACATCATTGATTTTTCTCCAGTCTGAAAATCTATGTTCAAAATTGCCTTATTGTTTTCTCCCTCTCATTCAGTTAAGTAGTCTCCTGTCTTAAACAGCATACCAGCATACTATTCATTTTTTTTTCCATTAAYATTGTTTCAGGACAGGCTTTCTGATCTTATTTGAAAAAAAAGATCAAAAGAATTATATTCTTGAGATCACTTTTTTTTTTTTTTTTAACCATAAAGGACTGAGGAAAACCACTACCCCCTTCACTATTATAAAAGCTATTCTTTTTCCAAATAAACTTAGCATAGTATACTCTAAATAATTTCAATCAACATCCAATGACCTAAAGGGATATAATGTCTTTTATTCCTCAGGTTTTCCTTATTTTTTGAGATTCTTAAATGCTGAGTTTGGTTTCAGGCTCTGTGTTTCTGGTATTTTTTCTGGTGAGGCTGATTAACCCAAAGTTTTGGAAAAGAATTCTACTTTTATAAAAAGAGTTGKCACTTTCCTTATGTTTCTTGAATGTTGCATATAAAAGTAGCAGGTTTAAACATTTAATTATGGAAATTAGAAACAGCTTTTGAAGATGAAAGCATCCCAATAATAACCGCAATCAGTCCATAAAAAAAAAGTGACGTAATTATAGGTGGTCCAGAAAAGAGGATGAAAGTGAGAAGAACATCTATGGTGTACTTAAAATGAAAAAACAATATATTTTCTAGATGGAAAAAGCACTATTCTGAAATGTTGTAATGCTCCATAAAATCACAGGAATTCAGTGACACATTACGAATGCCACGTATCTCTTTTTCTTATGACAAGAAAATACATCTAACTTATCTCTCAGGATAATGGCACCCATAATGACATATCCTTGTGTGCCTTGTTCTGACATTTTCCAAAGTACACAAATGCACCTTTAAAAGTTTGTATAGTGGTCAGGTTCTCGAAAAACTGGTAACATATTCTGTACAGTTGCTGTAATTCTGAGAGGGGATGGTAAATAATTTGTAGCCTTGCTGGATGAGGCTAGAATCATTTAAATAAATGGAGGAGTTACACTATGTATTAAGTAGCTTAAAATATATTTGTTAGGGCATTTCTCACTTTTGCAAAGCATGAAATGCTTTGTCTTTAGGCTTTATCTTACATGAATATCTTTGCTCATATACACYGGAATATATTACCTGAATGTACATCTGAATGTATGCTTATCCTATGTATGGGCTTTTGTTGGATCAAACCCTAGGGAAAAGATGCCTGTGTTGGTATGACGTTCAGCAGAGAATTTGCTCATGAGTTACACTACTGGGGATCTAAAATTCAGGAAAGTAACCCTAAAACAGATACTATGTAAAATATAACAAAAACGAAATRGAGAAAGAAGAAGAGACTGTCATGATCATGAATGTTGCCTAAAGACACATATAAAGTACAAACTACAGCTTTCCCATTTAAAAAGCACAACTTTCACAACTGTTAACCAGAGCAAAATCCCATCAGTTTTCAAGTACTGATATGACATTTTTTACTTTCCAGACACAGAAAGCGCAGGTGATATGGGACAAAAAATGACAGGGATGTTAGTTAATTAGATAATGTGCATCATTTTTTCCCTTAAAAAAAAGAACATAAAGTCACTCTAAGAAATCTGTGTAGTGAACATCAAGACAAATATACAATAAATGCAAATATAAAATAAATGCAACACAGTACAATTAAATTTAAGAATGCGGCAACCTTCTTAAAAATAAAGTATAGTATTATTTGCATTGCCATGTCCCTAGTTAATATATTTCAATTCACTGTCAAAAAGTACTATTTCTCTCTATTTTCCAAATACATCCTGTTCTTACTATTTCCAGTTGACAACAGAAGAACATTTTACATGAAAAGATGCAGTTAACTGTGAGAAATGTGTTTCATCTCACCTAACTTAAGTCCTCTAAGAGACACATGGTCCTGGGGGCAATTCTTTTCCACCTCTCTCTTAGACACCCATTTTAGGATTAACCGAATTGCCTTTGGAGATGCTATAGCCTACTAAAGGCATAATTTCCAGATTATGACAGCAAAATAAGATGAAGTCTGCTCTTAGTGATCAGAAATCGGTTATTTTGAGTCATGATAAAGATAGCGCCTGTGATACGTACATTTCGGAGCATAGGAAATTTGCTGAAACAGAGCTTAGTACATTTTCCTTGATACTGAAATGCTTTTTTTCAAATGTGAAAAGCGCTGTGTAGGAACACTCCATGTATATGCTGTACTTTAGCCACTATTTTTAAAAAGTCACAAGGACCTTTAGGCAAAAGGCAGAGGGCAACAATTTGACAACATTGCATGTTCTTGGTGACCATGGTGTCACAATATTAAATCTTTTCCTTGCCTAAAAAGAACAGTGATTTATACACTGTGATCAYTGTGTGATGTAACATCCTCTTTAATAAGAAGTGAACTTAATAATATTTTAACATATAAAACAAAGCAAAAAGAGTTTTAATTCACAAACCCAACTTTGGAAGCTTTTAAAATGTTCACAGTTTTTTAAAGAAAATACCCAGTGAAAGAAACATTCGTCATGTTTGAATATAATTCAACTCGTTTGGTATCTCGGGCTATTTGTTTGGTATGTTARCATTTAAGCTAACATATGGTATGGTTGTTTATGTTGTAGCAGTGAACCAGGGAGGACATTTATTCACATGGTGACTTTTGGAGTGAGTCAGACTATAATAACTCATAAATATTATATATTTTGTTATTTGCTTCTTACAAGCTGGATTACTGTCTGAAAACCCAAATGTTGGCTGCACATAGGAAAGAGGAATCAGAGAATGCAGAAGAAACCAATTTGTAAATTTGGGAGACCAGTGAAGGAAGGAAATGTCGCCATAGAAGTGACATTTCATGATCTGCTAAAGACAATCCATACCCAACCAAAAAGCAACAGTCCTACTTTGGTGGCAGATTCCCATCATTCCCTTCATGCTGGCACCATTTCTTGTGTGACTGCATGATCGTGGAGCTACTCTGTCTGAGAAGTGATCCTGCAGAAAAGATCCAAAAGCTCCCTTTTCAGGTGGATCTACTCCCTGATCTGACTGACTCTGCACCCTCACAGGTGCTTACTCTTGATAAAGTGGGAGAATGGTTGTTGGAAGTCCATGGTAAGGAGTGGTTCTCACAGAGAAAGCACCCCAGYGTTTGCTGGGAGAAGGTGGAAACAGGTAGATAAAGGAATGCGATGCATACATCTAGGACTTCTTTCCATAGTTTCCTGATTGACTTATGCATTATTTGCTCCTACTGACTTTTATATCMGTTTAATGTTTGCATTTACACACAGTATAATCATCCATCTTTCTTTTCYCTCTTTCAAAATCCATACACCTCAACAGATAAATTGTCATTAAACAAGTAAGATCCTGTAAGAGCTGAATAAATCAAACTGTATGCTGTCTTCCTATTTGATGGAGCAACTCTCTAAATATTATGCATTCATTTATCCCTACATTCAGAAGCAAGCTCAGTCTCTAGTAATATACTTCAAAATAACYACCAGAAAGCTGTATATGTGATTATGTGTGTGTCTGTGCGTGTATCTATCTGTCTATCCATCCATCCATCCATCTATCTAATATAACAAACAAACAATAGAATATGATCTTTTTAAAAATAGAATACATCAATCTCATTAACTGTTTTGTCTGATGGACCAGTCATTCCACCAGTGATTTCTACAATAATTAATTTTAGGAATTTCTTTTTGGTATATTTATTATAAAATATTTCTTTTCCTTACCATTTGAGGTATCATTGAGTTCTTGGCTGCACTTTCCTGAGCAGTATAGAGTATTATTACCCTCTCCTTTGACAATTCCCTGCTTAGCTGCCTGTATCACCTTCAAAACTTTATTTTAGAACTTACCTAATTAGCCTTTGATCCACTAATTGGCTATTATCTACAGATCTCTCTGTTCTTTCTTGCATAGAAGATTTTGTTCCTTTCATCATGGGAACACAGAAATTGTCATACTGGGACAAAACAATGGGTCATCTCGTCTCACATCCTCTCTCTTACTGGGGCTAATGATGAGACATTTCAAACAGACGTTCAGCACCCTGAGCCTRCTCCTGTCATTCTCTCTTATGCAAAGCATCCACTGAAATAAAAGGCATATAACATTTTCCCTTTGGCTGCAGGTGTGCACTGCAGATGTCTTCACTGAACTGTCCACAGTGACATTTAATTTTTTTTTCCTGAGAGATTACAACTAATTCAGAACTCAATCGCATGTACAGATAGTATAGATATCATTTCCAAACAGGCTTAAGGTGCTAATTTGAGTACTGGGCCCCTTAAGGTTGTTAATCACAGATTGGTTATTCAGGGACRCAGTCTACTTGGGAAAGAAGCAGATCTGAGTTCTAAACTTCTTCCTAGTTGAGAAGTTTTTAAGTTTCAATGCTAAATCTATTTGCATTTTTTTGGCCTTAGAGGAAAGCAACTATAAATGTTTTMATAACAGTTGATTCATTTGGCTTCATTTAAAAAAATCTATTTTTCAAAGATGGACCTTAAGAAACAATGAATCATCCTCTTTGAAACATTTCAAAAGTCTGATTTTCAGTATTTCCAACTATATCCATTTAAACTTTGTAAATGAGGCTTCAGAGCATCAGGAGGCTTGTGAAAAAAAATGTAAGACAGTTACCATGACTTTAACAGACTGTTGAAGTCATGAGTAAATGGCCTTTCTTGTTATCCAGCTTCGGATTCCTTAAGAGTTCAAGTTTTCGTGCTTGCTGGAAAGAAAGGGGGCAAGAAGGACACTAGAAGAAATAAAGAAACAATGAGAACCGAGCAGAGCCCTTTAGGAAGGAAATGAAGGGGAAGGGGAAAAGGAAAGGGGAGAGGGTAAAGGGTGAGAAAGAGGAAGAGGAAAGAAGAAAAGGGGAAAAAATGGATCAACTCTATTTTCCAGTCCCACAATGAGGAGCAGCAACAGGCACTGCTCAGACAAAGAAAATTCTTTTCAGTGCTTCCTCTAGGAGGAGAGATGAAATGACTTCTACTAGTGCTAAGGCTTAACTTGAACTCTAAATAAAACAGAATGTGAACACCTTATGGTTGCTAGGGCTGAATAATTACAGAGACCTTGCTGTAGCTTCTGTAGGTCATTACACTAATTTAAATTCACAATGCTTTCATCTCTCCTTTGAATGTAAAGTACCTCACACTGATCTATGTTGAATTTCYTTTTCTGTGTTTTTAATGCCTAGATTTTGTTATTTCTCTCTCAAGTGCCTTAGAATTCATTCTCACCCWGATTACCATTTTGTCCTCACAAGAAAGTTGCACTACTTCAGTTTACAATTTAAAACCAAAGAAGATAGATGGATAAATTTAGTGACCAAAGTGCATAAATGGGTATCTTCTGGCTTAAACTAAGTTTGTTTCTATTTAAGACTAGAGGAAAGTTGAATATAATGCAACATTATTGGCTCTTAAAACAAAGAATTATATCAGATTGCTGCCTCAGTTCAGTCACGGTCACTCTCTCTGTGTGAGCGTGTGTGTGTGTGTGTGTGTGCACATGTGCATGCATGCATGCACTTCATCTCTAGCAAACACACAGCTCTATGTCTTGGTTTGACTAAAACTTAATTCAGCTAAGCTGAATTTCTGTGTGGCCAAGATGTATCATAAACTGACAAAACTTTAGCGAAAATACAAAGCTTTACATGTGTTCTCTTCTTCCCTCCTCATCAAAGCACTTCAAACACAGTTCCTGTGCCTCGGTTATGCCATGTGTTGGTGGGGAAATTGTACTCATACCTCTGGGAGGAATACCAGTGATTAGCTGAGGTGCTGGGGCTGGTCATATGAGACCCAGAGAGCTGATCTACTGAGCACTAGCCCCTGTTACAACAGTGGGGTAGGATGACATACAAATTTCTGACTTTCGAAATGCATCTGGAGCAATATTTCCACTGCCTAGCTGTGCTATGCAGGCTGTGTTCAGATTGACACACAGCCTGGATTCAGTTGACTATATCCTTACTAGTGAACAGGTTTGAACTCTTTCAGTATGTGGCTCCTAGAGAGGGAAGGTCGGCACTCTTATTGTAGTTCCTCTTTAAAATTAGCAAGACAACTGGGAAGACTGGAGAGATCATAGCCTTAACCTAGTTCGAATAGAAAATGCAATGCTGTACTGGGAATGGTAGAAAATTAGACCCCAGAAAACATCCAAGATGAAAGTTGGAAATGTGGTAGAAAACTGGGCACTGGAATAATTTGATTTGATTATGAGAGCTTCTAAGAAACCATTCTTTCATTAGCAGAATACTGAAAAACAAGTGAAGAAATACCCTTAGGAGCCACCTTTTTTCTTCAGAAAGAAGATGACAAATGTGAAGAAAAGGGAATAAGAGAAATGGAGAGAAGCATCTCTGAAATATTTGAACAGCCATGAAAGAGAACTGGCAGAGAGAAAGCGCATTGAAAAAAAGGATCAAAATCACATGAAGACTAGAAATGACCTTTGTGGAAATGAAGAGTTAGTACTTAAGATGTCTTTCAGTAAAACTTCATGTTTGATTTTCCTCTTGTTTTACTTCCTTTACTTTACCCTTGAATGATTTCATAACTTCTTCTCATTATCCTTCTTTACTTTTTTCTCCAAATTACCTTCTTAGAAATTTGTATATCAGAACGGTACGTGTTAATTTCAGATGTGTACCACTTCTTTACACTACTCATTGGTTTGTGCACTCCAGCGTTTTCTAAAGATACACCGAGATTTTTATTGAGACAAGAGGGAAAACTAAAACATAAAATGACACAACAATTTGCCTCTTACAGCAGCTTATGTCAGTGAATTTGGACAGATTAAGCCTTAGAACACCCCTTAAAAATTAAAAAATCTTTGCGTACTTCTGTCCCCTCTGAACTGTGATTTTCTTTTTATAATAATATTTCAGGGTCCACGTAACAGTCAGAAATATCCAACAATTAAATTAGTTTTGAAAATAACCCTAGATAAAATTTCCTGTAAAAGTTAAGTGGATTGGCAAAACCCTCTCTATGAATTATTATTGCTTGTTCAACTGCTGAGGACTCACAACAGCTTTCATCAGTTTTACATAGGCAAATGTAAGATGTCCACTTTTTCCAGTCACCAGAAACATTACTCAGTCATTTAGATCTCCTTACTCTGTGGAATTCTGAAAATAAGTAGATCTATGCTTTCTATTACTTTGTTCTTTTAAATATTGCAATTGCACAAATTCCTGGAAAGGTTTTAATAACCACTTTTTCCATTCCTGAAAGAAAGTTGTAATTTTATACCTCTTTTCTCAAGTGATCTCCATAGTAACAAGCACTATAATAATTCTCATCCTGGATAAACTTATTTACAATTTGCTAGACCACAGTCCTTAGAGGCTTTTTTTGGTTAAAATATAGAAGTGGAATATTTAAACTCAGTTGAACTTCAGCACTTTTTAACCTTCTCATACGGAAACAAGTTAACATTTCCCTGTTTTTCATTGTGTGTTTTTCTGCAAGTACTCTAATTCTTTTATAATTACATCTGCAGAGTTGTGAGCAGACTTGTTTCCAAATATTCTGTAATTTTTTGAGATAATGTAAAAAGATTTTAATATGACTGCCAGCTGTCTCATACCAAATACATAACCAAACTTGGATTTTCCATTTTTTAAAACCACAAAATAATACTGCAACACTTTATATAGGTTTATATGCTTCTAGCAACTAACACTCCTCATAGTTTCTGATACTAGAATACAGGAAGGCAATTTTGTCTAGAAAAACATGAATGAATTCAACTCCTAAGAGCATTTCTTCCAACCTTCAGCAGAATGTATTTCTTCCTACAATTTTGCTGTAGTCTTGAACATAAGTATTGCCACAATCCAAAGAATAATCTTTTTTCAATTTTTTTCTATGACTTGAAAAAATTACAGCTTTTACTCTATGTAAAGGATTGAGGAAAAAGATGTGTGTTAAGTCCTACAAGTGCTATGCATGAAATGTTCAGACATATTCATGCAACTCTCCTTTTGTTTCTAAAATGCAGATCCTTATTTCAGAAATAAAAGAGCTGCACCAAAACCAAAGATGTCTGCAATGGACATTGAAATATACTGTAATTGTACTCCATTCACATGACAACTGAACTGTCTGAATGAAAGCTTAAGAATCGGTTAAAGGACTGAACACATGAAGCACTGCTACCATGGTTAAGACGCACCAATTCCTGCTTACTACAGGAAAACATTTTCCGCACAGTTTAAGGGGCTTTCCACTCCCATCTACTATTTGGGATCCTCCATTCTGCCTCCAAAAGTAGTATTCACTGAACATGAAATGAAATCGGTTTGCCTGAAGAAACCTGGGAGACTGTTGTATTTTTCATATGCTAGTTACTGAAAATAGCAGCCCTTTCCCTCACCCCTCTCCCACCTGTCTCTATTATTCTGAAGTTATTCACAAACAAGGGAAAAGCACTTCACTGAAGCATTTAGTGGTGGAACTTATTTGCATGCAGAATATGTGGTATTGAATAAGGTACAGAAAACATTACTCAGGATAAAAATATGTTATGGGAATTATAGTGTCATCTTTAGAATATGACAAATTGCCAAGTGTAGGAAAAGTTTAGACACTGGTGGCTTACTTGGGACACACATGAGTGGCAAGAAAATCATAGTGCTTCCCAGACAAAGTCTGAATTCTGATTTGATTGCAAAGCAGTTCTGGTAGGACCCTTTTCAAGTCACAGTTGATTTCTTTAACTAGAATTTGGCATTTGAACAAAGATAAGATTTTTGCCATTTATTTCATTCCGTATTTTTGGAGTTCTGTGCCATCACACTGATGATAACTTTTCTTTTTTTCTTCACCCATAAACTGTTCATTTCTACAGTGGCATATGGGAAAGATGGCAAACTAACACCATAAACACAAATGCTAGAAGGAAAACAAACCCACAAGCCTTGTTGCAATGTAAGGGTGCACAATGCTTCTCGTATCTTGGCATCTTTCAAGAGAACCCATCCCATCAGCTGTCATTTATACTTTAAGATGATTCATCTCACTTCTTTGGAGTAGAGGTGGCAAATAAACCAATCAGTTGCTGTGATTTTATGAGGTAAACAGTCTTCCTATTAGAGTTTTGGAGTAAATTGAATTTGAAGCTGATCAGTATGAAAGCATTGAGCTACCAAGCAAGACACTCTGTCAACACTCAAACAGACTTAGGACACTTACTTTTCCAAGAGGGTACCTTAATAATCATAAAATCATAGAATGGTGAGGTTGGAAGGGACCTCTGGAGATCATCTAGTCCAACCCTCAGCATAGCCCCTACGGGGACTGAACTCACAACCTTGGCATTAGCAGCACCACGCTCTAACCAACTAGGCTAAACCTGCCCCAAGAAAACACCTCTGCCTCTACCTGAGGCAGACTCCAGAGAATCACAGAATTGGTAACTTTGGAAGGGATCTCTGGAGATCATCTAGACCAACCCTCTAACAAGTGGCCCATACAGGGATCAAATCCACAACCTTGGCATTATTAGCACCACACACTAACCAACTGAGCTAAACCTAACCCCATCTTAGAGCCATCTTTTGATGCATGTATATGAGAGGCAAGAGGGTCACAAATATTTCTTTCCTATTATGTGTTCAAGAGTTCCTCAGATGTCTTCTGTTTTGACTTAAATGAATAAATTACTTAACACCGTATTAAGTCCATCAAATTAAAAGGCTTTTTAAATCCTCCTGATGGCAACAAGATTACGCACAAAACTGGAATTGGGCACTCTGGAAGAAACCAATACTGTGTCCCTAGTGATACTGAAAGATAACTTTCTGTGCTTTTAACTAAAATCAAATTCTCAAGAGCTCCAGTTTGACTGGTGTAAACAGAGAAAAATTCTGTCTAAGTACTCGTATTCTTTGCCTTTGGGTTTATGACAGCTGAGCAGAATTAAGAAACTGGCCTTCTCCCTTTGTAAATAGTATTCTTCACATTTCATGGATTTAATCACCTACCTCATATGAACAGAGATAGTAGGTTTTAGCAGCACAGATGAGGGCTGCAGTCTCAGCAGGCTCTGTTGCTTTGTTCACAAATGACACAAGGAGAGGTTCAGCAGACTTTAGGGGAAGAAACAGCAAAATCACTCCTTTGCACATTTTGAACAAAACCCACAATTTGGGGAGTGGCATTTGTGATCTTTTTTTCCATTCTTATAAAATACTTTAGGTAAGTGAAACGTCTATTAATAACTGTGTAATATTTTCTCACTGAAATTCATGCAGATACTGTTTGCATAGGCACGTAGAATAGCTGTACTTTCCCCACAAACATATTCAACAAAGGTAATCCTTACCCTCAAAATTAGTGTAAATATGGAGGATGTATCTCAGTCCAATGGATAATGCCATAGTAGCAATCTACTCTAGTCTCAAAGCAGAAAACATTAAATCATTTCCATTGTCTTATTGAAATCAGTAAGTCTACCTTGACTCTTATGAACATTTTATTGGATCAAGAACATTAAGACTTTCTTTAAAATACATGTTTAAATCAACCAATTACAAAAATTTGCTAGTGTCATTGCAAACAACACAATGTGCACTTAGTAGTGGGTGCATTTTGGTTCATTTAAACTGAAGTTCATTCATAAAATACTGAAAGCAGTAAATATAATTGCAAAAATCATAGCAGACAAGCAGAAAATCAAATGGAGTAATAGAAAATGGCAATATCTCTCCACATCCACGTAAATAACAAGCTCTGCTTATCTCAGGTACCTAAAGTAGTGTTCTTTACAATAAGACATTGACAAAATGTGGTCAGGAATGTTCTGTTACCTTCCTTGTGCATGTAAGGAATTAAGTGGTTTGGAGCATGAGCTAGGTGCAGGCACCTACACCTTTACTATTATTACTACTATTGCTACTATTGCTGCTACTACTACTACTACTTCAAGGCCTGCCTGGATGCAACCCTGTCCACCATGCTCTAGGTGACCCTGCTGAGCAAGGAGGTTGGACTAGGTGGTCTCCAGAGGTCCCTTCCAACCTTACCGATTCTGTGATTCTACTACTACTATTCCCTCTGTGGAGCTCAGATGTCCCAGTGCCTTTCGGATTCTGTAACGTTATTGTAGTTTTCTAAGAGAACCAGTGGGCTGTCCTATTCTTTCCCTTCTTTCCTCCCCCATTTTACTGGGGGAACATGGTTCTGGAAAGGGGGAATGTAGTTACTGGGATTTTATATCTCCATTCCTGTTGAGGGAGTTGGAGTTTTTGCCTTAATGTGCTTTTGAATTAGTGTTATTTGGGAAGTAACAGAARGAAAAGCATTCTCTTTCAGCATTAAGTCTAGACATGAAAAATGAAATGAAAAAGAGGTGAACATGGATGTAGACCGGGAATATGCTAACAATCATATTGTCCTAATTTTAACATCCTTCTTTTAGAAAGGTTACAAACAGGACAACATGAAAAATACTGGATCTGCTGAAGGAGACTGATAGAGAATATTGCAGCTTTTACCTTCACAGAGTCCTCTTTCTCCTTGTGTCATTTGTGAACAAAACTTGTTTGGGGGCATACGTAAAACTAGTTGATGGTCTCAGTTCAATGAATCAGCTTCATTTGTTTCAGAAAGAAAAATACAGGTGCAGACTGGAGCAGATCGCAGTTGAATGACCAGCAGTTCATGGGTCATAAGGCTGAAAAACTCTGCTTGTTTTGAGCACCTTGCATTCCAAGTAAAAAAAAAAAAAAAAAAGAAACAAAAACAAAACAAAAAATGCTGGATATATATGTTAGCAAAAGCATTGTGACACTGATTTCACAGAACCCGTTTTTTGAATAAACAAATGACTTCAGCTTATACTGCTGTCAGTCTAACCCCCTTTCAAAAGCAGTACATTTCACTTAAGAAATGTTAAAAGAAAGCTGACTCAATCTGTACCCCTATATGAGGCCATTCAGTTCTACTAAATGAGAAAAAAAATCCTTGAATAACTACACAAGTGATTTTGAAAACATATTCAGTTGGGACTTCAGCCCTTCCTAACCTTAACACTGTCCCCAAGATGTGATGTATGTAGGTACTCATCACAGTTCTATCGTGTCAACGCAGCAAGTTATCAATCAGCACAAAAAAATATAAGTTTTTCACAGTGGCTGACAGAGAATAATTTTTTTTTTCCCAATTCTCATCTTTCCAGATCTCCTAAATTATAGCAATGTTGGACATGTTTTTGTTTTCAAGACCCATCTGGTTTATGTGAGTTCTTTCACAGACCACTAAACACCTATTTTTTTGGCACCTATTCCACATGGCATTGACAAACAGGGGCGTTGTTACTTTATCTACAACATGTAACTATGTCACAAAGTACCTTGTAACACACGCATTGTACTTTGTTTCCAGAAGAACATAAGATTACTCCTAGTTTTAAAACTTCCTCTCAAGAAACTACATTTCATCCAGAGTACCATGTCTGAAATGTTGTGTTATTTAAAACAAAAATGCTCTATGGCTGACAAATGTACAGGAATTAACCTTAATGAGGATTAATTGCATGGTTAATTATCAGTTGCCATTGTGCTATGCCATGCATTACAATAACAGCAACGCCAGCCATTTTTTGTTATGATTCTCTTCCTAAACTGTTAATGCCATAAGTTAATGATTTGATAAAGTTCAGATTGCTGATATAATCAGATCACAGCTGCTCTGGTAATGAGTGCTATAGAGATGCCTATAAGTAGGTTAGCTAATTAAGTATTAACATATCCACCACAATATCCATCATTATGCTCTAATGCTGTCCTTCCCAAATGCCCATTCTGGGAATCCTTATTAGTATCATTTGCTCTGGGACTCACCTGCAAAATGATATTCATTGACACTTACCTAGCAGGAATCCCCAAGGAGCATTTGCAGGTTGCATTGCTACTAGCACATGGGGAAAAGCTGGCAGGATGCTAACTCCACAGAAGGCATTTATGCCACTGCAGGTGCTTCCACTGCTGTCTTGCCAAGCAAGAGCATTCAAAAATTGTGAGTCGGATCCTCCAAAATCAGGCTCATTTTTATTCAAGAGCTTTTAAAATTTCATGTTTGGGTATTGCATTGATGGGTTTTGTGCGTTCGTCTTCTGGTTTCAGAACTTCTGGGGCTTAGGTAGGCCACGCTTTGTGTCTTTTTTCTACGAAGCTAAAAATATATGAACAAGAAAAAAATAAGGATGGGAGCAGGCTGAAGAAGCAAGTGGATAAGGAATAGCACTCTGTCCTGGAGTTTTCTGAAGACAAATGAACATGACATCTTCAGCCAAAGGATGCAGTGGAGTTTTAGAAGACTGAAGTCTTTAAAGGAGTGTTACACCCTAATTGAAAAGGAAAGATAAGTAATTACCGATTTCAGTGACCATAGCCCAACTGCAGTCAATGGCTCAGGATCTAGAGGAAAACTGAAGTTTCTGTAAAAGGGAAAACTAGGCAGTGTCTTCACAGAAGGGCAGAAGGTGATGTATGAAGCCTGGGTTCTATAATATGAAAATCGTCTGAAAGAAAGAAAGCTCTAAGTTCTCCTTTCTAACAGTAAGCTTCACTGAATGAGAGAACACGGCCATACTTTGTCACCATTCTTTTCCCCTTTTTTACACTGTTCCTGCCTTCCACAGTTTCACCAGGTTGGTTTCCGCTAAGGATTTAAAGAACAGTGCACAGAACCTCAAAAGCAGTATCTGTCTGTGACATATAAGAGCCCTAGGAAGGTGTTTAGTATCTTGGAAATGCAAAGAAAGGAAGATCTGAAAATGGAGACATGGTTTCTGAGCCTAAAGATGGAACGGAGCCATGGCTACCTTCTAAACAAGGAAGAAGATAAATAGGTGAGAACACAACAGATTCATTTTATGTTGAAGAAAGCTGGTCTGCAAGGTAATATTGGAAAAGACAGAACTACCCTTTGAAGTGTTTCTGAAAATTTGATGGTAAAGCACAGAAAGATTTAATACAAAAAGTGGTTCCATGTGTAATCCATATTCTCTGCCTTCTGATCTACCACTCAAATGACCTGCTTTATTTGAATTGTTATTGAATGTTAAATAATGAACATAGGAAGTGTTTGGCAATACAAAATAGCATTGAAACCCTAGAGCTTGGTGAATAATACATTAAGGAACGTTATTTCACTAACAGTATGTTTCCTTTTTATTATATAACAAGCTCAATAGCTGGAGGAAGAATAGAAGATGTAAGATTTTTGTTTCCTCATTAATAAATTCAGTAGAATGAAGGACAATCTTAGAGTAAAATAAATTGCTGTTTCTGCAATACAGCAACATCTCCTCTTGCATCTAAATAATCTCTTAGCAGAGAGTATGCCTACTTGTAGCCATCCCCAGAAAGCAACTCAAAACCACCAAGTTCAACAAAATGTGACCTCTGCATCAACTGTAAGAAATCATAGAAACAACTGTACCAGAAGAACTTTCAAAAGGAATCTATTAACCTATTAAAGGAACTCTTTATGTAGAGAGTTGTAATTTCTAAAGCCTCTATACCTATGTCAGAAAGCTACAAAAAAAATGGATTCAACAGCATCAGGTCATATGTAGATTGCATAGCCCATCTGAGGAAGACTTTTTCATATCAGAAAAAAAAATCTCCAATTTGGAGGTGCATCAGCTAATATTTTGTTTAGAAGCATTAGAGGTAAACACCAATGTGAAGTAAAATAGCAGTTTAGAAGCATCACTTGTTCGTACAGGCAACAAGTCACTTCTTTGTCACATTCCAAATATCTTAGAATATTTTCAAGTCGCACAAGGCATAACACATGTTAGTAAGAACTCCAGAAATATTTTTTGTCTACCTCAAGTTTTTGTTTAGCATCTGCTATTGTAGTATCTTAGAGCTATTCTGGCCCAAAGTGTACAACGTACAACTATCTCAGCTTGCTGACAAAGTATAGAAGACAACTTTCAGCTGGAAAAGGAAAAAAAAAAAAAAAAAGAGAGAGAGAGAGAGAGAGAGAGAAATATATTTAAAACCACTTTTCTGAAACATGAAATAGAAAATTCAAATTTAAGCGATTACACTGCTTCCTTTATTTTTAAAGAGGGGACACTTTTTAAGATTTTTTCTTTGCAGAAACTTTGTTCAAATTCATCTTCTAAAGAGCCATATGCTTAATTTTAAGGTCCTGCATGTTTCACTTATTGCATATCATCTGTTTTTATTGTTGCTGTTAGGTTTCTTTCCTTTCTCTAAGGAAATCATGGTCAGAGAAAACGTTATGTAAAACAGTCATGACTCTAGTAAAAACTAATCTTTTCCCACTGTGGTTGGGCAGCATCTACAAGAGCTCTCTTAAAAGCTAAGAGAGGGTTAGGATGACTGATACAGTGCAGACGCTGTCACACGAGGAATGATCTCCGAGCATAAGTGAACTACAGGAGAGAGATTCAGCTGTGGGTTCAGGCACTCAGCCTGAGATGACTGATGGCTTGAGTGTCTGCAAGAGACCCCCAGTGCCTCAGCTCTCACCACCGTCAGGGGAGGATCGAGTCAATGCAGCTGATGGAGGCTGCAGAGCTATTCAGCTCACACAAAAAATGATCCTGTCATCTGACCAGCTGAATTGCTTCCCATTTCCTTCGACCATACTGCCTAGAACAGGACAGCTCGCCCGCATGCTGCCTACCTTCACTGTAGATACCTAAAGCTAGGGAGYGCTAAATTCCCTCATGCTAATGTTCATAAGCTTTGCCTTTGTTTCCTGAACACAGTGAACACATCTGGCTACATCTGATACTATTTCTTGTCTTGACAACTCTGGCATTGTTTTCTCCAAGTTTTTCTGCAAGTTTTTAGCTTACTGAGAAAATGGTACATTCAAGGCAGTTTTAATGTTTTATTTTCCATTTATACCAATTAATGTATGCATTGTATTTCTGTCCTGGACCTGTATATGACTTATATCTGTACCTGTGTATTTATGCCAAGATGAAACTGTATCATTGTAGAAACTGCTAACATAATACTACCTTTATCAGACATAAAGGTTTTAAAGGGGTTAAAGACATAAAGGATAAAACTGCTATGCAAATAATGTTCACTGGGAGGAAAATTCTACTATCCAATAACTGTCACCACATACAACATGCAGATGTTTCCATCTGCTTTGTTACTTCTAGCTAAATTTGTATTATTTAGGCTATTACAAGTCCAGCATGGATATGATTTCTAATAACAAGACACAGGTGTTCCCTTTAATTCCCTCTTTCACTATTTGCTTGACAACACATTTTACTTCAGCTGTTAGGTGTTATTGCTCTAGGCAGCCTAATGCAATAAAATGAACATAACTTGTAAATTATATTTTGGACCCACTGAAGCAAACAGCCTTTTAAGAAGTGGCATTTAAATAACAAATTAATAAAATATGTATTTCCTATTTTCCCTTCATTTTATTATATAAGTCAATCATGCAACACTAAGTTCTTATTTTGTCTGACAGTACTTCAACTGCTATGGAGCTAATGAAGCGTCACATTTTTTTATTATTTTGTAGCCAAACTGAAATCAAGCAAAATTCAACCCCCTTCCAAACTATTCCTATATTAACTATTATATATTAACTATTTCAACCYCTATTCCCAACATTAACTAAAGCCAAGAGCACAAACAGTCCCTGAGATCTGAACCACATCTCAAACTAACTAACTAACTAAATAAATAAATAAAAATAAATTAAAAAAAGGAAAAGAAATAAACCATTTAGGAAGTTGCTTTTGCAAAACTGCTTTGCTCTTTTCTCTGCATGTATCAACAGAAAGTTTTTYGTTCACAATGAAGTAATTTATAGCCCGTTCCCATTATAGCCACTGCTCTCTTCCACCCAACTCATTCACTTCATGGTCATTCCTCCCACAGCCTTACTGAACAAATTGCTTGTAACTTATCGGTTGACAAACTGCAATTGTTCCACTTAAAAGTAACAGAGTAATATTCCGTCATGCGAGAAAGACTTTGCTTGAACTGGGCCAAAAATTCAATAGGACAGAATTAGCGAAAAATAATATTCTATTTTCTTGACTTGCCAATTTCAAACATGGCTAGAAAGTGTTGGCAGTCTTCCTTTAAAGGGGTAATTAAAAATAAAAAAGGCAGATGGCAACTAATGAGAAATGTTGCTGAAGAACAGTGTGGAAAGTTGACAGTAAAACTGCCACTCCTGAGAGCGCAATAAAGGAGCACTTTTCTCTCTTGGAAAGAGTGGGGACAGATCTCAGTGTTTCAAAAGAAAAAAAAAATCAGACTATTTTCTTCTCAGAATCCCCTTCCTCCTTTACTCTGTATTTTTAATCTTTACAATGTTCAAACTGAGTCTCAAACACAGCTATATGGAGATAGTTCCATCTATAAAAGATAGTCCCTTAGAGGACCAAAGCTCCAGTTTCTTTCTAGTGTAGACTGAAGGTCATCTCTTGCAAAGGCAAGTTATTCTTGAAGCTTTCTTTTAGTTCTTCATGATAGTAAAATGTAAATATCCTCTTCTACCACATAATAAGGATCAGAAGATATAATTGCAGAAACATGCTCATTTTCAGCTGTAAAAATGGAGGAAGTGTAAACTGCACTGTTAAATCTGTAATGATAGCCCTGTTTTCATCTGTGATATCTTCCTATATTTGAAAAATAATACAACATTTCTTTAAATTTCAAAGATATTATTCAAGGTAGTATTGTATATATGAAGCTAATAATAAATTCTCAGCTATCCATAATATCTGGCATGAGGTCTGAAATTCCCATTAAATACCTTACATGAAAACGCTTTCTGGCAGTGAAGTGAACATCCCTGTTAACTAGCACTGATTGTACAATAAGCACCATTAAAGACAGATTATCAAATTAAAACTGAATCAGTTTCGCAAGATGAGTTAAAAGTAGTTTCAAGGACTACATCTGCCCATGAATTGCCCTGGCGGTGGGCCTGATCTAGTGAAGTACTCTACAGAAATGCTATTTTTTTAAAGCATATGAATAACATAATCTTCCTCAGCTGTTTCATGCTTAYATTTTGAGCCACATTTAAAAATATTCCTGGATCCCAGACAGGTTGTAAAGAAGGCAAGCCAACAAAATTTTCCCCTTGAGAATGATTTTTCTCTTTGTTTTCAACAAGATCTGTACAACTATAGGTGATACCGGCTGGCTGCGGAAACCTACCACATGTGAAATGCTGTCAAATACATTAAATAAACAGAGCAACAGATCAAATATTTCAACTGTTAATACCATGCAGAAATGGTAACTTTATGTATGCCTTGAAATAACAAAAGTGCTTTCAGACACAAGTGAGATTTTAAAGTTAATGATGATCTCTTATAAAAACAACATTTAAATCTATTATCATATCAAATGGTTATGCCAGTAACACAGTACTTCCTTCTATTTAACATAACACATTTCTACTGGAGGTAACCATATAACTAATCTTAAAGGACACGTGCATGTGTGCTTGTATACAATGCATTTATATACTTGCACGAGCATTTGCAAACATACATATATGTGTAAGAAAATGTATGTGGCAGCATCCTTTAGGGTTATTAATATGGTTACYTACATACATATATGCAGCTGTATGTGTATACATATATACACACATAAATATACATGTGCAGGTGTATGTATGTACATCTATATATACGTAAATATATATACACACACATACACACACACATTACTTACACACACAGCTTGCACACACAAATATATACACAACTAGCTTGTGCTAGTTGGTACTATGCTGTTCTAGGGGTTGGTTCTGGGCCACCCTTTTATTTAGCAATGTTAACACAGGTCGTGTAGCTCTATTAACAATAYTGAAGATTTACCAAGAAACGCTGTGACAGAAGTTTATTTGCATCTCTAATAGTATGAAGCAGATTTTTAAAAAACAGGTAACACAGGAACGTAGCCAGATCTAGGCCTTGAGCGCTGTGGAAAAAATTATTGTCTCAAGAAGGGAAGGAAGACGCTGGAGAACACTGCTTTCACTCACTGTATTGGTACCATGCTTGAATCTCTTCTCAAAACATGCAAGCGTACCCTGGTTTTAGCAGCTTATCAGAATAACATGGGCCTTCACAGTTACTAGCTGCAGTTATGCACCTCACCACCCCCTGGAAATTACACAGCTTATTTCTCAGAAAGTATCCCCYGAGGCTGTGTTTCCCCATGCTTGTGTTTTTAGCTCTGACCCCCTCCTTTATTTCTGTCAGTCACTGACTCCGTTGTATAATCTTCGATAYCCTAGTGTGGATTTTCTTTATTTATGTTATTCTGTGAAGTGTGAAGAATTCATTGTTTTCCGGGAGATGATATTCTTGCCCAGCTGTGTTTTTATTTTTATTAAAACTGAGATTCTCCAGCTGCAGGCAAAGCTCAAAAGTAGATCAAGAAATCACACTCCAGCAGAAATGTATCTTGGATGTACTCTTCCACCTGTGTGGTGCTCACAGCAGTGTAGCTTCAGGTACTGTGTCTGGTTTTTCTCATTATGGGAACATCTCAATCCCAATCTCTCTGCTATAAATAATTTGCAGGCTCTTTTCATGGTTCTGCTGCTGCCTATATTTTATCYGAACTCTTTTGATTTTAAAGTTCCATAGACTTGAAATTAGTCTTGTTGTACAAAAGCTATTCAAAAGAAGATTCAGGACAGTTCTGTGAATTTGACACATCGCCTTTCTTGGCTTCATGTGGTTCAGTGTAAACCTCTGTTAGATAGAGCAGGCCAGAATCTCAGGTGGTGTAAATCACACTACGCCCTTCAAAAATTAATGGACCTGGGCAGATTTGCATCTGCAGCGGACCTGCAYCCACAGTTTCACTGATACAGGAAAATGGTGTTGTTATAAATATGCAAAATATGTAAACGAGTGAGCTTGYTTTGCTTAATTTTGATACCACATGAACACTGGTTTCAAATACTGCTGGGCAATAGTATTCCAGATGTCAAGCAGAATCCATTTAACACATTACTTCAGTTAAAACCCGCACAAAATTCTTCAAAAGTTTGTGAGATTTCCCCCCTCCAATTACAGAAAATTCAAATGATCAGTAAGTAGAAATACGAGTGGCAATAAACTTATCTTAAAAAGTAATTGCCTGGAGTGATGCTTATTGACAATTGTGAACATCACAGCCACCTGGGAATTTCCCATAGTCAAATTCCCATGTCTGAATGTGAACCCCAGGGAAGGAAGATCTGGCTGTGCCCCATTCCCTCCTTGYCTCTTGTGTTCCTTTTCCTGCAATCGCTTCCACAAAAAGAGAAAAAGAGCACCTCAGATGGATTTCACTGTGCAATTCCCTAAGTACAGTCAGTCTTGGTGGTCATGGATCATGTTCCAGCTACCATGGAAGATGTGCTTATCAACATATCAAGTATAGACAGATGTAGCCCTAAAATTACCACTGAGCTCAAGATCAAAAGAACTGCTCTGCCATTCTCAGGGTAAGAACCATAATATTTGAAAGCTAGACATTTGCAGTAAGAAGACCAGTTAGGAATGCACAAGAACAAATAGGAAACCTCTAATGAGATTCTGCAAAAAGCTGCTGTTTGGATTCACATTTGCTTAGATGGCAGAAGACAGATGTTAAATCTATACTTGTGTCCCTAAATAAATATATCCTGCTTTTCATAAATGCTTGGCCCTGTCAGCTCCTATGAGCTTCCACAGTGATGTCTCTAGTACTTCTGAAAAATAAGCTGTGTTTACTTTGATTTATAACAATTTTTAGGTTCCTCCTAACTTTAGATGTCAAAGTTGGAAAATTGGTGCCTGATTTTTTATTTTTAGTTACATTTTTACAAGTATTTCCTTATTTTTGCAACGTTACATAAAGTAATGTATTTGAAGGAATAATTCATTTATACAGAATAATGAAATAGAAATAGTTTAGTTTAGATGAATAAAGGAAAACTTATTTTAATAGCTTGTTAAATTATTATATACAGAAGAAGCATATCATTAAAAGACTAAAGTATTAATACAAGTATTTAATTAGGTATGTTTAAATACATATAAAYGTTTAATGTACCACTCCTAATGTTGGTAACTTACATGTAATAATTAGTTAACTTTTGAGGAGATCTCCAGTGTCATTTGATATGTTTCTTGGTCAAATTACACAAAACATTTTCAAAGCTCAAAAGCAACTCTAAATAGAGGAGGACAAACTATTTTCTGCTTTCTTGTCTTTTATTGGATAGAAAATCATTTTTGCTCTCATGTTTAAGTAATAGATATTTTTTATGTTGGCTAATGTTCACAATTTCTAGCAATGACTGTTTTGGCTTCTAGTTTTATACCTGGAAAACTTCCTTCCATGATTTCTTTGTGTATCTATTATTACTTACTTAAAGGTCCATTTTAACTGATTCATAATAACCCTGAAATAGTTCTCTTTCTGCAAATAATTCTTCAGATTTGGCCATCTCTGCAGAGGATATCTGCTTTGCAAGCAGCACTTGTAATCTAAGAATGGCAGAATTCTGCTCTAATAATTTACTGTTCTTCATCAAAAAGATAGACAAAAAAAGAGAGGTAGATTCAATCTGCTCTTAATTTTCTTCCCTTCTGAGAAAGGAGATTTTGAACTGTAAAAGGTCAGTGGACAAAGACATTAGCTAATAATCAGGCAGTCCCATTGACCTTCAAATAGAGAAAAAGCGTATCGTAACTTCAGGTGCGACCCACTCACTAGTGTAATAGAAGAAGAGGCTATATATACAGTAGCTACCAGTACATATGAATTCCTCCCACTACTCTAATCAAGGTAAAGTGGGACAAACAATGTTAACTTCCACCTACAGTAAGAATAGATATTTTGTAGGAGGAAGGAATAATAAGACGGCAATACTACATTACTTGCCTTTTCTCCCAGCGAAGAAAGACAGAAAATGACAAAGTGAGACCAAAAATGTTTCACACTGCTACTGTAAAAAAAGTCTATCTTGAAGTTTAAAAAAATTATCTTCCCTATTCTTCAGAGTGAAATGTAGTAGCTTCAGTTTTGTTAATCTTAGAAAACGCACGAGAAAGTAATATGCAAAGAGCACAGTGGTTGCCAATACTGGACAACTGCTAACAGTCCCTCTCAAAACACTTGTACAAAATGATCTGTGAGGACAGTAAAACTAATTAAAATTAGAAAAGCAGTAAAAAGTATATTTCAGATGAGGTTTGAACTTTTAGGTGGAAGCCTCAATGATCAGAGGGGCTGAAGGAAAAACCATACTAGTTAGAAAAAGAGAAGCTATTGCCAAATGATGATATGTTAATTAAAGAAGCAAGGTCCACAATATATCTATGAATAATGGCAATTACTTCAAATCACTTTACAAACACCTTGTTAATCTGTACAGCATGAGGAGAATACATGTGCAGCACAGGAAAGTAATACTGCTTTGAACTCTTAAGTGATTTCTGGTGTTTGAAAGTAAGAGCTGAATCCAGCACTTTATGGCAAGATAATACTAGAAAAGTCAACAGGAAATGAATTAAAATAATCAAATTTCTAACAGCAAAATTCTATACATAGAATGTGTATACATAGACAACAGAAAAAGAATACTATTCATAGCTTGCAAAATGAATGTGAGAGCATTGATTTAAGGGTGATGCCAATGGTACACACAGTGGAAGAACAGAAATGACAGGAAGAATGTGTTACAAAATTTAAAATGTTCCACTTGCCCACACACCATGCTGATATCTATCTGGATAAAGGAACTTAGAATTAATTGCCAGAAAGAAAAGAGTAGAGAGATGATGAAGAACCTTAACTGAAGAGGGGCAGTGTCATAACAGAGAGGAATCAGAAACATGGRCAAGGAAGCCCTCCAAGAATATGGAATAACTCCAGTGTCAAAGGACATTATTTTGGAAAAATAACTGTGAGAAAGCCTACCAACAGTATGAAAGCTGCTCTCTGAAGTACTCCCCAGTGGCAAACAGAGGGTTTGCAGTCAGCATAAAGAGAGAAGATAATTGAATGGCAGAGTAAAGAACAGATGAACTACACTGGTAAAAAACTGAGGTGGAGGTAAGGATGGGAGTATGGTTGGTGAGAAGCGTAAAAGAAAGGGAGCACTTAGAGCATGCAGTGCCAGAAAGAACTCACACAAGATGAAGAAAAAACATGAAGGATGGTGTAGGTAGCAAGAAAATAAGGAAATAATTATGGAAGGGAGAAAGGTTCTGCCTGAAAATAAAACGGCTATCTGACTATTACGATGTTATGATAAGGATAACTCTATTTACATATACTTGTAACATCATACATAGTGTTATATTTGTCACTGTAGCATACATTAACAGTGGGCCACAGCCACGGTGTCACTTGGGCTTAAATCCTAAGCGTACACATTATTTGATTGCTATGCTCTCAAATTGCTATTTTAAAATCTCTGGAGCCACCAAAGTGAGCCTGCCAACAACATCGAGCTCTGAGACACACAGCAATCAAAAAGTCCCAGCTCTTCTCCGTCCTTTCCCAGTTGACAGGAGAGCCTGGCTACAAGAATGCTTTCGATCCTTTCCGTTCTTCTAAGGCGATTACTAACTGCACCTTCTCCAGTCTGAGACCACTGCTCAGATATAAAGACCTTGCTCCCTCCAGGAGAAGGAGTGGAAGGGCATAGTCAGGCTCCTGTCTTGACTAGGAACAAATTTTATGGCACCTAGTTGACACCAGAGCTGCTACGCAAAGGCTTGGTTCCCACACCACTCCTGAGAACTAACCAACAACCTGGTGATCAAGAATAGTGCCCAAACCCAAATGGTTAAAAATAAGCCATCCGGAGCTAGAAAACTATTCAAATCTGAGCTGAAGAATGACAGTTACTTACAGCTGCTACAACCTAGATAATCTGCTGCCTCCCTACTTGGGATGCATTACTACTTAATAGGGCCACAGCCCAGAGCTGAACATTTCTTCAAACATAAGAACGCAGGTAAAGCCTTATATTAGGATAACGAGATAAAGTAATGGTTTTGGACTAAAGCTCCTGTTCCAAGAAAGTTTGGGAGTGAAAGAGCTCAAAGAAGCTATATAAAGAAATTTGCCTGCCTCTCAGTAAGGAATAGCACAATTAAATATTGCAGCCCTGAGGGTTGCCTGATACTATTTCCTTTTTACTGCAGCAGATATGACAACAGCAGATTGTGATTCTGTTTGTGAGTTGCTGCTGGCAATCATGAGCCTCCATAGCTTGCAGCCAGCTTGAGAAAACCTGAGGCCCTGTGAATTGCACAGGCCAGAATTGTAAGCTTTATCACAAAGTGCTGGATGGAGGAAAGGATTTTCCTCAAATCAACCAGTGCCTTTTCTCTTTCCTAGCAAGGCACTCTGCATTAGCATTTCCTTCAGCAGGATTATTTTTCAAACTTAGAAACACAGAAGAAAATAAATATATATAAAACAAGAATATTTCTGAAATTACAGTATCATAGTTACCTATTTGACTTTTTCTTATCTTGCTTCTCTTTGGATTATGGGAGAAAGAGTCTGTGAGAAACAGCTGAATTCTTCTTTGGCTAATATTTAATGACATTTCAAACATATTAGCTTTTAAATGGGTAGAGGAGTAATTGTTTTGAAGCCAATTGCACATTTTTCATCAGTTTAATCCCTTTATTCCCTTTTATAACGAGCAGAGAGCTGAAGATGCTGGTTTGCATTGCATCTAGAGCATTCACAAAGGCTTTAGAAGCCTGCACACAAGTGATTATTGAGTATCTCCAAATATATGGTAATTCAGGGTCTACAGTCTCCACAGATTCATGTCTCTACCGTGCTCTCTCTTTCAACATGAAAAAAAATCCTGCTGCATCTCAGCAAACAATCCAAATATGTTCATCATTTACTAAGATATACTTTTTGTACTAATGTGGATAAGTAAAGACTGAAAATTTTAAATTCCTCCCACTCAGAAGCAAATGCAACAAGATGTTCAACATGATATAAAATCATACTATACTGTATGGATTATATTGCATCAATATTCAGATGTGTCTGAAAATGCCATCTACATAAGTAATTTTAATATCCTAGCCAAGTTTTTTAATAACAAATGCCTTACTCAAATCTTCTGTATTATTATTGGTGCTGAAAAAAGTGACCTGATTTTTTGAAGTACTGAGTATGATGTCAGTTACTTAAATGCTCATAAAGGCTTTTGGGCATAAATTCAGATTGCTAGTTGTTTAAAGCTTCGTGTCATTAATGATATTCCAATTATTTGTATAGGCTGACATTCATAAATTACAAATTGTTTCCCTGATTCAAATACCCATGCTTGCATTGTCACCAATGGTAAATATATATTTGAGGTATCTTTTAAACTAATCAGCATTGCATGGAGACGTTTTGCTAGCCTTGTTCATCTCCTAACCATTTTATCTTTTCAAGACCAACATGTTGTTTTTCTACTCAACATTGCAAGGACGGACTCACTAATCAAGAAATACCTGTATCTCATTAAAATGCACAGTTTCTTTTAAGTGCTTAAGTGATTTTTTCCAAAAAGAAGTTATGAACTAGTCCCATTGGAGAGGAATTTCAATAAAGACATATCATATTTGAAATTAAACTGTTTAAAGCTGGTAGAAAGGCTGAGCTGATTTAAAAGAGGAAGAAAAGGTTTTCTAGGTTTTAATTCGAGCAATGGTCATATCAAACTAAAAAAGTGTATATTTTTATAATGCATTCTTGTGAATACAGAGGCATACTTTGTATGCCTTGTACTCTGAATTGTACACTTCTAAATCTTATTCTCTAAACTTGCTTATTCTTTGAAACTCCTAATAGTGTATTCTGCTGCATTAATCTAGGTTGTACTCTGYGGTACAGCTCCTCTCAGGTAAACAGGAAGGCCCTATATTTTGTCATTAGGCCTACCCCAGAGATGAGGCCTTGGAGACCATGCCCTCCATGATCTAAGGACCTATTTTACATTACGAAATTAAAAGCATGAGGAAGTCCATTTTTATGGGCCCATACACAGCTGAAAAAATCCATTAAACTGCAYGGGAAACAATCTCTCTGAATTAGAAACATCATAAATTTACTTTGGAGGGATGTGGTATCTCCTAGAGTAGCTGGTGGGTCAAATGGGAGAAAGGGACAAAACAGGGATGTCTGGGCCTCAACACATACAGTCAATCGGTGTTTGAACASCATCCAGCACATGGCATCTGGAGACTAGGACAGAGGGCATATTACRGAATTATGGATTAATATGATCATTATATTATTATCATTAATATAATAATACACCATGTAGCTCAAGCAGGCACACAGCTTCTACTAAATCACACTGCTAAATTATTCTGTGGGCTCTTTCAGGTCCCTTGAGCACAACGGCAAAAGAAAGCAAACTCCAAGACAAGTCTCCCTCACTGAACCTGTTCTGTGCTGTCTTATCCAGATGCCCAATATGAATCCATAGTATTTAWTAAATAAGTGTGATCAGGCTAAATTTTCACATAACCTCATTATAGCAGTTTTATTCAGTTCTCACCCTTTTTGTTGCTGGAATTTTAAATGCAGAGGTAGTCATTAAAGTCAGCTAATCTAAAGACTAGCAAAACCCAGCCAGTAAGTTTTCTCGAAACAGATTCCTACTCTAATTCATATAAGTAGGTTAAATTAGAGCAGAGGTTTTTGAAAAATATCCAATTTAATTGTTAAAATTTCAAGTGTCAGAGAGGCCATCATAACCTTTGAATAACTGTTTCTACAGATAATTACCTCCACAATTAAAAAGATGTGCACTGAATACAGCCTAAATTTTCCTACTTTGAGTTTCTAGCTAGAAGAACATCATACATTTATATCAGCATACTGTGGGTTCTGTTCCCCACATACGCCTATGAGAACCATGATTAAACTACCTTTTATACTGTATTTGTTAAAAGAGATAGACATATCTCATTCAGTCTTTCTTTATAAGGCATTCCTTAATTACTTCTAAATATTCTTATGGCATTTCTCTGAACCATCACCCCTGCTTTAATATCTTTCTTGGACAAATGAACACAGGGAACACTGTTCACTTCAAAATAGACTGCAGACAGACTGAATAAATATTTCAGACAGAACAATACAGAAACTAACAGTTCCATCCACTCGAATCTAACCAACCTTTGTATTTTAATGTTATGATAAATTCAATTTTATTTGTCAATATACAATCCTTCTTCATCCAGTGCTACTTTCTTGARTTAAGGAAGGGCTATCCACAGTTCTTCAGAAATATAATAGTTACTTTTGTAATTTCCACAGATTTCAAAGGAGTACATTATGCTCATTCTGTCTTTCCCCCTATATTCTCCAGATAGCCATTTGAATAGGTGTGTTTCCAGGGCTACATCTGTGGTGTTGTAAACTTTTTACTTTATAGAGATATAAGTCATTTTCAGTGAGGCATGTAGCCCATCAGATAAGGCAATTCATAATTAATGAATAATAATTCCATGTGTTTAGCTTGGGTTTGTCCTCTATAAATAAATAAATAAATAATAATAATAATAATAATAATAATAATAAAGATGGAGAAGAACAAGCCTGAAGGGAAAATCTGTAAAAAACAAGCTCTATCTTGCTTGTCATAGCTCATCTTTTCCGACTTCTTCCTTCTCACTCACCAACATTTGTAGCACCTTTTGGGAAAGGTGGGGAAAGAGAAGATGTTGGCCTTACCAAGTAAAGTCTTCCCATACACATATTTATCCACTGCAAAGATATTTTTCTAAACTATTACTTTGACTATGTTCCTGTCTAACATGCACGTGCTTGAGTAGGRGGTTGGACTAAGTGATCTCCAGAGGTCCCTTCCAACCTCAACCATTCTGTGATTCTCAGATTTTGCCTCTCTATTGAAAAAGCTACTGGTTTTCAAAACATTCTATTCTAGTGCTCATCCTGTCAAACAGCTCTAGGAAAAAAAAAAAAAAAAAAGTGAGACTGTTACATGTAAACATACCAAAGCTTTCAAAAAAAAGAGAAAGAGATGATGATTCCCCAAATGATCAGGCAGGTCAGCTCACAAAGGCTATTAAAATAAATACAGGACAGTATTCTAGATATAAGACCTAGAGTTTCCTAAAGGAAGATTTATCTATTCTGGAAAAATTGCCTCTATCTCAAGCAAGTAATTTAGGGCAATTTCTGAGGTGTCTATTTTCTAACATTAGGCAAGATTTGAAAAGTTRTTAGTGTAGATGCCCAAACGACTTTTCAGAGGCCAGCATTTCAGTTCTTTTAGAAACAACTCAATAGTGGTAGAACTTAGACATTCCCACTTCYGCAGTGTGTCTCAAACTGAACTCCCCAAATCTCTAGCTGCTTTTAAATCTCTTAGCCTTAATGGCATCTATGTAATATGCAAAAGTGATTCTTAATTTAGTGATTGCAAYAAAAGAGTAACAACTTGCATTAGAGAGATTTAGGCTTTTCAAAAATTAAGATAATTTAATTTACCAAAACATCAGACTACATAATTCAACCATCTTTTTCCATCAATTTATTGAAAATAACATATTAGTAGAACATACTAGTCTCAAAAAAGAACCATCACTTGTATTTAGGAAAAAATAGACTTACCTATTTTTTTTSCTCTTAAAATAACATAGATAGACCTACATTTTACCTTTAATCCCTATTAATGCTGCTATGAAAACAAACATGATGGTTCTGTTTTCCATGAAACAGAATTATGTTAACATTAATTCTGATAAGGATGTCAGCCTATATCGGTGATGTGTGTCACTGGCTGTAGAAATAATACATAAATGTAGCAGGAAGAAGTCTGTAGTTACTGATGTTCTCTCCTGAATAGAGGTACAGCACTCAAAAATCACTTTGTGAAAGCATTAACAAAATGTAGTCACTTTGAAAAAGAGAAAGACATTTCTGTAAATTCTATATATGTGCTATATTTTATCTGTGGAGCTCATGACCCTGATTTAGCATAGGAGTTAAGTGGATGTTCTCAGTTTTGAATTAGTACYGCAAATTTAAAGGTGAGTACGTTCTTAGGTATTTGGTGGAGTCAGAATTAATGTACAAAGTCAACATACTTAGACATGCTACAAACAATAACAGAACAGCAAATACCAGATACACAGAGTGCTCATCAGATAGACCAACAAAATATGCTTTTCAGGTTTATATTCAGATAAAAAGTTAATAAAGATTTTTCTGTTTCTTCTAAGCTCTTTGAGAGTCTCAGACATCCACCTGAGATTCATAATACTATTTTGCATTAATTGTCATGCCTCCCTGTGTGTAATACATTGTTTCCTCCTATGAATCTCAGTGTCATCCAGATCTCTTGTATACAAGTCCAATTTGCTAGAGAAAAAACCTTATAAAAGATTTTACATAACCACTGTAGGTTATACACAAATAGGATTAGTGCGCAGTTAACAAGAACTGCATTCAAGAGGAGTCAGCAGTATTTGCAAGACATTTAATAGTCAGTGTATGAAGCAATTCTGAGATGCAGCTGTGTCTGGATCATTTTATAGTTTCTTTGTTCTGAACAGGATGTTCTCCTCTATTATTATTTTATATATAGTTAGTCAGTCTTAGAGGTCTTGAAAACTCATCAGCAATCCCATCTACAAAGCAGATCAAGAAACATACGGAGAATTTCAGCTTTCCCTTCAAAAAGTAAAATAAAAGATATTTGTAATCCTTTCTGTGTAAAGCTAGTTTGGAAAATGCTATCAGTCCAATGCGTAACTGAGTTTAAAACATTTCCTGGGCTGTTCATAGACATGACACCTCTCTTCAAGGAGCAGCTGAGTGGCCCAGACGGGCTTGGATTTATTACGATCGGAGAAGAGAAAGTTCAACCTTCCCATTATTATCATTAGCCTGCGGAATAAGTAACCTCACATTACATCACTCCCACATGCTCTCAGCTGCACGGTCCCCTCCCTGCCATTAGCACTGGATCTAGTCCCTAAATCAGAGGCCTGGAAAACTGGCAAACAGTGAAGAGCAATGCTGACGCTGACTTCACCTTGTAGGATTAGTACTATGGGTCAGATTTGTAAAACAAAGGGGCATAAACTTAGACACCTCTGTCAACTCATTTTCAGTTATTTTTTAAAATACCTGTCTTACGCTGTTTAAGCCTGAATTTGCCTAACCTCAGAACGGGCTGTACACATAGCGCTGACATTACAATCTTTCCCCTTTTGTACATTGGCCACCGGCTGGAGCGCCCCAAGATTTCACACTGCTTGTGATGTGCTTGTTAGAAATTCGCAGCTCAAAACACTCTGTTCCAGAAATCCTCAGAGAGGCTGGATGAAAACCTTGCTTTGGAGTTGTCCTTCCGCGGGGGGTTCTTGTGCACTTGCCTGCCCTGTGGCGAGCTTTCGCAGCCCCCTTGGCAGACAGCTTATTATCTACCGCTTCTCTTCTGGTAATTGCAATACAAGACCCAGCCAAAACTTGACACAATGACCGTGCTGAAACACTCTCCTGTGAAAGGAGGAGGGAAAGGTGGCTGAAAACAGGCACATAACTTTTCCTTTTTTTTTCCTGAGATGCAAGCTTATTCATCTAAGTTAGGAAAAAAAATAGTCTGGGCATGCATATGGAAAGCTTGTTTTCTCTACTTATTGAAGGAAGGATGCAAATGTCAGCTGGTCCATGCTGCTTAACCTTGAGGCCAGGGATTAGTCCGTTGTCCTCTTTGATTTAGTCATGCAGTTGGCTAAAAACTGCATTTTCGCAAAGCGTACCTGGGTAAAGCATAAAAGCGGTGGTTCACATGTTCCAGCAATGGTGGGGGATATGCTGGGGGGTGTTTGTTAGCCTGCTGAGCAAGGCTAACTCAAATTTCGTAGTATAACTAAATATGTGAGGCCAATAATTTAAAAACAACTTTGCTTTTCACAGTTTCTAGCAAATACAAAGTTACAGGGAGAAAAGCCTTTGCCAGCTGCCCAGGGATAAATCCACTGCTTAACAGCAGTAGTATTTAGAAAAGGTCAAATAAAATTGTCCTWAAAACTGTGAAATAAATCAAGTTTCATTTCTAATCTGAAAATAAAGTATGCAGAAATGTCATCATGTTATTAACATTCCCACCAGTTACATGCATTCAGCATCATATTTGTCTGGTAACAAAAATCCAAGATCAGTATTTTTCACACTCAGCACTGTTAACTCCACAGAATTATGGCAGAATTAATTGAATTTCCTTCTTGCTTCTCCATCTCCAGAACTGTTGAGTGCAATATCCCACTCTTCGTTACAAATGTCCTACCCAACTAGAGACAATTTAGAACTACATAGGGTACTTGGTCCACCAAATCTTTATGGGAGCCAAACTGAGCCTATTTTAATATTCAGGTTTATTAATTCAAAGTTTTAGTTTTAAAAGAAATTTTCTATTTAAAGGAAGTAAATATGATATTATAATAAATAAATCTGGGAAGAAGAAAGAATTCAAAACGGCTCCAGACCTATTATTCTGATCAAAATCACATTTTCAAATGGTAGCTATTTGCTTTTTATTGTGTTATTTTATTGCATTAGCCAATTTCTTGATTAAGAAGGTATGGTCTGCCCCTGTTATTACAGGGCAGACTCAGGTCACCCATTTATTTCCCATATTTTGTTCTGAAAATGCAGAGGTGTGAACATATATTTATTAACCCTTGCAATAGTCTATTTCACTGCTGATCACAGACTGCTTCTCAGCAGCATGGGTAAGATGAGACATCAAAGCTGACTTATTTAACACATTTTCTGATTTTTTAACACAAAAAGCTTCTGAAACCTGCATTCTTCTGTCTTTCACGAAGCAGCACAGATATCTGTAAATATTGAATGGAGGATTATGCTTCAATTTAGACTTTTACTTATGTGAAAGAAGAGAGCAGGCTGTGCGCAGTAGAGACTTCTGTATTTAGCAGTAAAGAGAATAAAGACTTCATGCTTCCAGCCAACCCCAACAACTTGGAATCTGTTCTTGAGTGTTAGCAGCTGATATTCATTTGTGATCGGTTTGCTGCCGAGGCTCCTGATTGTCTGTGGATGGCAACGTGCCCCTTGCAAGGTAATATGCCAATTTTCCATGACACAGCTGCCAGTCAATGCTGGGTTTAGGTGGGTAGATTGGATTGCACTGCCAAGGCCGTCTCATCTGCATGAAGGGCATTGTTTTTGAGAGAGTGTCACATCCGTGCCAAATGCCCAAGCCAAAATYAGAGATGCAAAACAATAGAGGAAACAGATGACATTGTGGTTTCAGGCACTTGACTCTGCCAGTGGGATGCTGAATTGCTGTAGGTAACGCAGGGCCACCCATTAAGAGCAGAGTTGTCCTGCATGTGCACCAAAGGGGACAATCTACAAGCACTCATACAACATATATKTATAGGAGAAAACTATCTTAAGCATGGACAAGTTAAAATAAGGGAACTCAAGATTCACCTATTATTTTTACCTTAAGAAAACTGAGTTAGTCAAAAGGACATACTGTGGCTTATATATGATACTAGGTAGTATTTCACAAAGATCAATTTCAATAAATACTTTATTCACACCCTAGTCATCTCAGGAGTCCCTGGTGGTCATGATACCTTATGCTAAACGAAGTTATGTATCCTTTTATGTACTTACATAACTCTTTTATATAACTCTTTAAAATTGTGTTTTAAAAGCCTTTCTAGCAATTTAAATTCATAAGTTGCACAGATATGAATTGTACTCCCAGGATGCTACACACACATGCTAATGCCATGCTCTTAAAGTAAGTGCTATGGAGACCTCTGAACTAATTGCAGAATACTAACCACAAACACACCAAAAGTCAGAGGTACAAAAATAAATAAAATCTAAGAGCATATGATCAGCAAGTGACCATGAGATCAACCGTGTCTTGATCCAGTTCACAAATTTCCCACAGCCATTGCTCCAACTACTACTTTGGAATATATGATTTATATGTTTGTATCTTGCTGATTTGGTAGTGAGGGTAGTTCTAGTCAGTAAGCCACCAAAATATGTTTTTCCAAATCAACAAGTCTTTCCTACAAAAAAAGCAGCAATTACTTATGTTTTAATTTTACTGAGATGTTGGAAAATGTGAGATGCAGACCTTGATAAAACCAGAAAATATACTCCTTTTCAAGTTTTATGGCTWGAACCATATAAGCACTCATGACTCTAATCAGTATATCTGACCAAATATCATTGTAAATTGTACAGGTTATGAGATTCAGGATGTTTTTCTAATGCTGACCAATTTCCTTTTCTGTTAATGCCTTCATTATTCAAAAGTTTTTTAGAACAGAATTTAAGGAACAACATTTACCATTGAGTTATTGTTTACCACAGATCGCATATTTTAACTGGACAATTTTATGTTGGGCTAGCTAGCCATCTGTCTCGGTCCTTTACTGGAAAATAAAGTTTTTCAACTGCTGACCAACTAACAACAGTAAGTTCCTCATAAATATCAAGATTAATTATTAGTCTTTTGCACTCCACAAAGGTCTGAGATTTCAAAGCAATACTGCTTCCAGTGAAGTGAGATTGGTCAACTTTTACTCAAAACTATTTGATAATCTAATTTTTATTATTCACTCAGCTCTGCTAGTAAATCAGGATGTGAACTGCATTAAGATTGTACGTTTGGTGCCTTAAAGCAGATGGTTTCTACAGAAAATCATCATCTGTGTATTCTCTTTCAGAAATCATATCCACAATGACTAGTCAGTAAGTACTGAATAAAACGTCATTAACAATTGTGTTTAAGTTAGTTAATTAATTAAGCAGGAACAATTTACACTTGTGAGAATCTATGATAAAATCCTGACCATCTTTAACTTACTAGGTACAAAATCCACTACTGTATATAAATATTAACAGGCTGATTTTTTTCCCTAATCTAAGTCCATGTGTTTAATCACAGAATGTAAATCCGGAGCRTATTGCTCCTAAGATTTAGTCTTTCTACTATTGCCAGTGAAGAAAGACAACAACTGAGGTCACTTCATGCAGCTGAATATAGGAATCGCTTTCTGAAGGTACTTACCTCTTTTCATTGCATATTGAAGAAACCTGTATCCAATACATTCCAAACRTCAGTTATCTTGGTTAGATACCTAAAGCTGGGTTTCTCTGAAATTCTGTTCAAGAAAGTAACACTCCTTTGCTGAATGAACCAGATTAGCTGAGCTAACCCAAGTGGCCTCCATGTTCAGAGAAATGTAATTCTGAATAAATCTCTATGAAAATATATAAGTTGGTAAAGGTCAGCTTTCATCTAAAATTCTTAACTTTTTAGTTAATAAGACTTCTGAGACATTTTTCCTCTGATGAAAAATATACACTGAAATCTGTGTGACACGCATAACAGAAACAAGATTTTTTTTTCTTGTTACAGAAACAAAGAGATAAGAAAAAATTAAATTTGCTTAATTAATCTCTAGCTCAGGAAATAATTTTTGACACAAAATTACATTCAATCAGCCTATTAAGATACAAAGTTATAGTCCCTCAAGAATGTGGTAGAAACACTATTATTGGGCATATATAAAATCAGACTGATAAAACACTTTAGTAAGTACTCTTAAGAACACCACATCATGAAGGAGAGTGACTGATAAGGGGTGCAGAGAGCAGACCAAATGACCAAACCGTTCTTCCTCCTTTTGTAGTATGGCCAGGCTAATGCAGGCTATTATTTTCAACTAAAATTCCCCTTTGAATTTAGTGAAATGTGTGCTCAAATTATGCAGCCTACCATTTCCACAGCTTCCTGAGGTAGAAGAGATTTCTCTCATAGTAAATCAGTTTGCACTTTCTGACTACACCAGAATATATAATTTATGGAATAATCTGAAGTCAATTCTCTCATTAGCTAAACCACATGCTTTAAGACCCATTAAAATGCTCAGGCACAGCCCAAAAATAGTCGTTCATATTTACTGAGGCAGTAACTCCTTTTCTAGGTTCACTTCATGCTCTGTACCAAAAAGGATAACCCATAAATCTATCAACTTCTAAGAAAAAAAAAAACTAATGAAAATTATGGGCCCATTAAAATACTGCAAAATACTATAGTAAAATGGTATTGCTATTCAAGTAACACATTTTTCTGCAGATTTTTTTAATGGCAATATTTACTTTAAATAATCTAACCYTGAGAAAAGAAACCTTTTACAAATAGCTCAGCTTTATTCTCTCTTGAAATCACTCCTGTTTTCACATCCTGTAGCCGTAAACCCTAATGTATGAATATTGACAGTAGCAGTTCTTGGATGTCCTATACTTGACACCTGCCAATGTCTGTTTCAGGTCCATTTTATTCACAATAAAGGGATAGAGAACTGAGATTTTCAGATTTTTTCCTCTTAATGCTCTTTGACCATCATTTCATTTGAGGCAACTGCTCAAAAAGCCTCAGCTTTACCTCATGCCAAAAAATCAGGAAATGTCACTGTACCTTTGACAGTAATCACAACAAAATTGGTTGCATTGGGATATAGGTTCCTCTCTTGGAAAAACAGTAAATCAATAATATTAATGCTGACAGAAATTTAAACAAGCAGATTGAGATTTCTATAATTGGGCATTGCTGAATCAGAAGGTACTAACCAACAGCTGTAAGCTTCTTACCTAGTACATTTTTAGTTATGTTGTAATGGTACTTTTCCCTAATGATTGCTAAGAAAATCAAATTGTAATATTGTTAAAAGCGTGCATAATAACTGAACTTTACAAAAGCACAGCATTTCTTTCCTCTTTTGTCAGGTCACCTGTCTTTAATTTACAAGGTTTCCATACTCTAATAAACAATAATCTACACACTCACAGAGCATCAGATTAAAAAAGACATTTTCCATTTCAATTCAACATAAGTCCCACTTTTTATAGTGTAACTTCAGAAAAAATGAGTTATGAAGCAATACATCCTATATATATCTTAAGGAAATTAAAGGTGATTCTCTCTTATTTTAATCTTTACCCATGTAAAGTTTCCTTCTGATTACTGAGAGTTCATACACCTGCATGACTACACACTATACAATAAGAAACTATAACTGTGAGTCTTACTTTTTAGTAAGAAATAACTACTACAAATAAATGCAGTAGAAAATTTGGTTAGGCAAAAGGTAATCTTTCRGGCTTTTAAGAAGTATATCATCACTATTTTTGACTCTCTAAAAACATATACTGAAAATGGCTTRTTCCACTCCGAACACTCATCAGGCTACTACCCTCTGCTGCTCTTTCATGTGGCTGCTAACGATACAGAGAACAAACTAGAGACAATCAAAGAAGACTTCAAGGCCTTGGGCACGGTGGTCAAGGATCTGAAAGCCCAGGTGGTCTTCTCATCTGTTCTGCTGATTAGGGGGAGGCATGGGAGGAGAAGTAGGAAAATTTTCCAAATCAACAAYTGGCTACGCCGCTGGTGTTGGCAACAGGGTTTTGGATTCTATGACCATGGAACATGGTTTGAAGATCAGCAACTGGAGGGGAGAGCTGGGATTCACCTCACCAAGCAGGGCACATTTGCCTTTGCAAACAGGTTGTCCAGCCTAGTAAAGAGGGCTTTAAACTTGGTTGGAGTGTGTTTGGGGGTGTCATACATACAGGGTAGACAACAAAATACAAGTTGTATTGGGTGGCCTCCAACGGGTGCATGCAGCTGGGGCTGTGCGTTTGGGACATGGCTATGGGCGACCCCCGTACACCCTTCCTGGGAAACCTGCAGGCATGACCACCTCTCTGAAATGCCTGTACACCAATGCACGCAGCATGGGGAACAAACAGGAGGAGCTGGAGATCTGTGTGYRATCGCAGGGCCATGATCTCATTGCAATCACRSAGACATGGTGGGATAGCTCACGTGACTGGGATGCTGCCATGGATGGCTATGTGCTTTTTAGGAGAGACAGGCCAGAAAGATGATGTGGTGGAATTGTTCTTTATGTGAGAGAGCAACTGGAATGCATCRRGCTCTGCCTAGGGGTGGAGGAGGAGGAGGCCATTGAGAGTTTATGGGTAAAGATCRAAGGGCAGGCTAGCACGGAGGACACTGTTGTGGGTGTCTACTACAGGCCACCTGACCAGGAAGAGAAAKTTGATGAGGCCTTCTATAGACAGCTGGAGGTAGCCTGACAATCACAGGCCCTGGTTCTCCTGGGGGACTTCAACCACCCTGACATCTGCTGGAMGGACWACACAGCAAGGCACAAACAGTCGAGGAGGYTCCTGCAATGCRTTGATGAYAACTTCTTGTCACAAATGGTGRAGGMGCTTACGAGGAAGGRTGTCCTGCTAAACCTTGTCCTTACCAACAGAGAGGGACTGGTTAGAGATGTGAAGGTTGGGGGCAGCCTTGGCTGCAGTGACCAYGAGATGGTGGAGTTCAGGAACCTGCAGGAAAGAGGTAWGGCAAMRAGCAGGACTGCARCCCTGGACTTCAGGAGAGTAGACTTCGGGTTCTTCAGAGACCTAATTGGTAGAGTCTCATGGGTTAAGGCCCTAGAAGGAAGCGGGATCCAGGAGAGCTGGCTAGTATTCAAACATCACTTCCTCCAAACTCAAAAGTGATGCATCCCTATGAGTAAGAAGTGCAGCAAGAGGGACAGGAGACCTGCATGGGTGAGCAAGGAGCTCTTGGCCAAATTCAGACAGAAAAAGAAAGTACACAGAMTGTGGGGACAGGCTACTTGGGAGAATGATAGGAATGCAGTCAGAGTATGTAGAGATGCTGCAAGAAATGGCTAAGGCCCAGTTGGAATTGAGTCTGGCAAGGGATGTCAAGGGCAACAGGAAGGGCTTCTTCAAATACATCAGCAGCAAGAGGAGAACTAGGGAAAATGTGGGCCTGCTACTGAATGGGGCGGGAGCCCTGGTGACAAGGGGTACAGAGAAGGCAGAATTACTGAATGCCTTCTTTGCTTCAGTCTTCACTGCTAAGGGCAGCCCCCAGGAATCCYRGAGCCTGGATATGAGGGAGAAAGTCTGGAGAAAGGAAGACTTTCCTTTGGTTGAGGAGGAKAGGATTAGAGACCTTTTGGGCAGGCTAGACATCCACAAATCCATGGGCCCAGATGGGATGCACCCATGGGTCCTGRGGGAGCTGGCAGATGTTGTTGCCAGGATGCTCTCCATCATCTTTGAAAGGTCCTGGAGAAYTGGAGAGGTGCCTGAGGACTGGAAGAAAGCCAATGTCACTCCASTCTTCAAGAAGGGCAAGAAGGGGGACCCAGGCAACTATAGGCCCRTCAGCCTCACCTCCATCCCTGGAAAGSTGATGGAACAGCTCATYCTGGATGTCATCTCCAGACATATGGAGGAAAAGAAGGTGATSAGGAGTAGCCATCATGGATTCACCAAGGGGAAATCCTGCTTAACCAATCTGATAGCCTTCTAGGACGGAATGGCTGGCTGGGTAGATGAGGGGAGAGCAGTGGACRTTGTGTACCTTGCCTTCAGCAAGGCTTTTGACAYTGTCTCCCACAACATCCTCCTAGAGAAGCTCTGGAAKTGTGGGTTAAATGAGTGGACAGTGAGGTGGACTGAGAACTGGCTTAAAGGCAGAGCTCAGAGGGTTGTCATCAGTGGCATGAAGTCTAGTTGGAGGCCTGTAGCTAATGGCGTCCCCCAGGGCTCAGTACTRGGTCCCATCCTGTTCAACTTTTTCATCAGTGACCTGGATGAAGGGACAGAGTGCCTCCTCAGCAAGTTTGCTGATGATACCAAGCTGAGAGGAGTGGCTGATACACCTGAGGGCTGTGTTGCCATTCAGAGAGACCTGGACAGGCCTGAGAGCTGGGCAGAGAGGAACCTCTTGAGGTTCAACAAGGGCAAGTGCAGAGTCCTGCACCTAGGGAGAAATAACCCTAGGCACCAGTACAAGCTGGGGACTGACCTTGTGGAGAGCAGCTCTGCAGAGAAGGACCTGGGAGTGCTGGTGGATGACAGGTTGCGCACAATCCACCAATGGTCCCTTCTGGCCAAGAAAGTGAATGGT